>NC_049235.1:42165641-42468671 GCF_011100685.1 Canis lupus familiaris
TTCTAAATGTAGAGTCAAAACTTCCTTGGGGTTGAAATAGCAATTCAATGGTGTAAAAACAAAATATCCTGTTTCAAAAGTAGTGGCAACATCAAAACTGATCATGAACAGTAACTGTGACTTTTGGATAAGGGAAGAGAAAGACTGTAAAAGGAACAGCAGGGTAGCCCTGACAGTGTTGGTCTGGGTTTTCACCAGCCAGGGAGGAAGAGGATTAGATCTTTGATCTACCACTATTAAGTCAATGCACACACACACACACACACACACACACACACACACGGGCCACTATTCTATTCTATATTGCTTGCTAACTGAGCCCTTCTGAGCATTAATGAAATATAGATATTTCAGATCTTTCTTAGATATCTTACAGATAACTCAGTCCAAACCTTGCACTTTAGAGATGAACAAGCTGAGAAGAGGCCACTGCCCCAGATGCTGTAATAAGGCAGTGTCTGAATCTTAGAAAGGCAGAGATGCCAAGGGCACATTGTCTTCTAGGCCAGAACCAGCAAGAGGCCGCACGCAGCCCTCCTTCTTCACCTGCCCTCCATGGGCTGGCTGGGGCTGTCTCCGGGTTTCCCAAGGCATCGCCTGATGGGAACATGTGGGGAAGTGGCTCCCTGTCTCTTACCCTGCTGCTCCCCAGGGACAGCTGTCTTCTTTCAAGTGGACACTTTAGGTAACCATCCGGGGACAAGTCTACTTTGGTTTTGATTTTTAAATTAAGAGCTGTGGAGTTTGGCAAAGAGTGAGGTTTCTCTTTTGGCAGACACATTCACATGCTTCTGTTTTGTGTGTCTAAGGCTGAAAAGTAAGTCCATGGCTAAGGCCCGTTTTTTTCATTATCAGACGCTTGATGTTTGGACAGGATTCTCAATCCAAGGCTCACAGAGAATGCCTTTGTTAACACCGGGGCTCTTTTCTCTCCTTAATTCCCCCTCATCTCCACACGCCACCCTCAACCCTACGCGGAGGCATTAAGCGGGCAGGAGCTCTGCCAACATTTAAAAATCACCTCCATAAAATTCAGATCCCTTGCCGTGCGGTAAAACACTCCCTATCACAAACACATGTGGGCCTTGCTTCTTTTGTTACCGTTTTTTTGGCAGCCAGAGGAGGGCCATTTCATCTCTCAATGTGTTTTGCATTCACAAGAGTCAGTGGGCTTAGTGTGATATTTGTCACAATTTCTGAGTGGCGGCCAATCCCTTTGCCCACCTCTGTAGCACATGCCGCCCTGCAGCCACAGCCTGGCCTCTGAACTAGATATTTTATGCACTGAGCCAAGCAGGACACATGTGCAGTGCCAGGCGCTGGAGCGTCTCACAAGGCTGCTCTGGGGGATATAGGTAACAGGTAGCAGAAACAGCCATCAGGAATCTGGAGGATATGCTGAGAGTGCCTTGGTGGGACTGTCATCACAAAGCAGTGTAGCAGACAGGGGGCAAGTGACATGTCCATTGCTCCCTAGCAGCTCAACATTCATGTTGCCCTTAATAGCTTAAATATTAATATTTATTTATTTAAAAAATATTTTATTTATTTATTCATGAGAGACACAGAGAGAGGCAGAGACATAGGCAGAGGGAGAAGCAGGCTCCCTTTGGGAAGCTGAATGCAGAACTCAACCCCAGGACCCCAGGATCATACCCTGAACTGAAGGCAGACAGACCCTCAACCACTGAACCCAGGTGTCCCTAAATATTAATATTTAAACTTTCCCTAAGGGTTGATTTTCAAACATTTTCCCTGATCTTGACTTTTGCTATTTATAATTTTTACTATTTATAATTTTACTATTTATGATTTTCCTTTAATTACTATTTATTATTTATAATTTTCCTTTTATTATGTATACTTTTATATGTTATTTGGGATCATTTACTATACATGATTAGAGATAACGTTTACTATGATGAGATATTGCTCTATGCTAATTGACTTGTTGAATTCCCTCAATAATCCTATAAGGATACCATACACTGTTGTTCCTAAACAACAGACATTTATTTCTTACATTTCTGGAGCTGAGACAAAGTGCTGGCCGGTTTGGTTTCTGGTGTGAGCTCTATTCTGGTTTGTAGACAGCTGACTTCTTGTTGTGTCTTTCCATGGCAGAGACAGGGAGAGCAAGTGAGCTCTCTGGTGTCTCTTATAAGGACACTAACCCCTGCCTTTATGACCTATTTAACTTAAACTACTTCCTTATACGTCATCTTTGCAAATATAGTCACATCATAGGTGATGTCTTCATCACATAAATTAGGAGAGACATAGTTTAGTCCCTAGCAGATAGGTATTATTATCATCCCTATGTTTTAGAGCACTGTGCTCTAATATATTACTGAAGGTAACTCAGAATTTCATGAGTATTTATAAGTATCTCTTTTATATTGCACCAAAGAAAGCTTAACAAGTATCTTTCAAACGCATGAAAAAATTACCTAAAGGAGTTTTACCCTGAGTGTTTCCCTTCTATTTAGCTAACAGTCCCTATATTACTGGCAATTAAGTATCAGAGGTAATATGAGAGGCATTGATAAAACTGCTATGGAAGCAGAATGAATAAGGTTCGAATCCCCATCCTATCATTGGATGATACAGGACTGTTTACCTTCTTCAGTCTTTCCTCATATGTAAAATAGAAATGATATTGTATGATTTGCAAGGATGTTCTGATGATAGCCATGAAATACCAATCATGTCTGGCACGTTTGCTCAAGAAGCAAAGCTATTTTATCATTACTGAACATAAATATTGATAGATGAGCCCACCCTTATAACTCCTGTCTTTTATTGGCATACTTTCTCTTCCATCCTCTCTTTTGTTATTTTGCACACAAAATTTATAGTGGTTTTTGACAGGTCTCTTTAAAAAGTTGACATAGATCAGAACTATTGAAACACCTATTTGTTAGAAATTAATAATAATATATCAGCTACAACCACAAGAGAAAACAACCTTAAATGGTCAACAGGAAGATAATTTTTAAGAAAATTAATTACATATATTAATGGAATCCATAGAATATTACTTAAAGATAAATGAAGAATGTATACTGTAACTTTGAAAATATGTATGGTATCATCCTAAAAGAACAGAGCAACAAGTGCCACTTCCTGTCTTGGCAAAGAAACTTGTTGCTCTCAATCTCCCTGCTAAAAAACAAACAAACAAACAATCAAACAAACAAACAAAAAAATGAAAAATAAAACCAGGAAAGCTGGACAAAAATACAGAACATGCCCATTTGAAAGTCAGGGTGACCTATGAAGACAGCCAGGACATGAAGAATGGATTAGTTTCCTATTGTCTCTATAACAAATCACCACATATTCAGTGCCTTTATAACAATATACATTTCTTATCCTATAATTTTGGAGGTTAGAAGTCTGAAGTGGTCTTACTGGACTAAAATCAAGATGTTGGTAGAGTTTCTTCTGAAGGTTTTAGAGGATAATCTGTTGCCTTGCCTTTTTTAGCTTCTAGAGGCTACCTGCATTCCTTGGCTCATGGCTGCTTTTGCTATTTTCAAGGCCAGCAGTGTAGCATCTTCAAATGTCTGACTCATCAGCCTCCCACATCCACTCATCCTTTTAAGTAAGCTCTATCCCTGATGTGGGGCTCAAGCTCATGACCCCAAGATAAAGAGTTGCATGCTCTACCGACTAAGCCAGCCAGGTGCCTCCCCCCTCATTCACTTATAAGGACCTTTGTAATGACACTGAATAATGCAGAAAAATTTCCCCATCTCTGGGTCAGAGGATCAGCACCCTTATTTCCATGTGCAGTTTTAATTCTTTCTTCTGTAAAACATAACATGTTCACAGGTTCCAGAGATTAGGAGAAGGGCTTCTTTGGGGAACCACTATTCTTCTTAGCACAAGGAGCTATGGTTACAAAGCGAAGGAGAGGGCAACAAGATGACTCTGATATTCTGTGGTTCTTTTCCCATCAAAGCAATAGTTGATTCAGGGACCAAGAGGCTACAAAATCTTTATTAACGTGATAGTGAAAAAGCTGGAAACCTGAACAGAGCTGCGGGGAGACAAAAATTGGTGTTCATGGCCTGCCTAAGAGTAGAGGCCCTAGTTAACACTACAAATGTCAATTTAGGACCATGGAAATAGACCAGCTAAAATACAGATTTAAATATAATCAATTCCAGACTTGATCCAAGTGCTTGACCCCTATTTAACTGCTTGACAAAGCAAAGTAAAATCTCTTTAAAAGAAAGTATCATCAGCCAAAAGCTCAAATTATCTCTACAGTTTTACCAGCATAATGTCTGACATTCCATTGAAAACTTGAGGCATACCAGAGAAAAGGATCAAGTTACCATAAAAATAAAAAAAAATAATAAAAAAAAACACACAATAGAATCAGGCTAAAGGGTAATACAAATCTAAGAGTTATCAGCAATGGATATCAAAGTAAATGTGATTAATATGTTTGAGAAACAGCATGATGAGGAGTAGATAATTATCTAAAAGTTGAGATCTATAAAATCGATAAAAAAGAAAAAAGACTGAAATTCCAGAATGACAAAAAATAATTACTGCAGTTAAAAAATAAATGGGCTAAACAACATATTTGGAATAGTAGTAGGGAAGAAGAGAAAACTAAAAGAGAAAAAAGAAAATATCAGACTGAAGAATGGAAAGAAGAAAGAACAGAAATAAAGCTATATGGGATGAAATGAAAAAGTCTAACATTTGCATAATTAGGTCCTAGATTGAGAGGAAAGAGAGAACAGAGCACAAGCAGTTTTTGAAGGGATAATGATTGAGAATTTTCCAAATATGACAAAAGACATCAAGTCTTAGTTTCAAAAAGCTTAAGAGAGCACCTGGTGGCTCAATGGTTGAGTGTCTGCCTTTGGCTCAGGTCGTGATCTTGGGGTCCTGGGACTCAGTCCCACATCGGGTTCCTCGCAAGGAACCTGCTTCTCCCTCTGCCTGTGTCTCTGCCTCTCTCTGTGTGTCTCTCATGAATAAATAAATAAAATACTTAAAAGAAAAAGCTTAAGAAACCCAAGAATAGTGTACATATGTATTTAAAATCACTGCTATATACACATAGTCAAATCTTCTGAAAACCAAAAATTGAGAAAATCTTAACAGTAGTCAGGTGGGGAAAAAATCACCTTCAAAGGAACAGCAGTAAAAAGGACAGCTCACCTCTGAAGTGATGCAAGTTAGTGAACAACAGAATAGTATCTTTTATGTGCTGAAAGACCATAACTGCCTAGCTAAACTTCAATTCCATGAAAAATGAAGTTCTCAACTAAAGGCAACACAAAGACATTTCAGACAAACAAAAACAGAAACTGTTGCCAGCACAACTTTACTAAAGTAAAAAATAAAAGGATTTTTTTTTTTAAGCGAAGAAAAATAATTCCAGTCATAAGCACGGAAATGGGAAAGAGGCTTAAGGGGGACTGAATGGATCAATTTATGGGTAAGTCACAGTGACACTGGCTGTGTAACATGATGCAAGTAATGTTTTGTGGTGTTCAAACTGTATGTGGAATTTTTTGTTTTTAATGATAACACAAAAACCAGGAGACTTGATAAGGAAGATCTAAGGTTCTTGCATTTATCTGGAAAGTGGTAATAATCTAAATTATGTAATTCTAATTAAATAAGTCCAGATATATATTTTATATTACCCTTATATTTTACCCTTGAGTATAATCATTAAACATTAAAAAGTGTTGGCTCATGGCTGCTTTTGCTATTTTCAAGGCCAGCAGTGTAGCATCCAGTGTAGCCTGGGGCACCTGGGTGGCTCAGTGGTTGAGTGAACCCAGTCCCCATGAACCCAGGGTCTGGGGATTGAGTCCCACATCAGGCTCCCTGCAGGGAGCCTGCTTCTCCCTCTGCTATGTCTCTGTGTCTCTCTTTGTCTCTTTCATGAGTAAATAAATAAAATCCTAAAAAAATCAAATAAAAATCAAATTAAAAATATCTGAATTCTTTTTTTTTTTAAATATCTGAATTCTTATATTACTTGTGTTACTTAAAAACAGACAAATAAATACCAAAAATGAAATCCAGAATATCTTCTGCAAATGGAGAGCCTCCACTTGTCCAAGAATTCCAATTGATTTTGGAATCAATCTTCAGAGTTAACCAATTATTGTGATTCCCAAGTCAATACCCAACCCAAGACTGCTTGGGCTCCAGTTTACAGAAGCACACAGGGCAGACAAGCACGCTCATCGCCTTCTCTCCAGATCTCTCTGCAGGTCAACAGACACTCCTCTCTCTGTCCTTCGTCAGCCTCACTTACAGACCTCACACGCATCTTGCCAGAACTGTTTCTGCTCTGACTCATTTAGTTTGCTGTGGCACCAGTTTTTAATTCTTTGGTATAGTTTATCTCCATTTAGAAACTGTAATGTTATAAGTTTTCCAACATAGAGTTTCCCTTTACTTGATCCCAGAAATACATCTCTCAACTGTTTCCTTTGTCCAAGGTAGTTAACGTTGCACGATATTTAAATTTCGTACATGTTGTTAAATGGTGAGAATGATGGGTGGGGAGGGGGAACAGAAGGGGAGCTTTATACGTTAGACTTACCCATACTTCTGCTCGATCTATCATGCCTTCTAACAGAAATGAGTAATGCATTTCATAACTCAGTGACCCTTATGAATATTTTTGTGAGCTCTCATTTACTTTCCCAAAGCAAAGTACTTTTAAGGTTGTATGCTTCTGAAATTAATTTTTATTTGGAGCATGGATTTGCCTAATGAAAAGCTCAAGCGTTTGGAAAGCTGTAATTCCAAATACCTAATACAGAATGGAGGTTTCAATGTTGCCTCAAATAAAAAATTGCAGGAAAAAAATCAGGTCCAGAAGATTTAAATTTCTCCTCTTGACTAAGCAAAAGTATTCTTAATCTCTCCAAAAACTTTCTGGAGGTAAACGGTGGAATCCTCATGTAGTCACCAATGAAGCCCTGACGACCCTTGTGGAGCTGAAGCCTGTAAACTGGAGGCACAGTGGACAGGCTTGGCCAGAGCAAGGTCTGACTCCTAAAGTGAAGGTCACACTAGGGGCATCAGATGGACAGATTCGGTCCTGGGGCTTCGTGTGTGGGACCCAAATAAGAGCACAGATTTGCCAGAAGAGATTACATTGAAGCTAACTTACATCACGTGTTCAAGCTCCCTTCTGTACAAATTCTCTCATTAATGATTTGCCTTTTTGGGCTGAGTATTATCTTTTTGATTGTCGTCTTGTCTCTTGAACAATATCTCACCTTTCATCTTGTTTTGCGTTACGCACCATGTACGTTAAGGAACTCAGACACTGCTCTGTGGAAAGGAGGGCTACGGAAGACACGCTTGGGCTGCTGTGTGACTCTGCGTGGGGCGAGCCAGGCCTTACAGGGATGCAGGCTTTAGTTTCGATCCCACCATCCCCTTCCCCTCAACCTACAGGTCCCAAAGTATCTCCGTACCTGACAGAACTGACCCACTTGCCGCACGTAACCAGCCACTTCGGAATCCGATTTAAAGATCTTCCAAACTTTTCTTTCCGCCTGGTTGTATTTCTGGGACCCCTTCCACTTCATGGCCATCAGAGAGCGCTCTGTCAGGGAAGCTGCCACAATGATGTCTAGTTGGCCATTGTAGATCAGAACCTGAAATGAAATGGAGTTGTGGGCAAACGCGGGACTCAACAGGTAAAGCCAGCATACCTATCTAGGTATAGATAGTATGTGCACGAGAGGCAAGGTCATGTGAGGTTTTCTGATAGTGTGCTCAGAGGCCAGCCCAGTAGGAGGGTGGGGTCATTGTCTTCCAGTTGGCCACACACACCAACAACCTGAAATAAATGCCAGCCTTGGCTCAGCCATTGCAATTCTTTTTTTTTTTTTTAAGATTTTATTTATGTATTCATGAGAGACGGGGAGAGAGAGAGAGAGAGAGAGAGAGAGAGAGAGAGAGAGGCAGAGACACAGGCAGAGGGAGAAGCAAGCTCCACACAGGGAGCCCGACGTGGGCCTCGATCCCAGGTCTCCAGGATCAGGCCCTGGGCTGAAGGCGGCGCTAAGCCGCTGAGCCACCTGGGCTGCCCCAGCCATTGCTATTCTTCCAAAAGTTCGAACCTTGTTCGAACAGGAATCTGCACAAAGGCTTCTCTCAGTTACAAAAGCATTTGTGCTGTGTTATCCAGTGATATCACTTAGATGTACAGCTGTGTACAAGAAGAGGACTGTGGTTACATTTCCGTGGAACCGAGGAACACTACACCATTGGATTTGCACGAAGACAGCATTCCATTAACTTGGCTTTCAGGCTGGTGAGCTGGGCATTCTCTCAGGAGCTGCTAATCCACGCTCTCTCCCTCTGACACTGATTTTACAGTGGCGACCATAATTTTTTGAGGCAGATGGATAGAAGCGGGTACCTCAGATTTGTGACTTGTTGGAGGCAACTATGTTTGCCATGCCACTTCTATGGCCTCCTTTTCTTAGACATGATAGCCACTTGTCAACAATGAGGAATGCCTTTTCTTCCTAGAATATTATATATATATATATATATATATATATACATATTTTTTTTGCTAAGTTGGTAGATCTTATAGCAGAAACAACTCTGAAACAATTCCTGTCTTTTCTCCAAAAACAATATTCAACTGGCTTGAAAAGAATTCAGATAATACCTAGTGTTGATGAAGTGTAAAATGGCACTACTCTTCAGGAAAACAGTGATCCATTTTCAACAAAAGGATTTGAAAATGCCGAGACTCTCTGTCCCAGTAACCCCAGTTTGTGGAAAAAAATCTATGAAAATAAGCCAAAGAAATAAAAAATATATATACATATATATAAAGCCATATTTATAACCATATTCATACATACATATATATTCATATTCATACATATATATATATTCATTGAGTATTATAATGAAAAACTGGAACACAGTCTAAAAGTTCCATAATTAGTGACTGGGTTAAATAAACTAGGATACAGAAATTCTATGGAATAGTGCAAAAGCATTTAAAATATTTCATTGAACCATGCTGTAATGTGGAAAATACTTATCACATACTGTTAAGTATGAAAGCTGAAAGTCAAATAGACGTCACAACTATGAATATATAAAATAGGCGTACATATTTACAGATAGGGAATGCAACTTTTAAAAAATGAATACAGTGGTTAATTGAGGTGGTACAAAATCTGAGTAATTTTCTCCTTTGTTTTCCACTCTTCTTAGGTTATTTTTATGCAACTAAACTGACACGATATTAATTCTCAGAAGATATTGTCTCTCAATCCCTGGCAAAGAATTTTTCCTCAACTCCAATGCTACCTTTGATCTACTTGGAAGTTCTGGTTTTGCTCAAGTGAAGACCTTTGGTTGAATCCTCAAATTGGATATAAAATGTTTTACTGCATATGTTTCCATCTCTGTCTTCCTGGTGTAGGCTTCTTAAAAGGCTTGCCCATAATTAAATAGCCCCGGACTTTTACACACTCCAAATCCTCGAGCAGCAGTGGGCCAGGATTCAGCCTAAGATGAAAGAGTCCTGGGCCTCTGCGGCCGGAGCACCGGGTCTTTTATGTTACCGGGTCACCATCACCACCTCCGCTCTCCTTAAGCAAAAACTCAAAGGAAAAGCTCTTCATAGATTTAAAGCCTCTTTAAAAAACTTAACTCAACTATAGCAATGAAAATTTGCATTGTTTATACAAAGAAATTGCCTCAAAGACCTTGGGTACGTATGGCCCATGCAAAACTCCTACAGCTGTTTTGCCAACAGTATGGAAACAATTACACATGATCTGTACCAGTGAACACGGCTTAAATACTCCACCATTCTAGGAAGGCCTGATTAACGAAGATAATCATCTACAAAGTAATTCCTCTGCTAGAATTCCATGAAAAGATGTTGATTAACTACCAAATACACAAGTGCATCAGGCTGTTTTCCACTCCGTGGCCACTAAATGAAGCTTGCATCTTTCTGTGTGTCTCTTGGAGCTATCTTCCTATCATCAGTATATTTTGAAATTAATTTGAGTTTTTTTTTATCTTTAAGAGATGCAAATCCACAGGTTACAGCCAAAACAGGCTTATTTGTACAGCATTAGAATACACGTTTGTTGGACTGAATTGAAATGAAATCCATCCCTGAGCTGTGCCCCTTGTTATTCAAGACTCATCACAAACAAGAGCACTAACTCTCTGGAACAAGACAGTGGAGGGCCGAACTGCATAATTTTGTGCATGTGATGTGGAGAAGGCCTACTTTTGGGGGCGAATGGAAATCTTCTTAAAGCAAGGAAAACATTTTTAACTTCTAAAGGGCATATAAGTCAAATGCAAAAAAAAAAAAAAAAAAGGAAAAGAAAAGATCAGATTAATGATCAAGTGAAGTGATTTCAAAGCTGGCATTTAAGGCTGCCAGCATTAAATATAAGAATTCCAGAGCTTTTATTTTTATCTAAATGTCACATTTACTCTCATCAGCCCTGACAGGAATATCTCAGTAGCCTTTAGAGCTGGGTGAGTGGGAGAGAGATCTCAGGATCCAGTGACAGTGAGCCAAGAAGCCAGGTGGGGGGAGCTAGGAGTGGGTGGTCCTGATGCCTAAGGGCACATGCTACTCAGCTACCTCTGTCCTGGTAGTCAGAGGAGTTCCGGGACAAAGCCTAAGCCCTGATGAGCTGGCCAATTATGAAGGATCTGGATACATTTGCTCCATTTCTTCCTGGTAGGGTGACCAGCTGCCCTGGTCAGCTTTGGCCTGAGGAGTTCCCCAGGAGGCAGGGCTCTCAGGCTAACCCTGTGACAGTCTGGGGCAAACCTCTCCCTGAGGCTTGCTAGTATTTTAGGCAACAAGATCTAAAGACAGAGAGATGGAGACCGACATGAATGCAGCTTTTAGCTACCCTTCTCTTCTGAGCAGAGACTAAAACACACAAGGCATAAGGGACAGACTGGCCAGATGGAGTTGGTTTGCGGTGACAACACCAGGCCACCCCCCGAAACACCCAGTGTCCTCACTTTCTTTCCTGGACAGCTGTGAAGCCTTAATTAAAGAGTAAAGGAGAATTTTCTTTTCTTTTACTACTTAGAGATCTGATCAGTTAGCTTGGTGAAATGGAAGGTTTTGCAAAACATGGAAAAATAACTTCTTATTAAAAAGCAGTGAAGACCAGGATTCCACTGCTTGTACTCTATATTTACAACATTTTCTTTCTTTTTTTATTTAAAGATTTTATTTATTTATTCATGAGAAACAGAGAGAGAGAGAGAGAGAGAGAGAGGCAGAGACATAGGCAGAGGGAGAAGCAGGCTCTATGCAGGGAGCCCGACGTGGGAGTCAATCCCAGGTCCCCAGGATCACGCCCTGGGTTGAAGGCAGCACTAAACCGCTGAACCACCCGGGCTGCCCTAGTTACAACATTTTCAATAAAGGTGCTTCCAACTTGGGAAAAGAATACATCAAAACACTAACAGTTAAGATAACTAAAATATGGGTGATTTGTTTTGAGTTGACTATTTGCTAGGGTTGTTTGTGTGTGTTAGGGGGGTAAATATAATTAGGATGTTTTTATAATGAAACGATAATAAGATAGTAAGACAATAACACTAAGAGGTTGGGACTCTTGGCTGGCAAAAGGTGGTCTTTACTGAGGAATAAACTCAAATATTACCAGTGCTCAATTTTCATGACAAGATAAATAGCCTAACTAGTTTGTTTGTTGATGACCTTAAAAATCCATTCCAGAATTCAAGCATTTATAAGAAAGATTGGATTACAAGCATCTTTTGTTTGTTTGTTTGTTTGTTTGTTTGTTTGGTCCAAAGGCAGAGATGAGAAAAGCATTTTTTGCTATTTGCCTTCCGAAGTGCTTTCTTGTACATATGGCTTTATTCTCATACGCTTCATGAGGTCAAGACGGCAGGAATTACAACGTCTGCCTCTACTTAACTGTTAAGGAAACTGTGACACAAGAGGTGCCAGGATATGTCCGAGATCCCAGACTTCCAAACTCCTACCTAGAACTCCTTAAGAAAAGAGAGAAATTCCTTCAAACCAACAAGCATTTACTGACTCCCCACAGCTAAATGTTTAGTGCTACTGGAAGCCTCTGGGAATGGAGAGCTGGTTGAGTGTGAGACACAGTTCACACCTCCAGTTCAGAAACAACCTTGGTCTGTTAGTCCAACTCTGATGACAGCTCTCAGTCATTTCTCACTTTGGCTCTAAGCACAAGGATGTGTACAAGGCCGTTATTCAGCTGGTAACAGATGCCTCACTTCTCTTGTAGGGAGCGCCACTGATTAAGCAGTTGAGGCAGAGCATCAGCTTCCTGAGAACAGGGCTCTCCTAGCACTTTCCTGCCTGCAGCCCTGCACAGGACCTGGCATCCCAGGAAAAGTATTGACACTTACTGGGTAAAGTCTATCGTACTCTCTAAAAGCTTTCTGTAAGGCTGTATGCTGATCATCTGTTGCTTTGGGCTGCCTACATCCACTCTCCCTTCCTTTGATAACAGGACTTGTGCACCTGCAATGGATCCAGCCCTAGTGGAGGCTGTCAATCACAGCATCCTGCCTCCTCTGTACAAGGAATGAGCGCGTGACCTAAGCTACGGCACTCAAATGCTCTTTTCATAAATTTGAATTGTGGGCACAGTGACATAGGTTCCCTGGTGAGTCTGCCCATTAATTTGCCTATCTGGATCCCCAGAATTTTCTGCAGTCCCAATCTTACCTCACTCCACTTTTTCAATTTTTCTGTGAATTCCATGACTTATCATGTCTTTTGATCAATTCTTTTTATGTAAGCACAGTTGTTTCTGTTGCTGGAAGCAGAAAATCCAAACTCATACAACAATGAACCTGTGTCACCCTTGCCCCAGTGTTCAGTAACTGGGAACCCCTGGACTTGTGGCTTAACCTCCCTGGGCTGCATTCCCTTTTTTGGGCATGAAGATGGGAAGACCTACCCACCTCATTGTAGTGAGAGTAAATGAGATGCTGCGCACAGAGTTGCTAGCATAGTGCCTGACACAAATTAGGAGTTCAGTGCGTGTTACGTCCTCCTCCTTTTCAAGTAGGTTGATAACGAGAATGACTTAGAAGACTCAAAAAGCCCTTCTTCTAAAATAAGCCTTCAGAATATGCGGATGGTACTTTAGTGTCAAATACTTGATTGCCAATCTCACTCTTCCAGAAAAGGCCTATAGTAGGAGGAAATCCAGCCAGTATAAACCAGAACTCCATCTATTCAAATGCCTGAAATAACATGCCTTTCACTCCTAATTTTACACACATTGGGCATGGTATCTCAGCAATCTTTTCTTGGTAGTCAGAGCCATAATTTTATAAATTACTCTTTTAAAGGAACTTTTAGTTTTGAAGCATGGGATTCAAATTGCAAGGAATTTCCCCATATCTGACTGCTAGAAAAGTATGGTAAGGATATAGCCTTTGCAGGGAGCCTGCTTCTCCCTCTCCCTCTGCCACTCCCCTTGCATGTGCTCTCTCTCTCTCTCTCTCTGTCAAATAATAATAATAAAAAAGAGTATAGTTTTTAAAAGGACATTTTTGAATAACAGCAGAATGTTCTTATTCTTCTTCTTTTTTTTAAAGATTTATTTATTTATTTATGATAGAGAGACAGAGACAGAGACACAGGAGGAGGGAGGAGCAGGCTCCATGCCAGGATCCCATGCAGGACTCGATCCTAGGACTCCAGGATTGCGCCCTGGGCCAAAGGCAGGCGCCAAACCACTGAGCCACCCAGGGATCCCCAATATTCTCATTCTTCTTATGCTGGAGGAACTATACATGATTTCACAACACCTTCCCCAAAAATCCCATTTTAGGGGCAAGGAGACAAAGGTAGAGGGAGATGAGGTAACTGGTAGTAGAGTCAAGCTCAGACCTGCTTGAGTCCAAAGTGCATGCATCTAACCCTTCCTCTGTCCTTCCTCACTGACTAAATCATTGCTCCCCAAAGGAACACATTGAACAAGTGGTTTGTTCCATCTTTGTAATTCCACAGGCAGGAAGCAAACCTAAAGGTAAGCGTGGAATGAAGGATGCAGATTTATAGTTGACAGCACAGGCTCTGTGGTTTGAATCCTAACTGTCACTTCCTAGCAAGATTATCTTAAATTCCTCAATCTGTCTAGAGGTCCATTTCCTCATCTGTAAAATGGGTGGAAGGGAACTGTATATGACAGAGAGTCTCTGGGAAAATGACATAACATAACGCATGTAAAGCTCTCTGCATTCTGGGGATAAAGTAAATGTTCAATGAGTGCTAACAGCTATTATTATTATCAACACATCTGAAAAGCTCAACGCAGCTATTTAAATAGCTCTACAATATCCAAGTAAGAATTACAATCGTGATTTAGGGTGTAATAAGAGTTATAATTCTCATGCAACTGCACTAGGTCATCAATTTGACAAAACAAACAGTGGGCTCATAAAAGTAGTATGAGGCATGCAGACAGAAGGCTTGAGCTCCAGCCCCAGCTCAGCCTCCCAAGGCCTGGATTTACTAAGTGACCTTCGGTATGTCATCGACTCACTCTGAGCCTTAATTCTCTCCTCTGTGAAGTGGAATATTTATATTCTGGGACTGTTGGAAGGGCCAGATGTGATGTGAGATGCAAAAGTATCCTGTAACCTGAAGAGCAAGGTTTTAACAACGTTGTTGTTACTTTTGATCAAGAATAACCTGGAAAGTGAGTTCCTATAGTGGGATGAAGAGATTTTAAGTTGGCTGCTGTAGGTCTGCGTTGTGCTTACAGATATATACTCATGTAGTCTACATGGTATTGTTGCTGCTCTTGGAATTAGAGGCCAGCACTTAACTACTGGGAGATCTGACCAAGCTGTGGCTGTATTTCCACTCACCCACAGTGAGCTAACCCTGTGCAGTGGCTGAGACCAGCCCCACCCCTTCCTCAGTGTCTCCTCTGACAGAGGTGCAAGGGCACCTGTCATCTCTTTACTGCTTATGCTATTGTTTTTCTTAGAAGAGGAAAATATTTCCCTGTATCTATGTCTTTGTCATCGGTAAAAAAGAAAGATCAATAGGTCTCAATCCAACTCTGTTCATTTATTTCCTTTCCTTCCTGGATCCACAGGCAGCTGAATTTTACTTCCACTGAAAATGGAAAGGAAGTGGCCTTTTGTTTGAGTTGGAGGAAAGAGTGCATGCTCACTTATATGTGGAGTGTGTTTTGTTTGTTTGCTTGTTTAATCTGCTGCTAGGAAATCTCTACTTATTCAATAGTAAATATTCATGGAGAGCCTGAGGACTAGACACCCAGGGTACAGATATGAAAAGATGTGACCCCCTAGCCTCCTAATGCTCCAGATTTTTTTTTTAACTTTCCAAAGCAGAGAATAATTAGATGAGGAGAGGCACGTTTACTCTTTCATCTCATAATTTTCCTAAAAGAGGGGTCAACCAGTCAGTTCCACTTAATTCTTTAAAAAATCTAGTAATTTTAACATTTTAAACCATAAACTTTGCAGCTTCTGGATGTATATAAATCAGGTTTTTTTTTTTTCCATGGATTTAACTCTCTCAGCAAGAAAACCTCTCCCTAGTAAAGACCAGATGAACAGAATCAGATGACAATTAACCTTATTTTACACAGCGCACACCCCTGAAGGGTAAATATTTTCCAGGAAGATAAAAAGCAACCAACCATTAGCCAAAGATAGCCGCAGACCAGTTGACCTGCAGACTCCCCTGAAAACACCCCCAGTCCTCTAAAGTCAGATTCTGACTTCAAGTAAGTTAGGGAGTCGCCCATGATACTCAAAGGGGAAAAAAAAAAGACATCAGTGCTTTCCATGGTGGCTGTACAACAAAATACTTGAAAGAAGGGATTTGGGGAAGAAAGGCATATGAATGTGATTTTGATATATTTTCATTGTCACCAGTAGAAAAGTGTAAGATTGAGAATAAAATGCATGAGGGCCACTTACTGATCTAAGCCTTAGCATTTTTTTTTTTTAAACCCAAACTGAAACACACGTGTTACTGACAGAGAACACAAAGCTTTTCTCTCTGCTTTCCCTACTACTCCTCTACTTATTAGGAAAATTACTGAAATCCCGCCAAAGGGGGCTCTGGTCTCTCAGTACGACAGGAAAGCCAACTGCGCCTTTGTGAGAAGGCTGGATTTCTGTTGCATTTTTAGACGAAAGATTTATGCTTATATTTTGGCCCATTTACAATCCATCATAATACTTTGCAGACAAAGTTATGCTCTTTTCCCAATGATCTAGTGACCTTAATCTCTAACATTTTGTGGTTTCCTGTCTGGGGAAATGGTCGAACGGCAGCCTATGCTATTCCAGGCTGCACAGCGGTCCCCACTTGGCCACTATCTGTCTTAGTTTTGAATGTTCTCCTGTGCACTCATCAAAAATAAAGGTTTTTTTTTCTTTTTTTTTTTTTAAAGAAGCTTTCCCTACAGATGCTAAATCAATGAAACTCCTACAAAGCAGCCCTCCACACTTCCTCTTCTGGCTGCCTTACTTATCATTCTTCTATTACAAACCCCAGTGTAGCTGGGAGTTCTTTCTGCTGGAGGCAATTAGCATGACCCACCAGTGCCTTTCTCCTGAACAGAAGAGAATTAACTTCACCAATATCCACTTCAACGTAGGGTAATTCCCCAGGGTTTCCCAAAAGCTCAACTGCAAAAGAAAATCTGAATTTCAGCTGTGGAGTAGAATGTTCAAGAAATGTTTGCGACTGGAGACAGTTGTCAAGCTTGCGCGGACAGTGCCTCAGCCCTTGAGGCCCGTTGCTTGCACTTTTGGCTCTACTTCTTCCTGGTGGTTCTGTGGGGATATAGGGCTGCAGTGCAGGAAGCCGGATCCCCCAGGGCCTGCCTAGAGAAGACTGGTGGAAAAATTATGCCACCATTGAATGAAACGGTAGTCACTTCTGCAACCAAGCTGTTCTTCAAAAGGGACATATTCTGCTTCCAAGTTTAAGGAAAAATGAAGACAAAGAAAGAGAGTGAATGAACTCAGAATAAACACCCCCATGTGCCTGCCATTCCCCTACCAGCTGGTTATGCCAAGACGAGTAAAGAAAAACGAAAGTGGAGAAACAAGTTTGAGTGAGCGTCCAGCGATTATACAAATAATGTCTTTTGGCCAAAGAAAATTATTCCTGCCTTCTTACAACTTAACTCTAAATAATTCAGTTGCTTTGAGAGGGGAACAGGAAGCAACGCCAACTTGAAAAGGATCCAGCAAGCCATCACTGCAACCTAGAGCTATTTGAAAGAAAATTTAACTACCTAAAATTTAACTACATGCTTAAAATTACTTCTAATAATGACCCAGAATAATATATTTCCTCTAGTTTGAATAGAAAAGTCATGGGGGCCCACTTGAGGGGATTCTTTGCTTGGCTTCTTGTTTCAGAGTCTGTTCTCAGAGCCCTTTACTGATTCCCTAACCTCTTAAGAGTCGCCTTTGACCCTCATCACAATGAGTAGATATAATGAACTGAAACTGCCCCAGTAGCGGACCTGTCCATCCCCCCAGACAAGTCTCTCTAGAGAGGAATCGTCTTCCCAGGTTGTCAGAATGCCAGCTTCAGGATTTCACCAAGGGTCATCTCCAAAAACTGTCTCATGCCTGCCGTTGTTATTACTCTACTGAAGCCTGGGCAAATAAGCCAATTCTTTCCTTTTCCACATTACTAAATGGTCTTCACTAATAAGTATACATTTGCACTCAGCCCAAGCAACAAGAAACAGCTCCATGGAACAAACGAAAAATACTGTGATTGATAATAATAAAGTCTACAGGTATTGGCCCACACTAATCAAGCCAGCAGCCACATGTGGCTAGTGAGTACTTGGAATGTGACTAGTCCAAATTGAGAAGGGCTGGGATGCCTGGGTGGCTCAGTGGTGGAGTGCCTGCCTTTGGCTTAGGGTGTGATCCTGGAGTCCCAGGATCGAGTCCCACACTGGGCTCCCTGCATGGAGCCTGCTTCTCCCTCTGCCCGTGTCTCTGCCTCTCTCTCTCTCTCATGAATAAAGAAAATCTTTAAGAAAAAAAAATGAGAAGTGCTGTAAGTCTGAGATATACACTGGATTTTGATGACTTCATACAAAGAAAATAATGTAAACTATCTGAATAATTTCTTAATATTGATGCTATGTAGATATAATATTTGGAGTATATTGGGTTAAAGAAAATGTTATTAAAATTAATTTCACCTGTTTCTTTATGTACTTTGAATGTTCCTTCTGGAAAATTTAAAATTACATATGTGGCTTGCATTATATTTCTATTGGACAGCAGCCATGTATACCTTGGGTTTGGTATATCCTGCAAAGAAAATCTGTCCCTTTGTCAACAGTTTCCAAATGACAGATAGAACTTCCAAGGACAGCCATTCTCAGGGGAACAATCTGTAGTCCATCAAGCTGGACTAAGGAAACTGGAAAATAGTCCATGTGCAGGACCAGAGGTATTCCTACAGCCTCAATTATTATGGGAATAGATAGGAGCTGTAGAAAAACCTTGCTGTCCAGTTCCCTTTCAGCTCCCTGCTCCTCGATATCACTGTCACTCAAGTTCAAAAATAAATAACACTGCTATAAAATTGAGTGGGTCCATCAAGGATATTGAGAAGAAAAAAAGAAAGGGAAGTGGAGCCCTTGCCACTATGCACTAATATTTTTGTCTGCTCTCCCTTCTGCTGGGGAAGGACAGAGAGATGACCTCCCTGCTGAAGCTTTCCCAAGGACCAACCTAGAGCAGGGTGGTCTGTCACAGGAGAAAGGTGAACAACCTCAACAGGCATCAATTTAGCAGTTCTCAGAAGGGGCACCTGGTGGCTCAGTCAGTTAAGTGTCTGCCTTCGGCTCAGGTCATGATCTCAGGGTCCTGCGATTGAGTCCCATGTCCAGCTCCTTGCTCAGCAGGGAGCCTGCTTCTCCCTCTGCCTGCTGCTCTGCCTGCTTGTGTTCTCTCTCTCTCTCTCTATCAAATAAATAAAATCTTAAAAAAAAAAGTGCTCAGAAGGTCCCAAAGGAACATATGAACACTGGGAAGGGAGGTACTCCACTACTACATGAGTAGAGCATTCAGCAAGGTGCAGTCCACTTTGGATTCCAGCTGGCCTCTGATACATGTCAACTGACAGCATTCTCGTCTCCCATAACAAATTTCCCTTCCAGCCTCAGAAGGTTCTAGTTCTCTGCAAATGAAGATTACCTTGCCTTTATATTAGAAGAAATCTAAGAGTAAATAGGGACTCATTCAAGGAGCCAGAAAAGCCACTTCTGGAAGTCTAATTCCTGCCTGCCTACATTAGTCCCCAGATGAGTGGCAAAATTAGTGAAAAGTTTCTGACCAGGCTGATCTCCCCAGGAGAGAAGACAAGTTGCACAGCTCACTTTTCCCTACCAAATTAAAAACAAAACAAAACAAAAAAACAAATCTAATTGACTCTGGGTTGTTTCCATTTTCACCTACACAGAAAAACCTGGTATTAGATGCAAGATTCTCTGCCCCATACGCTCAATAGTGATATTCCATCAAAGCCACCCCAGGAGGTTGCAATTCATTTGGGGGGTGTTTTGGTGGTTTTTTCTCCCAAAACATAGCTCCCCCTTGTTCCTTGTTTGGTAAGTAAAACGCCTTTTCCCTATTTTTTTTCCAGAGAATAAGCTCAAAAGGACTGTGCAAATCAGGGTAACAAATAGGAGGACTGTGAGGATGATGAAGGAACAAACATGAATGAATATTCAGCATGAACGGAGCCTGGGGAGACACAGGAAAGTCAAGGCACAGGAGGTCAGGGGCTCCCGCCTGCTCTTCTTATAAAGCTTGGTTGAAGTTTCTAGCTTTCTTTCAGTTACAGGTCACTCAGCACAGGAACCTTGTGCTGTGGTGTAGACTGTTACCCAGTGACAAGACTTGTGGGTTGCTCATAATGATCAAGTTGACAGCACCCCTGCGGCAGGGGTGTGACTGGGCAACTTCTACAGTGCAGGGCAGGCAAATCCAGTGATGACATGGCTCTGGAAGAGCCTCAGAGGTCATGACTCTGGTTTCCTCAGGCAGCAGAAAGCGTGTGAATATTGCCTCCCCCTGTGGACCAATAGACCAGGTCAACTGCCACTGAATTAAGTCATGCTCAGATGGAAGAAGAGAAAACTCTAGTGGAAAAAAGCACTAAGCCTGGAGTCAGATCCTGTGTCAAATGGACTCAAATGATGATGGGGAAGGTTAGAAAAACCAAAACAGGGGCTTTGCATTCCAGCTCCCTCACAACTAAATATGTGACTCTCTAACAGACCAAATAAGCTCCTGGTGCCAATCCATCTACTAAACATTAGCAGAGCTTATTTTTGTTTTTAATTTCCTTTTCTTAAAAAAAATTAAAAAAATGAAGGCTTTACTATTTTCTTCCCACTCCCCAGAGGATGGTGGTGGGCACACACTGGTTTCCCATGGTCCAGTGTTTTATAACATTAGTGTCAGTGTTTGGCACCTTCTCCTGTTATATGATGGCAC
Organism: Canis lupus familiaris; assembly: GCF_011100685.1. NCBI lineage: Eukaryota > Metazoa > Chordata > Mammalia > Carnivora > Canidae > Canis > Canis lupus. Next base: position 42,186,219 of record NC_049235.1, read on the forward strand.
GAGACTAGAGATGGAGAAGCTACTGCAGCATGGTGACGGTTATTGCGGAAAAGACACTCCTTACTCTCTGGAAAGGACTACCCCCACTCTCACCCCCCCACTCTTTCCCTGTTTATCTTTTCGAAGTAAAGTCAGCTGATATAATTGCCTGTATTCATAAAGTTAGTTTTCATACAACTGGATTCAAATATGCATCTCTTAGCTTATTGGTTTTGAGACTCATGGAGCCTACCTAGCAAATGGTATCACCATTTATTATCATTCTCCTCATACCGCCCTCAACCTGCCATATTTGGGCGACTCCAGATTAAATTCTACTTTTCCCGCTGCCATAAATCACAAATGTACCTTCTAATGTTTTGAGTATCATGCAACAACAAAATAAAGCCCTTGCAAAATGATGATGGTGCTCACCAGGCAAAGCAACTGAAAACAAACCAATTCACACAGAATATATTTTCAAGCAGCTTAAACAAGTAAGAGAAAATAAAAATACATGTTGGTTCTCATTTGAACATTTCATCCCAACATAAGTTTAAAGGACAAACAAGAAAAGGTGTCAAAAGCATGGCAAGTTTGGATAAAATCAGTCTGTTTCATAATTTATGGGTATTCTCTTTACCCCTTCTTCTTTGAAATGCTTAAAAATTAAAGAAACCCAGTAAAAGTTGGCTCATAAAAAAATAATGTTCCTCTTGCACTTGAATTAAAACTGAAACAGGTAAAATGAATTCATAAAGAGCTCTGCAGTAAAAATTGGTTTTCAAATACATACTATTTTTATTTGCCTGGAAACTGGCAGTTGCTTGTCTACAGGCTATGATTACATAAAACAAATGTCCCAGGATTAGCTTCCCTCTCTTTAGCTAGGCTTCACTGGGAGCAACTTCCTCCTCCCAGTTTTTCATAGAATGGCACTGGCATCCCTTCATTGTCTTCAAAGGGTTTAGAAGAAAAGTGATCATGTCAGCTTAAAGTCAACAGAGCCAGACTTTTCCCATCAGGCTTTGATGGAAGCTTAGAGTCCACCTAAAAAGTTGAAGAATCAGACCTATTTAAGGGTTCAACTTTTCCTGTATGCTAGACATTTGTCAAATCTACTTTCCTGGCCACTGCTGCCATTTTACCACCAGAAGATGTCATTAAGGAAAATGCCACAAGCAATTAGAATGACTACTAAAATGAGTGAGATTTACTAGAAATATTTACCTTTCAAATTTCTAAGTCATATTCATTAATCAGGATCTGCCTATTTCTAAACGAAGATCTTTTGATAGCCTAGGATAACTAAATAGAACTCTAATGACCTGAGTGTTAAGATTTTGCTCTGGTGGTAAAGCTGAGAAACATTAAGATCTTGAATTCTGAAGATGCAATTAGTTGAAATTTAATGAGCTGCAGAATGATAAACGACAGGGAAAGGTAACTTTATATTTACAATTTCCTGACAAAATGAACTTTTAAACACAGAAAACTAAGCCCTACCTCAGGGCAATTCAACCTTTTAAAAGCACACGCATATGGAGGTAGGAATTGGCATTTGGAGATGGTACCTCCTGAAACTGCAGTGGCCTTCCGAACAACTTAGAGACAGGAGCAACTTCAAATCCAAGGACAAGCCTTTGCTTTTGATCCAAATGGCCTTTAGGTTTAGAGCTGTAACTCCTGTTGGTTGAAATAATGGTTTCACACAGGAAATACACCACACACACATACACACGCACACACTCACATTCTCTCTCTCTCATGTACACTTAGACTTTGAAAATATAGCTCATATATTTTTGGGAAGGCAAGAACTAAATATAACCAAACAGAGAGAGGGAGGTTAAAAACATACTTAGATTTTTTTTTTCCTACAAGAATCATTACCAGAACAGAGTAACTTCCAGAAAGGACTAAGGACCAGAGCATGGAGTTCTATATAGAGAAGGGTATTCAAAGCCAATAGCTCTTATGGAGTATGGGCTGCATTTCCCAGATTTGAGAGATACGTTTTCCACCCCTGGCCACAATTTATTATTTTAAAAAACAAGAAACATCTTATAATCAACCTATGAGGGTGTGTTTGCTTTTTTTTTTTTAATGCTGCTTAAGGAGATAGGAACATAATAGATGTAATCAATGGTAATCAGACTGGAGAATTATCTGCAGTTATTAAAATCAAAGATGAGTTTATTGTAAAGACAGCTTATGGTATAATGAACAAACCACCTGTCTTTATTCTGTCATTCTGTCTTTTGTTCCCTCCTTCCCTTCCAAATTTATTCACACTACTATGTGCTAGTTGATATACTAGGCAACTAAATAAGAACCTTTGGTGGAATGGGCCATGATTAAGTTTTTATTTTTGAGTTTCCCCAGGTGCTTCTAAAGCAAAAGCAGCAATGCAAACCACAGCCAAAGTGGAAGTGCAGTTTCAGAAGGGTAGAAGAAGGGCAAATTAAAGGAGTAAGATGTATTAGGTAACATCGACTCTCTGTCAAGCATTTCGACATTATTTCCTTTTTCCCATGACAATTATTTCATCATGAAAGTTTACTAAATGTCTACTACATGTCAGACACTGTGCTGGGTGCCTCGTGTAGAGTGGCGAACAAGAAGGCAACGTGGCTGCCCATATTATGCTTATTGTCAATGAGATAAATAGGATTTTACAGATTAGGGAGTGAAAGGAAAATTTTAAACTCTAGGCAGCTTGACACCTGACACTGAACACACCTTACCATCAATATCAGGGAGCTGGAATAGAATATGATTTGCAAGGTAAATTTATTGCCTGCTTATGAGCATATAGGGCGAGGTAGAAAAAGATTATTCTAATCACCTACTATTTTGGATTATGTAATCCATGTCTTCCTGTGAGGAAAACGGCTGGAATTCTCCATGAGAGTAGATCCGTGTCTTTGTCTCCACCTAATGCCTTGCAAGTCTCTGTCATATGCTGAGGGAGTTTAAAAGTACGGCCATACTAAGCAGTCCACAAGCTCAAAACATGTCAGTTAAATCTCTGCAAAGTACTAATCACAGTCTGCCTCCTTCAAAATTTTATCACGTACCCTATATATATGTCAAAGAATATATGTACTCTATCTGTAGATTAGGAAGCATAATATAAGCAGACATTCATTCACAAATGCACCAGCTACCCTAAGAACAGTGTGTTACCAATATCAGAGAATCTACCCAGAGTACTTCTCCCCTGTCCCAACCATCTGTCTACCCCACAGAGAGAACCACTATGCTGAGGTTTAGGTTTAGAATCATCTTACTTTTGAAAAATGGTTTTACTACCTATGAATGTATCTCAAAATGATATATTATTGATCTTTGCTTGTTTTCATGTTTTATTCTGTATGTATTCTTCTGCAGCATGCTTTTTTTTAACCCAACATTATATTTCTAAGAGTCCTTATAATATTGCATCCATCTATGGCTTATTAATTTCCACTAATGACAAATAATAGCTAAAACTCAAAAGAAAGCATAGGAATAAATATTTATTACTTTGAGTTAGGCAATAGTTTCTTAGATATAATACCAAAAGCATAAGTAACAAAAGAAAACACAGATACATTGGACTTTGTCAGAATTTAAAATTTTGGGGCTTCGATGGACACCATCAAGAAAATGAAAAGAAAGCCCACAGAATGGGAGAAAATATTTCTGAAATCCTATATCTGATAAAGGACTAATATTCAGAATACATAGAGAACTCTCAGAACTCAACAGTAAAAAGGCAAATAATGCAATTAATAAATGGGTAAAGGACCTGGATAAACATTTCCCCAAAGAATTTACAAAAATGAACAATGAAAAGCACATGGAAATTTGCTCAACTCATTAGAGAAATTCCAGTCAAAACCACAAAGGGATAGTTCATATTCATTAGGATGGCTAGAATCGAAGTGTCAGACAATAGCAAGTGTTGACAAAGATGGGGAGAAATTAAAACTCTCATCCATTGCTAGAATTGTAAAATGCTGCAGCCACTTTGGAAAGTTTGGCAGTTCTTCAAAATGTCAAATATGAAGTTACTGTATATCCTGAAATTCCACTCCTAGGGATATAATGAAGAGAACTGAAAACATGTCCATACAAAAGCTTGCACATGAATGATCACAGCAGCATTATTAGTAATAGTCAAAAAATGGGAAGAACTGGTGAATGGATGAATAAAATGGGGGCATAGCCATGCAATGGAATACTATTTGGCAATAAAAAGGAATGAAGTACTGATCCATTCTACATGCACGAACCTGATAACATTATGCTAAGTGAAAGAAGCCAGTTACAAAAGGCCACGTATTGCTTCCACTTATGTACAATGTCCAAAGTAGGCAAATCCACAGAAGCAGGAGAGTAGTAGTTGTCAGGGGCTGGAGACAGGGAAAATGTGGGAGTTATTACCAAAGGATAAGGGATTTTTGGGGATGTGGCAAAAACATTCTTAAATTAAATAGTGGTAATGGCTGCAAACATTGTGAATATCCTAAAAAGCCACAGACTTGAATATTTTAAATTGGTAAATTCTGCAGTATGTGAACTGTATCCTCAATAAAGCTGTTAAATAGTATGAGAGTTCCTGTGTACCCTTTAGGTAGCCTTCAAATTATTAACATTTAACATAACCACCATGAAATCATTAAATCAGAAAATTAACACTGATATTAAAAATTTTCCATCACCTAATAACTTTTTTCTGGTCCTAGGTCACATAGTATATACATTTAGGTTTCAAGTCTCCTTTGTCCCCCAAGTTGTTTTTTTGTTTTGTTTTTCTTTTCTTTTTTCTTCCTCCTCTTTCTTTCTCTCTCTCTCTTTCTCCTTCTTTCCTTTCTTCCTTCTTCTCCACCTTTTCTTTCCTCTTCTTTGGTCTTTTCATGACATTTTGACAAGTACTAGCAATTATTTTGTGAAATGTTCCCTAATTTGAGTTTGTCTGATGTTTCCTCATTATCAAAGTCCTGTTAGATATTTTTTGGAAGAATATCACATTAATGTTATTGTGTCTTCTCAGCATAATACATCAGAGACATATAACGTTGATTTGTCCCATTAATGGGACAAATATAATATTAACTTAGATCATTTGATTTCTATATGCCAGGTTTCCCTACTATAAATTACTAATTTTTCTTTCATCATAAATATTTTGAAGGTGAATACTTTGAGACTATTTTGATGCTATTTCTCATCATAGTTTCATTCACTATATTTAGCCTCCATCGGTGATTCTTGTCTGAAACAACTATTACCATACTATTTGTCAAATAATGATTCCATTACTCCTTATACATTTAGTAACTGGAGTTTCCCCCATTCATTTTTAAATTTGTTTATATCACAAAACCCTGATCTTAGAGCAACGTGTATGTTATGAAACAGAATTATGCTTATTGTAAGCTTTTGGTAATTTTTATCAAGTCAAGAAAGTCTCATATTGTGCTAGGCTGAATAATACTCAATCCCCAAAGATACCCATTCAGTCCTAATCCCTGGAACCTGTGAATGTTACTTTGTATAGAAAATTTAAAATGAATGAATGAACAAAGATAGATACAAAGGAAGGAGGAAGACAGATGCAGATGTGATTAAGTCAAGCATCTGAGATGTGGAGATTATCCTGGATTATCCAGTATGTCCCTAAATGTAGTCTCATGTATCCTTATAAGAGGGAGGCAGAGGATATCTGACAATAAAGCAAAAGAAGTCAATGTGACCACAGAGGCAGAGATTAGAATGATGTGGCCACAAGCTAAGGAATGTCATCAGCCACCAAAAGCGAAAAGTGGCAAGAAATGAATTATTTCATAGAGCCTCCAGAGGGAGTAGAGCCCTACTAAAACCTTGATCTGAGCCCTGTGAAAGGGACTTTAGATTTCCATCCTCCAGAACTGTAAGAAAATAAATTTCTGTAGTTTATGCCATCAAGTCTGTGGTAACGGTATTACAACAGCCATAAGAAAATACTAGGGATACTATTCCTAGTTTGCTAAAAAATGTTATTGTAAATGTTTTTTAATTTTATTAAATTCACCTTTTTGGATCTATTTAGACAAAAACAATTTTTTCTCTTTTAACATTACTATATATGTAGCTTTCATCTTTTTTTGAACATAACTTTTTTGATACACAATTTATATGGATTTACATTTTTATTTGTATTTTTTGGATATTTTTATATATAGTTATTATTGATTTCTAAATTCATGGTATGTGGTCAGAGAATATGGGCTATATAATGCAAATTCTTTAAAATAATTAAGACTTGCTAATTGCTATGTTTACAGATTTATATACATTCATTAAATCAAGCTGGATAATTATATTGTTCAAATCTTCTTTGTCTCACTATGTTCCATTTTGGTTACTTTCTTCTAAACCACAAATTTTATTGGCAGCAATATCTACTCTATTCTTTATTCCAAGCACTGGGTTTTAGATAGATAGATAGATAGATAGATAGATAGATAGATAGATAGATAGATATTTTAAGATTTTATTTATTTATTTGAGAGAGTGAGTGAGCACAAGCAGGGGGAGGGGCAGAAGGTGAGGGAGAAGTAGATTCCTGCGGAGGGAGCCCAATGTGGGGCTTGATCCCACAACCCCAGGACTGTGGCCCGAGAAAAAGGCAGATGCCCAACTGACTGAGCCACCTAAGCACCCTCCAAGTGCTGGATTTTAAATATAACAACTGTATTTTTCATTTTTAACAATTATTATTAGTTCTCCTTCAAATTGGCCTAGCCATATTTTATGGTTCTTTGTTAATTGCTTATTTTTAAGCTCATTATCTATGCATTTAAATATTTCACACATAGTTATTTATATTCTATACCTCATATTTCCTTTATCTGCAGCCCCTTGGATATCTATATCTTTTGTAGTTCTTTCTGCTTATCCTCAGCAATGGTAGCCAGTTTGCATAGTGGGTGATTTTTGATTATGAGCTTACATTTGCATTGAACTTAGCTAATAAAAATCTGAAAACCCAAAATAGCTCTAGGTGTTGTGTATTTGCTTCTGTTTTATTATTAGATAATAAAAATCTGAAAATCCAAAACACCTCTAGGTGTTGTGAACTTGCTTTAGTTGGTTGCCAACCTGGGACCAATTAGCCCCTCCATGTATCCCAGGCTTGGTGCCAGGCTCTCAGGTTAGCAGCTTCACCTTACTTGGGCCTATGGTTCAGTCACTAACTACAATGCTGAGGACACTGACCTTCAGGGCCACTCTGTGTTACTTCTCCTGCTCTACAGAATTCAATTTCCTATCTTTTGTCTTTCTTTCTTTCTTTCTGGTTTCTTTTTGTCACTTTGAGATCTTTTGTTAAAAGCATGGCAACTGGATTTGTTGCATCTAATGTGAATTTAGTTGTGTTTCAATGAAGAGGTCTTTCAGTGTCTACTTTATCATTGTGCTGGAAGTAGAAATGGAGTCTTTTATCAATATACTGGTATCTATACCTCTTTCAATAAGCAGATGATCAAGTCTTTTTTGTTTTTTAATTCAAGAGGCACACAGCAAAGTTGAGCAAAAAGCAATACAGTTCTATTATATCTCCTGTCCCCATAGATGCACAAGCTCTCCCACTATCACCTTCCCCCAACACAGTGGTACATTTGTTACAATATAGGAGCCTACACTAATATACCTCTATCACTCAAAGTCTCTAGTTTACATGAGAGTTGACTCGTGCTAGTGTACATTCCATAGATTTTGACAAATGTACAGTGACATGTATCCACCACTGTAATATACAGAACAGTTTCACTGCTCTAAAGATCTTCTCTGCCCTGCCTATTCACCTCACCCTCCTCCCTAACCCCTGGCACCAAGTGAATCTTTTACTGTCTCCATAGTTTTGCTTTTTCCAGAATCTCATATAGTGGGAAACATACAGTGTGTTGCTCTTTCATATTGACTTCTTTTAAGTTTCCCATATCTTTTCACAGCTGGGTAACTCATTTTTAAATTTTTATTTATTTTTATTTTTTTCTAAAACTCAGTAAAAAGTAATTTTTAATTTAAAATTAAATTTGTTTCATGGGACACCTGGGTGGCTCAGTGGTTGAGCATCTGCCTTTGGCCCAGGGCATGATTCTAGAGTCCCAGGACTGAGTCCCTGCATAGAACTTGCTTCTCTCTCTGCCTATGTCCTTGCCTCTCACTCTCTATGTCTCTCATGAATAAATAAACAAAATCTTTAAAAAAATTTTTTTCACATATAACATATAGTTTAATTTTATTTTTAAAATTTTATTTAAATTCAATTAACATATAATGTATTATTGGTTTCAGAGGTAGAGGTCAGTGATTCATAAGTCCTAAATAATACCCAGTACTCATTACAGAATGTGCCCTCCTTAATGTTCATCACCCAGTTACTCTGTCCCCCCCACACCTCCCCTCCAGAAGCCCTCAGTTTGTTTCCTAGGATTGAGAGTCTCTATGGTTTATCTCCCTCTCTGAGTTCATCTTGTCTTATTTTTTCCCCTCTTCCCCTATGATCCACTGTTTTGTTTCTTAAATTCCACATATGAGTGAGATCATATGATAATTGTCTTTCTCTGACTGACTTATTTCACTTAGCATAATATCCTCTAGTTCCATGCACATTGTTGCAAATGGCAAGATTTCATTTTTTGATGGCTCAGTAGTATTCCATTGTATACATATATCATATCTTCTTTATCATTCATCTGTCGATGGACATCTGGGCTTTTTCCAGTTTGGCTATTGTTGACATTGCTGCTATAAACATTGGAGTGCAGGTGCCCCTTCAGATCACTACATCTGTATCTTTGGGTAAATACTCAGGGTGCAATTGCTGGGTCATAGTGTAGCTCTATTCTTAGTTTCTTCAGTAATCTCCATACTGTTTTCCAGAATGGCTGTATCAGCTTGCATTCCCATCAACAGTGTAAGAGGGTTCCCCTTTCTCTGCATCCTTGCTAATACCTGTTGTTGCCTGACTTGTTCATTTTAGCCTTTCTGACTGGTGTGAAGTGGTAGCTCATTGTGGTTTTGGTTTGTATTTCCCTGATGCTGAGTGATGTTGAACATCTTTTCGTGCATCTGTTGGCCATTTGTATGTCTTCTTTGAAGAAATGTCTGTTCATGTCTTCTGCCCATTTCTTGATTGGATTGTTTGTTCTCTGGGTGTTGAGTTTGATAAGTTCTTTATAGATTTTGGGTATTCTCCCTCTATCTGATATGTCATTTGCAAATATATTCTCCCATTCTGTCAGATGTCTTTGGGTTTTGTTGACTATTTCCTTTGCTGTGCAAAAGCCTTTTATACAATGAAATCCCAATAGGCCAGTTTTGCTTTTGTTTCCCTTGCCTTTGGAGACATGTCTAGCAAGAAGTTGCTGCCTGTGTTCTCTAGGATTTTGATGGATTTCTGTCTCATATTTAGGTCTTTCATTCATTTTGAGTCTATTTTTGTGTATGGTGTGAGAAAATGGTCTAGTTTCATTCTTCTGCATGTGGCTGTCCAATGTTCCCAAGACCATTTATTGAAGAGACTGTCTTTTTTCCACTGGATATTCTTTCCTGCTTTATTGAGGATTAGTTGACCGTAGAGTTGAGAGTCCATTTCTGGGTTCTCTATTTTATTCTATTGATCTGTGTATCCGTTTTTGTGCAAGTACCATACTGTCTTGATGATCAACCAAAACCATAAGATACCTAGAAATAAACGTAACCAAAGAGGCAAAAGATCTGTACTCAGAAAATTATAGAACATTCATGAAAGAAATTGAGGAAGACACGAAGAAATGGAAAAATGTTCCATGCTTACGGATTGGAAGAACAAATACCATTAAACTGTAGGGATCCCTGGGTGGCGCAGCGGTTTGGCGCCTGCCTTTGGCCCAGGGCGCGATCCTGGAGACCCGGGATCGAATCCCACATCGGGCTCCCAGTGCATGGAGCCTGCTTCTCCCTCTGCCTGTGTCTCTGCCTCTCTCTCTCTCTCTGTGACTATCATAAATAAAAAATTAAAAAAAAAAAAAACTGTATATGCTACCTAAAGCAATCTATACATTCAGTGTAATTCCTATCAAAATATCATCATCTTATTTCACAGAGTTGGAACAAATAATCCTAAAATTAGTATGGAACCAGAAAAGACCCCAAATAGCCAGAGAAATATTGAAAAAGAAAACCAAAACTGGTGGCATCCCAATTCCAGATTTCAAGCCCTATAAGAGAGCTCATTCTTTCTAGCACTGAATATATTGTCCATTGTCTATACCACAGTTTATTCACTCATCTACTAAAGAACATCTTGTTGCTTCCAAGTTTTGGCAATTATGAATAAAGCTGCTATAAACACCCGTGTGAAGAATTTTGTGTAGACATGAATTTTCAATTCATTTGGGTAAATACCAAGGAGTATGATTACTAGGTTATATGGTAAAATTTGTTTAGTTTTATATGTAAAAAAACAAACAAGCAAACAACAAACTTCCAAACTGTCTTCCAAAGTAGCTATACTATTTTGTATTCCTAACAGCAATGAATGAGAGTTCTTGTTCCTCTATATCCTTCCTAGCACTTGTTGTCAGTGTTTTGGATTTTGGCCATTCTAATAGGTGAGTAGTGGCATCTCATTGTTTAAATTTGCAATTCTCTGATGACAGATGATGTTGAACATCTCTGCATATGCTTACATGCCATCTGTATATCTTGAGTGAGGTTAAGATCTTAAGACTTGGGTGTGTTAAGTTCTTTGACCATTTTTTAATTGGTTTGTTCATTTTCTTTTTTTTTTTTGGTTTGTTCATTTTCTTATTGTAAAAACTTACAGTTTGGGTTTTGTTACCCTGGCATTGGTTCCTATGGAAGTCTCTGCTCAGATAAGTTGTGGTTCTCTGTATTTGCCTCTTTCCAATTTATAGAGAAGTAGTTTGGCCTCTGACCTCACTCTTCTCACAGATCTAGGAAGAGTTGTTGACTTTTCAGTTTGTTTAACTTTTTACTTGTTCTTCAGATCGAGAGGTAACTTCTAAGTTCCTTACATGATGAACTGGAAACCAAAAGTCTGTTAAGTCTTTATTTTTTCTGTTTTTCAGGGTTTCTTATATAACTTTGTATATAGCATGTGCTTAAGACTCTTGCTAAAGTTTGTTGAACACCATTGGTAATAGCTTATATTTTCAAGCACTTTCTAATCACCAGTCACTGTTCTAAGTGTTTTTACATATGTAATCTATTTAAATCTCATAAGAACTCACCTGTAAGTACTATTATTATTTCTGTTTTACAGATAAGAAAGCTGAAGAACAGAGACTTTAAGTATCTTCCTCTAAAGGAACACAGCCACTGAACAATGAACCAGAATTCAAGCTCAAAATATTTGAGAACTCATGCCCATAACCGCCATGCTCTATGACCCAGCTAACTCTAAAAATCCTGCTAGTATTGTGATCTGATTTAGCCATGAGAATTTCAAGGACCACAGGAGTTCTTTGAGTTCCCAGAAACTCATGAAGTTCTTCTTCAGCCCATCAGAGATACTCCACATAGTACTAAAATGAACTTAGTACTAGAAAAAGACTCCCATGGTCCTATGAATGGAAACATGTACACCATTTTCTATGACAAATTAGCACTGAGACTTGCATAAATATAATTTTGAGGGCACTAATGTTTTAAGACAACCTAGGTCATTCTGATTCTATTGGATATACTTTGAGGTTCACCACCATTAACAGACAAGCCAAAGATAATCATTGCCCTGGAGGCAATGGCAGCTGTAGCAATGAATCCATAGTCTGTTGTAACAGCAACCACATTTTACTCTGTGCTTGGACTGACTGCACATTTCGTTCTCTTTCTATATGGAAACATGGTTTATCTATACCACTGATCTATTCTCTTTCTTTCTGACAACTGATTCAGAGCTTAAAGTTTAAAGAATATTCTGATTTCATTGGAATTCATTTTGGTAGGTTTAAGATACATTGGAAACTGGGACAGAGATGTTTACATATCAAAATCCTGGGTCATTTTTAATCAATATGATCTTTATCAACCAAGGGGATATTCTATGGCGATTAGCCAGTATCAGGATAGTTTATATAATCAGGTGAGCTACATGTTCCTTCCTATCCTCACTTGGCTGAAAAAAGAATCATATTGTAGTTAAATTTAGACAGTGAGAAAATGTTCTTCTAGGGGCACACAAGATATACACAGAAATTCCTTATCTGCTCTCCACTCAAAAAAAAAAAAGACTTTGCATTCTTTAATGTTATATTATAGCCCATTATTATGTTTTGAGAACACAAGTGCTCAGCTCTTCTTCTTTTTTTGGTGGGGGGGTAGATGACACCTAATAAGTTATGGACAAATATATTAGATATATTTTTGATGTAACACTAATTTACATAGAATGGATTTTTCATTCATTCATTCATTTGTTATTGACATCTGCACCAGGCTGGTGCTGGAATGGACAGACTGCAATGATAGTCCAAGGTTCTAAGTGTGGCCACAGTGATAGAGACAACAGGGTCTGAGAACTCGGAGAAGAGGACAACCAGTGAAGTGCTTTAAAAAGGTGTGCAGAGAAGGCTCCAAGTAGGCAAGCACTAAGGACCCCAACAGAACCAAACACAAGGATGGTTGAAATTCTGACCTCATCTAGCTAGATCCTTTCTTTCTTCGAAAATATTTCATCAAGTTCTGCAAATTTATAATGGGTCTGTAGATGGCATGCCGCCGACCGTAGATTTTTTTTCAATAGGATTGAATGTCAAGGGACTCAAACTATTTACTAGAGGCAACACCAAAACATGGGCCTCCTTCTAGGTCCGGCATATTTCAGAACACAATCTAGTAAGGGTACATTTGGCAACAGACTTCCCGTACAGTACTGAAGGCTGCACACTGAAAAATCCTAAGGAAAAAGATTTCTAACACAGACCTTGTAGGCATGTATATTCCTCTTGGCAGAAAAATGGTAGTGAAGAGTTTCATTTGAATTAAAGCAATATGTTAGTAGAGCTTTTTGACTGATGGAACTGAAGTATCCTGAACGGAGGCTAGCCTTTTTTCTAATTCCTACCAAGGTATGTTGGTTACTGGTAGCCCTGTTTTTTGTTCATCTCAAACATTACTCTTGCCTCTGCCAGGAAATAGAGAGGAAATGGATCACCTCAGGAGGTAGTCCCCTCTATCATCAGCACACTGACCCTGCAGACCAGGCCTAGGACAGATGATGAGAATTTAGGAAGATCAAAGGAGGAGGTGAGAATAGCAGTAGCAGGAAAGAAAATCACAGGATGCTTTTTTCCTATCTCACTTGTTCTTGGTGTCCTCCTCTCATGGTGCGAAATCTAGGAGTCCATGACCCCTTTGCCTGCATTTTCAGGGCATCACGGTTTCACTTTCCTTTGGTACCTCCAGCAGAAAATCAGACAGAAGAACATCTCAGGTAACAAAGTGCTTGAATTTATACTCCTCAAAACAGGGACCCTCTCTTATTCATTGTTTCATTGTTTCAAGGGGATAGCTTAACACCATTTGGGGCTTAAAGCAGATACTGAAAAAAAAAAACTGTGATTGAGCAATGGGAATGAATATAATTATGAGGTAAAATGCACTTTTTGGAACAACCAGTTGATTTCATTTAACCCTGACTTCATTGGGATTAATATTATAAAGCAAGCAATAAGGCAAAATTGGCTTCCACAAGGCCAGTCATCTTGGCTCTGCTGTACCTCTTTTCTCAAGAAATGATGAGAAGTGGCATGTGCCAAAGAGAATTTCATTTGAAGAAACTATCAAGGGATAGTTATTTAATTAGAAGGAAAAAAGAAAACTTAATCCAAAGAAATCAAACAGTACAGGGGGGTGTTATTTGTATTTATAAAATATCCTAAAAGTAAAAACAAAATGGCAGAAGTTGAATCACAAATAAAGTCACCTCTTCTCTGGGTTATCTGCAAAGTTCCTGAAATAGACAGTAACTGAAGTAACTCTCTTACCTTGTAATTGTTCATGATTTCAGCTAACCAGGGCTTAACGGTCTTGACTGTATCTTCTCGCATGTATTTTTCAACTTCAGATCCATCACTAAAGGTCTGGTTTCCCACATGGATGGCTTGCCTCACTTGTGGGAGGGACAAAAAAGTCCCATAGTAATTTTGGTCCTCAGCTTCCTGGCAGAAGGGGACATCAAAAAAATATCAGGGAACATGACCAGGTGGCAGGAACAGCATGCTGAGAAAGCTTCAAATTTCTCGACGGCACTGGGGGTTATTCTGTATGTTAGTAAATTGAACAATAAAAAAATAAATTAAAAAAAAATTTCTCGTAACATAAACAATGATGAACAAGATGAGACCTGACTCTTAACTGGTCTCCATCCAGAAATTTTGGATTTGAGGGTTCTGAGGGAATTGAAATTCTACTAACAGCAAAACTGGATGACACCCCATTTGCAAATGCTCCATTTTCCTTTCTTGCAAACTAACCTTTTACAATCTGTAACTCCAATCAATAACCCCATCTGAGGCAAAGACAGGAAAAATGCAAGAGGTGAGATTATCAAAAGCAATTTGCTCCTTGTCAGAGGCTCTATGGAACGAAGGTCAAATGGACCAGAGGAGCCAGGAGCCAGGGTGGTGGCATGGTGGATTAAAAGCTGAGGCTTTCTTTCCCATGTTCTGCTGTTTATTAAAACCACACATACAAAATAACCAGCTAACCATAATTGAAGAGGGGAAATACACCAAGTGTAAAAACAGATGACTTTATGAAGGACATTAGACAAAAAAAAAGTTGTCCAGAAGTCTTATTTTTTTAAAAAAATACTGCATAAAAATCTGTGATATTGATAAGTCTGTGATATTCATCATACTAAAAGAAGAAAGGGTGTAAATGCTGTTTTTAAGAAATTACAAAAGGATAAAAGAGAGTTTGAGATCAACAATCTTGTGCATCCTCAATTTTTGCTAATTTTTTGAATATATTACTTTGTCAAGGAAAAAGAATTGTGATTACAAATTCTGTTTCTCTTTTGCCTACCATATGGTTTTTTCTTAGGGGAATCTAAATCCAAAACCACAGGGTTGGCAAATTCTATTGAAATTAGCTTTATATTTTATCTATAAAATAGTTCATAAATAAGGCAATTTTAAAAACAAGATGCATTGGGGTGCCTGGGTGGCTCAGAAGGTTAAGCATCTGCCTTTGGTTCATGTCATGGTCCCAGGGTCCTGGGATCGAGCCCCACATAGGGCTTCCTGCTTAGTGGGGGCAGCAGAGGGGGAGCTTGGTGGTGTCTGCTGCTCCCTCTGTGTGTGCTCTCTCTCTCTCTCTCTCAAAGAAATAAACAAACAAATAAATCTTAAAAAAAAAAAAACAAAATGTATTGTCATATGCACTAGATAAAGATTATACAAATTCAAATACCCACTTTGGGTATTTGTTTTATTTGATTGTGTTTTATTTGATTATTTCTGCACAAAGGACATCAACTTTGGTCTTTTTTTAATGGAAGAAAACTACTTGAATACTTTGAGAAATATTCCAAAGGGCTTGAAGTGAGGGCTATACTAAGTGCACAAACCATCTTAAGTTAAAAGTAAGGCAAAGCAAATATTTTCATAAAGGCTTTGGCAATTTTGCTTATCCAAGCTGTCTTAAGTACAGAACAAATAATGTGGACATTTTCAAGAAACTCACTACAGACTTGGCATTCTGGAACCTAATTCCCAGATCTGTAATCCTGGCCTCTATCCTTGACAAAAGAACTTTTGTATAACAAGCTCTACTGGGGGGAAATTGTGTTAATCAGAGGTTGTTTTGAGTTATCTGGAATATCATACATCCTTGATGGTCAGGTTATAGCATATACAACATTGGTGGGGGGAAAATCCTATAGATTAGTAGACCAAATAAAGCCATACAGTTAGGACATGTTTATCTAGTATAAAGTCAACTATAGTGTTTCTCAAATTGGAAGAAATTTGATTTTGCCAAAACTGTTAAGCAAACACTATCATAGTTTTAAAAATGTTGTCATTACCATACACTGTAATATGTTATAGTAACTAGGACATCCTGTGACATTCTGGAAGTAAGAAGGGTTGTTTGTGAAGTCACCGTCTAGTAGTCTATCCAGTATCTAGGTCAGGACAGAGAGAAGAAAGAAAGAAGGAAAACATTAGGGTAGGTAAAAACACACAGGCACTTGTCATTGCATTAATTCAATAATTTTCTCATTCTTCCATTATTTCATTCAGTGACCATTTATTGCATATCTTCTGTGTGCTGGACACTGTCCCAGGCACTGGGGACACAGCAGTGTGAACAAGGCAGCTCAAGTCCTCCCTTGTGAAGTTTATATCCTGGAGGGGACCAATAAGCAAGCATTCGTAGGAAAAACATTCAGTATGATAAGAATGATAGGCATTAAGGAGAAAACTAAAGAGGAGGTAGGAGGTGTCATGGGGCATGTGGGAATGTGTGTGTGTGTGTGTGTGTGTGTGCATGAGTGCAAGGGACACTGCAGAGACAAGGAAACACAGGTCTCACTGAGAAGGTGGCATTTGAGTCAACCTGCTGGAAGGAAGAAAGTGAACCATGCAGACATCTAGGGAAAGATCTAGGCAGAGGAAACAGGGAGCCCAAAGACCCTGACTGTGAGAGTGAGCCTTGTAGGGAAGGATTGCCATGACGTGGATCATTGACCGTTCACCATAGTACAAGGAGAGAGGGCAGAGGCTGCAGACATATATGCAGGTGCTTGGAGCTGGTGGAAGTTCTCTTGGGACTTCTGACTTCAAAAACTTGTCATCAGTGGTGGTGAGAGCAGTGAGCATGGTTGTATGCTCACTGTCATGTGAAGCAGGAGAGGCAGACATGGGGTGGTAGACAGGTGCTTTTAGCCAGGATGGTGGTTTTGCCAAAGGAGCTGGGATGACCCTGAGTTTCAGTTGGATAATAAGAAACTAAGACCCGAAGGGGCTAAGTAAGGATCATGACATGGTAGTAGGATTGGTGGACTGGAAGACAATGGGGTTGCAGGGCTGTTATTAGAATTGGTATATTCAGAGAAGTGACCTGGCACAATGAGGATCTGAGGTCGTGGAGTGACTGTCAGATTTTTATTTTATATTTTATTTTATTTTATTTTATTTTATTTTATTTTATTTTATTTTATTTTATTTTATTATTTGTAGTGGGACTGAGCAGCTAAGGTAAAGAGGAGAACAAGATTATCGAAAGAGAGGAAACTAAGGAACTGAGGGGCCAGGTATTAAAAGGATCATTCATGCAGACACTGTAATCACTAGACATGATGACAAGAGTGATGTCCTTGAGAGAGAATGACAGTAAGGCATTCTCAGAGGATGAGATGGAGAAAGCTAGAGAGTGTTAGGCAACTACAACAAGAAGTGGTGGGTAGGATCACTTGAGGATGTGAGAGTCAAAGCTCAGTGCTTCTGGAGGGACAGGACATAATCTGAGGGCAGCAATGAGGAGCAAGGAAGACACCCACTCTACCCATGAACCAAGTGGTAAAAAGTAGGTAAGACAACATAGCTCCTGTTTGAGAGGGGGAGTGACAGAAGCAGGGGAGAAGCAGCCATGGGGCAGAGCAAGAAGATGAAGGGAATACTTACAAAAGAGATCGAGAACATTGGGACATTTTTGGACGAGGATATTGAGTTTGTAAAGGGCTCTTATAAAAACATGAATTCAGTACATTTTCAAACACCAACTTACAGGAATTCAGGACAGTAGTATCCTAGTTTTACAGGTGAGGAAACTAAGGCACACAGAGGTTAAGTCACTTACCAAGGACGCCTCCCTAATCATGTCAGAGGAGAGATTCAAGCTGAGGCCATGCCTCTGCAGCCTACATGCTCCACCCTGCACACACGCTGGCTCCCCAAGGGGCAGACTACCATCTCTCCTACTCTTCAAATGCTTTCTGGCCATGCTTTTTGGTTTAATACAAAATTCCATTATTTTATTAGATTAGTTTTCTTTACTGAACATGAAGCAACTTAATTTATCCAAATTACTATTGCCACAGGGCTAGGGACCAAGCATGAAAAGGATGGTCATTGTGGAAAGGGGAGGGAGTGATAAGTATGCTCCAGCAGCGTTATGGACACTCAGGACCACTGCCTCTGGCTGTGCAGATTGTGCACTATATGGGGATGCCTGGCTGAGGGGTGAGGTGGGGCAGAGAACAGCCAAAGGTCTGCTTGCCAAACTGCATAAAAGACTTGGGCTGCGCATGGAGAAACAGCCAGCTTTTATTCTCATACAATGGTGGTATCTACTTGCCAAACCCTGAAGCCACAGGACCATGTCAGCCCAGAGGAGGTATCTCTTTCTTTTCTAACTTGTCCACCCAGAGGGGACTCTGTAGGTGGGCAGTAGTCCTGAATGTATGCAGCATTGGGGAATTTATCTTTAGAAATTATCTTCAGAACCAATGGAAATATAGATTCCACCCTTAAGGAAAGATCTGGTTTCAGAAAGAGTCAAAAATCATGTGTTATCAAACAAGTTAAGGTGGGTGGTCAAGACCTGTGAAATCCAGTTTCTGGTCAAAACTTGTTTTACAGAAAGAACTCTGTGATCCAGAACCTTGTCATGGTAAGGGGGACATTACAGGGCCAGAGATGGGCCACTGTGCATCTTGCAGAATGTCTAAATGTCCCAGGATTTTTATAGACTGCCTGAAAGTTACCGCAGGGGAAACACTAGGGTGGGAATCTGGGGAGAATGATTCTAGTCCTAGGCCTGCCACAGTCTATTAAGTGGCTTCTGGCAACTGAATTCAGCAACCCCAGGCTTCCGCCTCCTCATCAGTGGAGTGTGGATGTGTGTGTGTGTGTGTGTGTGTGTGTGTGTGTGTGTGTGTGTGTAGGAGCGGAAGATGGTCTATAAAATTCCCTCTAGCTCAGAGCTACTGCTTTTTGATTAAATCATTTCAAGGGATCAGAGCATCAAACAGCCCTTATTAATTAGGCTTGTGATTTGGACATTTGTATTCTCTTGGGCTTCTGGATTTCTTGGAGTCTTCTAGTGCATACGCTGAAACACATCTGACCACTACTTGCTTCCTTTCCTAAGTATCATTTTATCTATTTCTCTTAAAAGAATACAAAGGTTTTTATGTTAACTCATCACTCAAGATATTGGACCAGTGGTCTTAGAGACATTGTGTACTGTCATAGGTTTGTTGTTTTTGTCTTCTGTTTTTGTTTTGTTTTGTTTTTTGGGCCCTTTTGCTTTGTTTTCTGATGAATCTAGTTTGGGAGAGCTCTAACTTAATGGGCCATCTTCTCATTACCTCTGAATACACAAAATAACCTGAATTTTTCAACAGTTTGGTTAACCCTGTGGGTGCTCAGCCTGTTGCATCATGCACCACGGACATCTTTCTGCTTTCCTTATCCCTTACGGCCTATCACATGTTCTTTCTCTTGACATCACTTAATCCCTGTATGCTTCCTCAAAAACACATCAAATATCTCACTTGCCTATTGGTCTCACACGATATAACATTTTGATATTAATTTTAAATTCTAGAGGTTAGGGGCCCTGGGTGGCTCAGTGGTTGAGCATCTGCCTTCAGCTCAGGTCATGATCCTGGGGTCCTGGGATCGAAACCCCTATCAGGCTCCCTGCAGAAAGCCTGCTTCTCCTTCTGCTTGTGTCTCTGCCTCTCTCTGTGTGTCTCTCATGAATAAATAAATAAAATCTTAAAAAAAAATTCCAGAGGTTCAATCTTTTATCCTTTCTCCCTATTACAACAGATAGCCTAAAACCAGACTTGCAAACCGTGTCATTGCATGTTGAAGAGTAATCCTACATGTCCCCATAAGATCCCTCTTCCTTTGCATTTACATTTACACAGAAACTCTGAATCTGCACTCTGCAGCCACACCAGGTGTCCTGACACAGAGAAAGAGGAGGCCAATGGCATCTTGAGGTATGGGTGGGGGCTTCCTGGACGGCTTCAGCTGCACATCTTGCTGCTGTAAGATTTCATGGTAAAGACACTCACTGCTTTGGGGATTTCAGGTAGTACCATGCACCCCGCTTGTAAAATGGAGCATAACCTTGTTGCCCCCTTCTCCGTAAGTTTGTATATCTCCTGTCTTGATCTAAACTGGCTGACCTGCAGTGCTTAGAAGACTATTAATATCAGGCCTCAACCTTAATAACAGTAATGCCATTAGGTAAACTGGTACAAGATATGCTCCCAAGAACAAAAAGACCAAAGTCCTCAAAATGTAATCCTTGCCTCATTTACTAATATGTGAAACACGATGGCTCTATAGTAAAGGTGGCCAAAAAAACTCCTAAAAAGGATCGTTGATACATGATCATTGTCTGCATTGGCAAAACAAAACAAAACAAAACAAAAAACTTGCACTCCTGTATGTTCATATTTAGTATAGTCTCAGATTTTAAATAACTTCTACCCCCACGAAAAGGGTGGGGAACAGAACCATATTATTCGATTCTCAAATTCAATTTTAGGGAAGCATTGTGATGATATTTACAAATACCAATGGCTCTTTGTAAAAGTTTCAAATTACTATACTTCATAATCTTTGTTCCTGACACACAGAACATGTGACATTCGTTACACACTGTGGCCACTTCTCCAACTGCAACGTCCTGTGTGGATATCACCCTTCTGAAGGGTTTAAAGCATATGCTGAAGCATATGCATCCACTTTCTGGGTCGCCTTTCTTCTGATTTCCTTGAGATAGGGTATGCCTTTAGGGCCAACACAGCATTTAAAGAAATCAAAACAGTTAATGAAAGACACAGTTAGATAAACACTCCAAGGTGATCACAGGTTTAAAATAGAGCCAAACTAAATTCAAAGAGACCCAGACAGTTCTTTTCTTCACTTTGACCCCACTCATCTGCCCCCTGCTCTCGGACAGCATACCAGATATTCCTTCTCTAACAACAACAAAATGCCCGAGTACCACGGTCCTTCTAGGACCAAGCTCAGATGGTTCTCATTGCTCCAGGGCAATGCAGGCCCCAGAACTCACTTCAAAGGCTTTAAGCCACTTCTCCTCCTTGATGTATTTCACACAGTTATCACACTGCTTCTGGAAGTACTTTCTCTGCTTCTCATCCAACAAGCCAATTTGGTACAGGAATGTTGCATAGCCCTCTATGATCTGAGGAGAAAAGAGAAACATAAAAAACACAGGGAAAGAAAGAGAGAAGCTAGGGAAGCCCACTTTCTTGGTCAAACAACCCTTTGTCATTTGTCAATCTTGTATTGCAATTAGCCAAGCAAGACAATTATACACCCAGGCACATCCCCCAGAACACACAAACACATTCACAACACGTCTAAACATACACAACACACATTGCACACACAATGCACACACATACCACAAACATACACACACAACACACATATGCAAAAATACAAACATCACACACACACATACACACACATACATGTGCTCCACGTTTATGCTCATATCCAACCTAGGCTGACCTAATGAGTTGACACCTTAAAACACTTGATGAAAATTAGAAGATTTAAGTCATCAGAAAGTCAACTGGGCAACACCATTTCCCTCTATCGAGTTAAGTGTCTCAAGTCAGAGGAGCCTCCATTGGATTCAAGGGGATTTAATCTCCTTGAAAACAGAACGGAAAGGAAAAAGGAGACACCTACCGATTCAGGATCTGAATACGCATCTCCAAGAGCAATTCCTTTCAGGTTGATCTTCATGCTCATCATGGGGTTGGGGTTAAGAATGTGGATGTAATGTGCAAGGGCTGGCACATATTTCCCTGCGTAAGACTGAGAGGGGTGTTAAAATGAACCATCGCAATTTGGTGTTATAAGCATGATGTGCTTAAGCTAATTAAAATGACAGTAAAATAGCCATATCTCCACATGAGACCCAGGTTACCCTACACTGTAAATTCCACAATGGCACAGAGCTGTGCCTCTCACTTCTGCTGGCCTCCCAGATCGTGTCAGTGACAGGCAAGTCACCGGGGAGGTGCACGAGAAAATGACAAGTGGCCATGGAATAGGTGGACAGTCTGATTTCCTTCCAAAAATAAAATAATGTGGACCAGTGAATAAAGTTCTGCCACCCACAGGGCTCTTCTTACCTGAAGCTCCATTTAAAACTGTTAAAAAAAAAAAAAAAGATCTCAAGGCCAAAATTAAGACTTCAAATCTGTATGATGATGCAGTTTGAAACTTACATGTATTAGAACAAGAGGGAAAGGAGAGTCATATGTATTGGCTACTAAAATTGTCACTGGACTATTATCTTTGTTTCCAACCTTTTCAAGAACAAGGTTCTTTTTTCAATTTCAAAATATTGTGTGGACACAAGCATTATAATTCTGCCTCTAGATTACGCGGAAAAGAAAGCTACTCTTCAGGAATATTTTAAAAATAATTTTGTATTTTTTACATGAAAAAGCTGCCTTTTGACATCTCCACTTGCACATCTAATATTAAACTTCATATGTTCAAAATGAAGCTTGAGGGACGCCTGGGTGGCTCAGCGGTTGAGCGCCTGCCTTCGGCTCAGGGTGTGATCCTGGGGTCCCGGGATCGAGTCCCCACATCGGGCTCCCTGCATGGAGCCTGCTTCTCCCTCTGCCTGTGTCTCTGCCTCTCTCTTTCTGTGCCTCTCATGAATAAATAAATAAAATATTTTTTTAAATGAAGCTTGAATCCTCAAGCCTTCCCTACAACCTCTCTATTAATGTTAACTCTGTTCTAACTGCTTATGCCAAAATCATGGCACCATTTCTTTTCCTTTTCTTTTTCCTTTTTTAAGTAGGCTCCATGCCCAGCGGAGAGTGCATCACAGGGCTTGTACTCACGACCCTGAGATCAAGACCTGGGCTGAGATCAAGAGTCGGACGCTTAACCAAATGAGCTACCCAGGTGCCTCAGTGCCGTTTCTTATCTCTCTTTCTCTCACGCTCCACAAAAGTCCATCAGTGAACCTTGTCAACTCAACCTATTCTGTCAAAATAAGCCCAGGCTCCAGAGTCTTCATAGACCCCCACTTCATCACCTGGCTCCGGGTTGTTCCATCAACTCTTCTTGCTTGGATTATTGTAGTAGCCTAACCAGCACCTCCCTGCTTTTATCCTTCCCCTCATCCAGTCTGTTTTCAAGAGAGGGGTCTACTAAAACATAAATCTGATCTTGCCACTCCTATGCTCAAACTCTCTAATGACCCCCCCCCCCCACCTCCCTCAGAGTAAAAGCAAAGTGCTTTTTTGGAGGCATAAGGATTGGCATGATCTGGTCACTTCATTAACACTATCCCTTGCAACCCTCTTACTCATTCCTCTCCAGCCCCTCTTAGACCACAGTCATGATGGTGATCTGTACTGGTCCTTCCACCAGGGCCTTTGCATTAGCTTTTCCCAGGGGGAATGCTCTTCCCCCTGATGTCCATATAGTTAACTCCCTTACACCTTCAATGAGGCCTTCTAGGGATGCTTTCCCTGGCCATCTCATCTAAAATTTTAACACTCTCTCTCTCTCTCTTTTTTTTTACATTTTCTTTTTCTTTTCTCTCTTTTTCCATAAAATCCTTATCACTTTTCTATAAACTCTTACTATTTATCTTGTGTATTGTTATTCTCCCACCCACACTAGAATAGAAGATCCACGAACATGAGGGTATGTCTGTTTTGGAGGTTAGTATATCCCCTGTGCCTGATGCTGTTTGATGCTGTTTATTTGTTAGTGCTCAATAAACAGTTGCTGAATGAATGAGTCTTGAATTAATCTACATGCATATGAAAAAATACTAATGCATATATGTTCAAAATAGACTAAAAGCATTGAGTGGGTATATATGAGTCTGCAAACCCTCTGTAATATTTCCAAGGTTCTGTCTGCAAGGGGTCTGTAGTTCAAGGGCTGGGAGCCTCCAAGAGCTTTCATTTATTCCACACCCTAATCATATGCTGGAGACGTCACTATGCTCATATTTCTATGAAGGCCTGGAGGTTCAGAGAAGTTAAGGGTAGAGTCAGAATCAAATCTACTCTGACCTACTACCAAACTTAGTCTTCTTCCAAGGTATGATAAAATAATGTAATTTGCATAATTTATACAAAATCTCACTGATGCAGCTCTCTTGTGCAACAGCAATTATTTAGGCAAAGTATTGACTGAAAACAATGTATCCATTCATAACCGTGAGCACATTTTAGCTTCCTTGTGATAATATAAAGATGTGTTTACATGCTTGAAATTTGATTTGTTGCATAACAGTGCTATATTCTCTTATTAGGAATAATAAGTGAACATTTATCAAATATAATTTCTGTAAGATGAACAAAAAACAAATTTCCTTGAATAATCATTTTACTGGTAAAGATGTATTATATAGTCTTCATTCAGTGATGGTTCTTTAGACAACTCTTCTGTCAAAGGCATTGTGATAGATATTTGAGAAGACACAAAAACACAGAACTTGTGCTTGTAAAATTAATCATGTCTTTTGAAAAAAAATATTATGAAAACTTGACCTCTATGTGGTAGGCCAAAGTTTTATGCATTATTATTCTCACACTGTGTACCTTGCCCAGCACATAGTAGGAACTAAAAACATATTTGATAAATGAATGACTCATCTGACATCACTGCTAAACATTTTCCTCTATTGGATGTTATCACTGAAGTTGTCTTGTTATAATAAGATCAGACAATAAAACATCTCTTTGACTCTTTCTGAGACAGAGGGACATGGACTTTAAATTGCTCTATTGATGGTGATGACAAATTCAGGCTAACACAGCCACATTTTTATGGCATCCTCCCCCTTGCAGCCATCATGCATATCTGGGATATATCCAGGCAGGAAATTAAAAAGGAACACCCACTCAATTTCTGATCATCGACTATGAACAGGCTACCTCTCTCACTTTAATTTGAACCCATTTAAAGTTAACCTTATCTTTCCATTCTTGAAATGATGAAAACAAGGGTCTCTGCATTCCAATCATGTCCCTGGCTAGAATTCCACTGAGGGTTGGCTGCCTCCACATCTTCCATTTCTCATATTAAATCAGACTTTAATTAAAGGTCCTGGAGACTATGTCTGTGGTCTTTCAACTGGGGCTTAGCCTTGGGTTCATCCACTACATGCTTGCCAAGCTGACCATTTAAAGAAAAGAAGGTGGTGAAATGGGTAGTTCTATAACCATGTCCAAAACAGATTCCTCAATGTTCAGTCCACATCTGCTAACCTAACGATGATGCTTATCTCATTTTTGCTTTCTAATGACTATCACACACTTCCTTGCCCTGTGTCAGTGTGACAAATCCTTCACTGCTGTTTTCATTAATCATTCCATTGGTTGAGTGGCTCAGGCTGTCACACAGTAGACAATTATAGGATTATTTTATGGAAAACAGACACTGAAACATTATAATGAAATTTCAATTATTTTCGCTATCCTTGTTGAGACTTTTTTTTTTTTTTTGCAAGATCAGACCAGTTTATCTTCCTGAATCATTTATTTCTCAATTTAATGATTCTCTGACCACCACAAGCAGTTTAAAAGACAACCAGACAATAAATCAAATGTCTTACTTGCCCAGCTTTCTCTTCTCTGGATATATTTTAAATAGAACAGAAACTTCTATTTGCCAGGGGTGGGGGGTGCAGTTTGAGATGTGGTAGTATGATGGATCAGAAATGAACTATATGGCCCCTTAGGACTTATGATTGTAATCCTGTAATTTTATGAACTCTTGCTTCTTTTGTTCTGAGTTCCGTCTGTAACGAGAGCAACAACCACCGCAATTATCAGCCCTGTGGTCTCTCTGATGTCTTGCTGGTGTTCACCAATGTGGGCAGCAGCTGGCCAATGCAGCCCCTGAAGTCTGTGAATTAACACTAACCTTCTACCATCGGATCAGACCCTAATCTCCAAAAAGCTCGGAACAGCATCAAAGCGATTATAAAAGAGGAAAAGCGCGGCCAGAAACTATTTGAACACGTAGTATTTTCAAATTCAGCAGTGACCCTCCAATGAGGAACTCAACCAGACAAACGTACTCATCTAATACAGTAGTCCAAATTAGGTTAGCAATCGACACATCAAGATTTTCGTCTGCCCTTATCATTCCTTTCTAGTACTTAGAGCAGCTTCCAGCTCCAATTTCCAGCACTGTTGTATGGCTCGTTCTCCTCACAGTGACCACACTTTGAGCTCACCTCTGACAAGAAGGACCAGAGATATTAGGGTGTGTTTGTGTATGCTTGTATTTGCTGGGGCTTGAAGAAGCAATAAACCTCCAGTTTTTCTCTTACATCACACGGATCTCAGAATTCAGCTTGCAATCTTTTATTTCTCCCACGAGAGGAAGAGGTCTCCCCATCACAGCTGAACAGTGGGTTCTGAATCTCTGTCTGCGATCTCTCTAAGTTCTTAAATGATGTTTGGAACAGTCTAATGGAAATCACGTTAGGAGCAGATTGCACTTGTAAAAATAGTCTAGAGAGAATGTAATGCTTGGTTAATTATCCAGATGTGTAAAACCACAATGAACTCGGACTTAAAGAAACTTGTAATTGTGTATTCTGTCTGAAGCCCTCCCCTCTTACATGTTTCTGCAACACTCACAGCAGACTTACTGTACCCCTGCCACCTGGTTACTTTTAAAGGAGGAAAAGCCTTTTCATATCTAAAATCAAGTTTCAATCAGCTCCCCTAGAAGAAAAAAAATCGTGTCAGAGAATAATACTCTAATGGAAACAACGTTTTCTTGCAGAAATGTCACATATGTTAGCTGTTACTATTGTTTAAACTACATTTCTTGTCTACATTTCCCACTAAAGTTTAGTTTTAAAAAAGGGATGCAGCTATATTCATTCTCTGCCTCGCTTCTAGGTATACATTTATTGGTAAAACATGCAGAATCTCTATTGATAATAATGAGCAATGGCCTCTGAAATGAGACACACCTGAACCCAGACACAGAGTGTCACTGTCCACAGGCCCTCGTTCCCAAGTTTTGCCTGGAAATGGAAGAGATGACGTGTCAGCCTTAGGAAGGGTATGGTGAGGACTTCGTCCTTTGCTCTGCTCTGCCCCCCGACCCCCAGCCACTCCAGCTGGAAGGAATGTCTCTTTGAAGAATTCACTTAGGGGCTGGTAGGAACTCCTTCATGTTCCCAGAAGGAAACGAAGTGAGCCGCCCTTCTGGAAAGAGTCATATCAGTGTGGTGTCCTCTTGCGCTCCCCAACCACAGAATGTTGGTGGAGCCACCCCCATTTATGGGGGCGATAAGAGAATAAGGGGATATGCTTTGAAAAAAGTTTCATGCACACACTGAAAAAACAAAATGGTGAAAAGCCTAAGTGCAATGGAATAATAGGTGACACTGCAGTCAGGAGAACAGGACTGAGTTAGAGCGACCTTGACTTCATCTAGCCTCAGGATAGACTCTTACTTCACTCAGCACCATTATTTTCTCCGAGAGAAGAGGCATTGTCTTTAAAATGGCCAGTTCCAAAAATTAATGAATGGAGAAAGCTGGAACTTCAGTATTGTGGTAATCTCTACAACTTCCTAGACATTTTTAGACCGTGTGTCATCTAATTTCTAGTCCACACTCCTGCAATTAAAAAAAAAAAAAAAAGCTTCTAACAAGAGTATGACTTTATCTAAACATCTATTTTTCTTGAAAAAGAGCTTAAAAGAAATGCAGAATCTCTAGGAATAGACATGTAAGAAAAACATTTTGATCTATATCTATTAGTCACATATTTATCCAAAGGTACATGCTGCCTTCCAAATATATATTTTTTTAATTTTTTTTAAAATTTTTTTTAAACTTTTATTTATTTATGATAGTCACACACACAGAGAGAGAGGCAGAGACATAGGCAGAGGGAGAAGCAGGCTCCATGCACCGGGAGCCCGACGTGGGATTCGATCCTGGGTCTCCAGGATCGCGCCCTGGGCCAAAGGCAGGCGCCAAACCACTGCGCCACCAAGGGATCCCCCAAATATATTATATTATATTATATTACTTTGTATTGAGAAGATGCTTCTTTAAAAAAAAAAATCCAGTACAGCCAGTATGGAAAACAGTATGGAGGAGCCTCAAAAAATTAAAAATAGAACCAACACTTATTCCAGCAATTTTACTTCTGGAAATATATCCAAAAGAAATGAAAACACTAACTTGAAAGGATAGCTGCTCCCCAGTCCCCATTTTTATGGCAGTATTATTTACAACAGCCAAGACATGGAAATAACCTTGTGTTCATCGATGGATGAATACATTAAAGATGTTGTGATATACGTGCGATGGAATATCATCCAGTCATAAAAACTGGGGAAATCCTACCATTTGTGACATGGGTGGACCTCAGAGGCACTATGCTAAGTGAAATAAGTCAGACAGAGAAGGACAAACAGTGTTATGATCTTACTTACATGTGGAATCTAAAAAAACCCACACACACAGAAACAAACAAAAAGAGGTCAGACTTGTGGTTACCAGAAGCAGAGGGTTAGGAGGAAGGCGAATTGGGGGAAGGCGGTCAAAATGGACAAGCTTCCAGTTCTAAGTCACAAATTCATTTTCAATTCTAAAAGGAAATACTGGCAGGTCAGATGAACGTAACTGAAAGTAGACATTTGTCATGAGCTCAAGAGCTAAAGCAGCTTGAATGTCATCTAATAAAATTCAGCAAGTTCCAAGCTATGAAACATAACTGCATTCTGTGGACTTCAAGCTTTTTTATCACTTGAAACTTCCATTTACTCCATAAAACTTTATATGATCAAAGCTTAGTCTTTATGATTAAAACTCAGTCTTTGCCCAAAAGACAGAAATATCCAAAAAGACAGGGAACTTCTTTCCTGTTTGAATAAGGTTGATAAAGCTTAGAGATTCTCCAGAAAATATGGAAGAGGTGTTGACGCCCTTCTATAGACAGGGCACCTGCTCTCTGGGAGACTGCAGATCTTGGAGATGGAAGTTTTGCGGACAGAGCACCCAGGCTGCAGATAGCACCTACATAAGCAGGGTTCCAATCCTTAGCTTCTTGTCTGTAGTCGTTAGGCCCTGGAATCTGGCTGCTTTAGTCCAAATCCTGGCTGAGTGACCTTGGTAAGGCCGACCTAACCTCTTTAAGCCTCAGTCATCTCAGCTGTAGAATGGGGATGATAATAACAGTGCAAACTTCAGAAGGCAGCGACGACATACATGAAACAGGGCTTAGCACCATGCCTGCCATACAGTCCACTTCCAATATTCTCAAAGACGAGCTACAAATAGAACAGGTGAATGATAAGATTCTTGAAGGTCCTTTCTGGCTACCAAATTCAAGCCAGGGCTAAAAGGATAATGGTATAGGCCTGCAAGACAGTTCTCCTCTCTCACTGCTGCTTGTACATCAGTGCTGGAAATGCCTCCATTACAGCTATCTTTCTATAAATCAGGCTCTGTCCTCTATTCATACACAAGCATGTTGGGAGTACGTTTAATGTATCAGATCTTTTCTAATGGACAGTGTGCTGATAAGTCAGAAAGGGGAAGAGAAACAGAACAATCATGATGGAGATGGAGCATGGAGAAACAGGACCTCAGCACAATACAGCGAAGGAAAGAATGGAAGGCTGAGGGTGGGGGGCAGGGTACCTGGCAGCCCTGGAAAATAAGCGAGTAGAAAAGATGGTCCCCAGGGTCTGGGACACAGCGGCAGGGAGAGAAGAGCTATGGGAGGGAGATGAAAAGATACTGGAGAGAAATATCATCAGTATTTTTATCTTATCTAGCAACAACCTGGCACAGTGCTGCTCTGTAACATTCAATGAATGCTGTTCTCAGGACCGTATGAAACAAATCACACAAACACGGCTCTCACCTACCGGGAACCTGCAACCTGAACCCAGTGGACCACGATGATTACAACAAAGGTTGTCGAACTCCATGATCCCAGCAGGACTTCACTCATGCAGATGAAGATAAAATATCCTATTAAGCTCACTGATTTTTAAATAGCATCAAAGTTTTGCCTCTATTTGGCCCTCAAATTAACCATGGTTGCCAAACTGCTTCTGAGGAGAGTAGGCCCCTTCCTGCTGATCAAGAAGAGATGCCCAGTTTTAGCCACATGTTCTGGCATTTTGGATGGGCTCCACGTTTGTTGCCTCAACCACCCATAGGTGCAGAATGTTTCCTAGGAGTGGGCACAGAGCCACATGCTCAGAGAACAATGGGCAGTCCCCCTTCCTGCCGCCACCTCCCTCTCTGCCTTCCAGTGAGGGCTGTTTTGCTTTAACTTCTAGCTGGGCCCATGGACACTTGAGAGGATTCTAAAGTGTGTCTGTACCTCAAGAACAAGAGCAATCTCACTAATAGTTACTGGCTCAGAAAGGATAACACTTATAAAGAAAGTTAATTATGTGAATTAAATGCAGCTTGTTTCTCTTTTTGAAGTACATTTTTTTCATGCCTTGAGGAGGGTGATTTACAGACACATTTGTCTCTCTTTAGAGAAAATTAATTCCAGTTGGTGTTCTGGGCAGAAATGGGGAGAAGGGAAGGAGACAGGCAGCTCTTCCCTCTGCATCGCACTGCCTGCGAATTTCAAGTTTTTTTCAAATAAGTCTCAATTTTAATAAGATCCTCTACATACACATTTGCTACTAAAAATTGAACTTGCACATCAAAAAAATTACAATCAATTTCTGAAAACCAGAAAAATCTACCTTATGCACAGCCTCCCCTAATTATACTCTAACCAAACCACCCCCCAAGTTTTCTGTGTATTCCTTCTGCACAAATTACCTGGCTTCCAGTTTTTTGATGTTAGGTTTTATCTTAATGACTTCAGGTTTTTCAAACGCCTAGGCAACACTCAAAACCTAGTAGTGCTTTCTTAGGTCAAACTGAAAAGTGGACATATACTGACGTCATTCAAATGTCGTGGGCTTGCCAGGGGCAAGGAGCCTGGGTCCGGCTGGAGACATTTTGCTACTATCCAGAACTTCAAATATCAATTTCTAAACTCCGTCACAATGTTTTAGACAAAGCAAACAATTTCTTTTGAAGATTTCAGGGGGGGCCTGGGTGGCTCAGTTGGTTAAGCATCTGTCTTAGGCTCAGGTCATAGTCCCGGCGTCCTAGAATCAAGCCCCAGAATTGGGCTCCCTGATTAGCGGGGAGTCTGCTTCTCCCTTTGCCTCTGACCCTTCCCCCTTATGTGCTCTCTCTCTTCCTCTCAAATAAATAAATAAAATCTTAAAAAAAAAAGATGATTTCAAAATAATAGGAGAGACAATGCTACATCCCCAAAATAAGTGAGAACTTTTTAAATATCTCAGCCCCTGTCTACATGCATTAGGCCATATGCTTTGGAACCATAATATATTAATCCAGCTTTTCACCATGAATGGTAATAATAGTCATCATGTGTTGGGTACTCACCACAGCCATCACTCCGTTAAATATTTGAGGAGGATTATCTAATTAAATGCTCAAAACAATCATATGTAGTAGGTATTGTTATTATTTCCAGACTCCCTTGCACCAGAATCAGGGTGCTGAACAGCTGCTCCAAACCCTTCGAGCATCAGGCTAACCCTCATTCATAGTATACAAATGGGAAGGATATTCAGGTCCAGTACATTTGCACTGAAAATCAGAAAACCATTTCTGAGTTTACCATTTATTTTTCAAGGACTGTTCTATTATATTAGCGGCATTATTTGTTTAGCCTCCTAAACAACCCTCCTTAAGGGTATGTGGAAATGGAGTTCTGAAGAGAAAGGATTTCCCTTTTTCCATTTTGGGAAAAGTCTATCATAACTTTTTTTTTTTTTTTTTGAGAGAGAGAAAGAGGGTGAGAACTACATTAAAATTGAAATCATATACAGATACTTTATGAATACATCTAGGCAACTATAGTTGAACACCTAGCAAAGCAAAATATCCCTGGAAGTGATCTAATCTAAAAACCACACCCTCTGACTATAAGATGAAAAGCAGAGGCCAAGAGAGGTTAAGGAACTTGCTTGGAACCATCCAGAGAGGCAAAGCCAGCAATGAATCTCAGGTCTCCAATTATTAATCCAGAGCTCCTTCCACTTTTCCATTCTGCCTCCTAGCCTTAAAACAAGAGACCAGATGGAACAAACTGGACTGGAGGAACATAGCATTCTAATAAAATGAACCATCACAGTATTATTATTTAGTGCTCTTCCTTCTAGAAAGAAATGGGACCCTAGATTTAGTGTATCCCGAGTAGTTCATATGAAAATGATGCTGCCTGGCAACTGCATCTCTATCCCAGGTCTTGCCCGCCCTCATTCACATCTTCCTTCATCACTTGGAAGGCATAGGTTTCCTTAAAAGTATTCATCCTGGCAGCAAAGGACTTAAAAAGAAAATTGTCCTTTCCTACACACATTCAAAAATTACATGCGTGAAACCACTGGCAGACATGAAATAGACACATTTTTCATCCAGAATTTGGCAGCTTTGCTGAAAGTCCAACATCACGGTTAACAACATCGCCACATTATTTGCAAGGCAGGAATTACACAGTAAGCGGATCACTCTTATGTTAGAGGTAGACACTGGGTATTTTCCAGGGTTCTTTCCAAAATGACAGGAATGCCACTTTCTGTCGTTTTGTGCAGCCTGCCTCTGAAATGAGTTAGAAGAGAAGGAACAGCAAGGAATTATTGATAGAGGTCCTAAACAATCTTGACCAAATAATTGGCTTTAAAAACACGTAAGGGTAATATGCCAAACAGAACAGTCTGCCAAATAGAAAGAGAAGAAAGCAGGTGGAAGAGAAAGAAAGTCCTAGTTCCATTTACTTGTCATTTCCTTGGAAAAACTGAGACTATTTTTTCACCTTGACTCTCTTACAGTAGACATTTGTGGTTTGGGCTTGCTCAGCATCCTTCCAGCCCTTCCTCTGATATCATCACTGGGATCTTCCCTCATCTTCACTCATCTCCCACTCTCAGGCCTTGTGATTCAAAAGGTGAGGGTTCCCCTATGATCCTACCCCTCCCAGAGCACTGCGGTGGTTCTCCGGTGCTATTATGGCCAGCCTATATGTCCATCCCATTGACCCTAGTTGCTAGTTCTAGAATAGGCATGGGATCCAAATGGATCACATGAGATTCAGCAAAATGGGTAGAATTATTGGGAAAGAAAAGTTGAGCTGATAGGCTATACCTAGAGCTCTGGAGTGGAGTAGAGGGACAAGGGCACCACTGAAAAAAACACAGCTTGGAATGAAACCAGTAAAATGCAAAGCCTAGTGAATAGATCAAGAAAGAATAAGAGACAAATTCCTGATGAAAATGTTTGGGCCATGACCCAACATGAATCAACTCCTCTCCTGTTTTACTTAAGCCATTTGAACAGAGTTTCTGTTACTTATAAATTTAAGAGCCTTGACTAAACACATTCCTCCTCATCTTTCAAAATCCAGTTTAATTGTCACCTCTCCTGCTTGGCATTTCCTGAAGCTCCCATAGCTATTTGCACTGTCCTCGTGTTATTTGTCTTTATAACTATTTCTCTAATTGTATTTTTCATTCAGTATTATACTTATTGCCAGATGTTCAGATTCAGGGTAGAGTCAGTCTTATCAACTGTTGAATTTCCAATACTTGTCCAATGCCTCAGACATAGCAGTCACTCAAAATGCGTGTGTTGAATTGAATTTGATTCTAACTACTGTTTCAGTGAATACTGCATCCTTCAACGATTTCCCATTATTTTGGACTTTATTCTATATTAGATATAGATCATCTACATGATCTGCCTGCCTCTCTCATTTCAGATCTTTCTACAGTGGCTCCATGCTTTCCCTTGAGCACACCAAGTCTGTCTCCAACTCAGAGTCTTTGCATTTGCTATTCCTCCTTCCAGGAAAGCTCTTCTCCAAGATAACTGTAGCTATAGCTCCACTAACTCACTCACTAAACTACATGTACTACACTCAGTGTTCTCTCTGATTGCCCCCTTATCAAAGAGCCTTTCTCTGACAGTCTTATGCAGAATAGCACCCCCACCACTCTGCAACCCTCATCTGCTTTATCTGTTTTCATGCTTGATGTATAGTGCATTTTTATTTCTTCATTTATCATTGCCTTTACCTGTACAATGTAGGAATGTAAGAAATTGCCCTGTTTTGTTCATGGTTGTATAACTAGCACCTAGGGATTCTTGTGTTCTCAAAATATTGGCTGCTATACATTTTTAAAATAACCTTAAATTTAAATGGATGAAAAAAGCAAACACTAAAATTGAAGTCAACCTATGCAAGTGAACCTAACTGCATAATAAATTATAACATAGTCGCCCTAGGAAAAAAAGTAGAATTCTTAAAACTTTTAAAGATGGTACTTTTAAACCTGTAATGAAATATAGTCTAAGGATATAAGTAATTACAGTAAAAAAATATTGAAAGTAAGTTGGAGGTTTCCTTGCTGGTAATGGTACTGATGTAGTAATTTAAAATCATTTTGCATATATTGTAGGATTCAGCCAAGAGGTAAATACACTGATGCTGTTGGGAAACACAGTCCATAATGTGGGAGAAGGGGTATACAAACACAGAATGGGGAAAGGAAAAAAGAAACTTGTGATGTTGAATTAGATTTATGGGTAGCAGTTTGGAGTCATTCTGTTCCCCAGTTCTGCCTACAGAGAAAGTCTAAAAGAAATGGCATCCCAATAGCAATGAGCATACTTAGTGCTCAGATCTTGGTTTTAAATACCATCTCCCATTAAAAGGAGCCAGGGTTCCTTGAAGAAATGACTGATTCCAGGGTTAGGGCAGGGAGACCAAAGGACAATCCTAGAGCATAGATTTGTGCCAAAAAGCAATGAAATGATCAAAGACTAATTGAGCCTTGTCAAAAAGACACAAAGCCCAGTTTGAAAAGGCTCCCCCACCTAGTATGGAAAATATGAATAGTAAAAATAATAATGGCAAAAAAATTTAACATATCAAACAGAAATGACAAACTATGAGTCCACAGTGATATTTTTAAAAGTAAATAATAGAGAAGAGGAGGGAAAGATTTTTCTCTATAGAAGAATACCAGGTGATTTCTATAGGAAGACAGATTCCCCCCAAAATCACCATTTTTAAAGACTCCAGCAGAATAACTGATTCAGACAGGAATCATCAATGAGTGCTAAAACTATTGGGTGACAGATTTGGGGGGAACAGATTTTCACTTGGTCTCACATTATTTATTAATTTCAAAAGGAAAGGAGTACCTTTCCAATGGTGAGACCTGGCAGCACCTGGACCAAGTGACCAAGTTTAGCATCGCCAATAATGAGGCCAACAGATATTATGTGCCTCTTGATGGGATACAAATGTTTTCACTGAATCTAAGCATTGAGGAAAGAATCAGACAAATTCAGAAAATGGGATATTCTACAGACCGAATGAATGAATCACCATGTCATGACGTTTTTCAGTCCTGAAGATGTTGGAAGCTCACGAGAATACATAACTTCAACTTACCTCCCCAGTGGCATAAAAGTCATTGTCTTTATATTCAGGAAACAGCAGGAAAAATTGAACTAATGCACTGCAAAAAGAACAACAATAAAAAAATCAAATGGCATCAGAAGAGCTTAATGCTCCCACTCTGCTACCAAATCTATAGGTTTGACATATAGGTTTGACATTTGAAGTAAGATGCTATTAGGCTGTGAGCTCCTACAGGCATTATATTCAAAGTGTTATGTATGTAACATTCCACACTGGGGATGGTCAGAAAATAATTGTGGGCATACTTTATGAGATTAATAAGTTGAGTCAACACCCTGGGCAGATTTCCAAATCTCTGGGTTTCCAACATGGACCATCTAGCTGTTGAGGAGACCCTTGAGCAAAGTGATACAACCTTTCACCTACTCTTATAGTAATTCTTGGAGGAAGTTCCCCAAACCTTATGACCCCATTAGCCTGGGTTTGTGGTGAAGTAATGAGAACCTTACTGGCTTACCAACCTCTTCCTGTGGGGAAGCCTGAACATTTCCAATGGGGTTCCCTAAATTTCAGCATTTTAATAACCAAAGAACAAAAAAGCTGTAAAGTGGCCATAGTCTACAAGAAAACCATCGAATGACCAGATATGGAAGTAACTGTACAGTGGCATCTAGGCTCAAAAACAAATCACACTAAAGAATGCCAATAGACACTTGAATGAGTTCTGCTGAAATAGATTTCAGCGGACTCAAGGAAGTATTTCATAATAAGCAAGAAAAGGGTAGATCATGGAATGATTCTCTATTTGACCAAAATCTTTCAAAAAGGAAACAAAACTTGTGAAACTCAGAGGCTCTATGAGCGTGCTGGCCCAGATTGCATTGTCTGAGAAACGAAGCAGCGCTTTTGTTCCAGCTTCCTGCCGAGGGACTAAAAGCCATGAACTATCCAGCGAAGATGAAAGGCAAGGAGGCCCTGCAAAACCAGGAGGAGGAGAAAGTTCAAGGGTTACAGGGAGCAAAACTGGGACATTACAACCACTGCAATTCTGGCTGTACTTAATTTTCAAAGGCTCCATAAAAATCCACCATTAAGGACCACTGTAGAGTTCTGGTTATTTCTGTATTTATTATTTATAGTAACTAAAGTCTTTGTAGCAACTAAATCTGGGAGGCCGCACTATATAGCTTCCATGTTTGTGCTAGCAATAAGCTGGCTTTAGCATAGAGATAAAAATAGGAGTTTATTTTCCACTCTTCCCTCTCCAGCCTTCAGGCTAAAAACTACTACTCTGTCTCTCTTCCTGCTAGTTGGACTAGCAATAGACAATTTAATATAGTAAATCTCAATTAAGCCTTCTGCTTTAGCTTAAAGCTTATTTCCTTAGAGAATCTGGTAAAGTTGTCAGGGTTGCCAGATTTAGCAAGTAAAAAAAATACAAGACGTCCAATTAAACTCAAACTTCAGATAAACAACAAATAATGGTTTAGTGTAACTATGACCCAAATACTACATGGGACATACTTAGAGTAAAAAAAGTATTCCTTATTTATCTGAAATTAATATTTAACTGTATTCTGTATTTCATCTGGCAATCTTAGTCCAAGGAGCTAACCTCTCAGGTGGCTTCTAGCTTGAAAATGTCAGGATTTTCTCGCTGAAGTTTCCAAGTCAAGGCCCCACTGGAGGAAGTTATAGTTTTAATTTCACAAGAACATCAGAACAAACATTCAGCTAATCATAGCAAGCTCTTGGTAGGTCTTTTTTTTTTTTTTTATGATAGTCACACAGAGAGAGAGAGAGAGAGGCAGAGACATAGGCAGAGGGAGAAGCAGGCTCCATGCACCGGGAGCCCGACGTGGGATTCGATCCCGGGTCTCCAGGATCGCGCCCTGGGCCAAAGGCAGGCGCCAAACTGCTGCGCCACCACGGGATCCCTTGGTAGGTCTTTCTTAAATGAGAGTGAAGAATGAAAAAAATAAATTTAGTAAAAGTTAGATACACATAGGCCACCCATGCTTTAGTCCACTGTGTATGATTCTTATTCCATGGCAAGAGTTTGCTTAAAAATATAATCTAGAATCATACCTACATAAAGTTTCAAATTTTAGAAGCAGAGCTGCAAACATATGTAATACATAATACACACACACATACACACACACACACACACATGTCCTTGTGAATGCACTCCATACATTTTTTTGAAAAAGATTTTATTTATTAATGAGAGAGAAAAGAGAGAGAGAGAGAGAGAGAGAGGCAGAGACTCAGGCAGAGGGAGAAGCAGGCTCCATGCAGGGAGCCTGATTCAGGACTTGATCCCAGGTCTCCAGGATCAGGCCCTGGGCTGAAGGTGGTGCTAAACCGCTGAGCCACCCGGGCTGCCCAACACTCCACGCATTTATCCAAGCACAAGAGCTAGATGTCCCAGGAAGCATGCTTCTGCCAGATGATTCCATTTGGCAACCTTGCTAGCATTGTGCCAAGGGCCTTATCTAATAACTAGAATTTTAGTTAAAGGCCACCTGGTGGCAGAAAGTTGCATTAAAGGACATCAGGAAGAATCGGAGCTTGCGAAGGACAATGACAAGAAATTATTGCTCAGATAAATTTTGCAAAAAGGAAAGTTGGTGAGTTCAGGGCACAGAGGGTAGATGGAAATGATAATGCACCAGAGAATCTGGTGAGTTCGAATGGGGTCACAGGAATGATAAATACAAGATGTTCAAAAGAATCCAGGCTAAAATAAGGCCTATGGGCAGCCATCCTCCCCATTCATTCCACACCCAGGAAGGCCAGGCCAGGATCTGCTCTGTCCATGCCAATCACACAGTGTTCTCATTTAATATATGAAACCTATTTCATGGTCATTGTTATGAAGTTTTGTTTAGCAATTGATATTATTTCCTATACCAACTAACAGGTGGAATAGAATAATACTATCATTTCCGTCTGCTGCTAACAAACTAACTTGAGGCATGCTACCAGACTGGCTACTAGACGGTAAGCACCAGAGCAAGGACTTCAGGGCTCCTTGACTGATCTATCACCTGCACCAGAAACAGTGTCTGGCATATAGCAGGCAATTGATAAATAGTGGCAGAAGGAGAATGGCACTAGATAGCATATTCTAAATCAGTTAATAAATGTATTATTTTTTAGTACATTTATTTATTTTTATTACTTAAACCAGAGGGGCATTAAGGCTCAATAGCATGTTCCAAATACCCCCAAAATTGAATATTTAAATATGTTGTTAGTAAAAACAACAAAAAAAGGGCAGCCCCAATGGCTTAGCGGTTTAGCACTGCCTTCAGACCAGGGCGTGATCCTGGAGACCCGGGATTGAGTCCCACGTCAGGCTCCCTGCATGGAGCCTGCTTCTCCCTCTGCCTGTGTCTCTGCCTCTCTCTCTCTCTCTCTGTTTCTAATAAATAAATAAAAATGTTGAAAAAAAAGAAAAAAAAGTTTTACTTCCAAACACAAAGAAAGCAGCCTACGTTGTGAATGTCAAATGCCTCGTTAAGAGTCTACTCCTTACAGCCATGGACTTTTACTAGTCAAAAGGAATAGGATTTTCAGGGGGGTGGGGGGAAGAAAAGAAAATGGAAAGAAAATAAAAAAGAAGAAAAAAGCTAGGGAGAGAAAAAGAAGGTCCACTCTTTAAACCTGTAGTAACCCATTTATAGGTTTCAAAGTGACCTTCTTATTCCAAACACCCATCTGGAGAGCTGGAGAGAAGAATGTAGTCACAAAGGGAAACAAATAGTGTAAACTATAAAGGAAACAGCTGAAATCAGTTTTCTGCACTACCCTTGATTAGCTATTTTCCAGTTCTAAGAGCCTGAAGCAAAAAGAACTAAAACAGCTATAAACAATGGATGCTTTGAAATAGGTTCTCTTTACATGTCATGCAAGAGGAGATGTACCACATGTCAGCAGTAAATATCCACATGGAAGGTCAATGGGAAGTTGGGACCATCTTTGGGGGAGGGGAACGAGTGACAGAAAAGGAATGGCAGGGTTGCATGCTCTGGCTTAGAGGGCACTGATGCATTTCTCCACGACAGAACCTCCGCCCTCTGGGTGTTTGCTAGTTAAACAACTGAGCTTGTTTAGATTTAAACCAAAAGACAGTCAGAGGGGGTAGAGAGGCATAGGGGGAGAGGTAGGTTTTCTATCTGTAAAATGAGAACACACAGTCACCGCTCACGGTGCTTGAGTAAACTTGTAAGGACAGCCATCACAATTATATCTCTATAGGGGAAGAAGAGGTGCCTGAGCTTGGGCTGGAGAAGGGGGATTCCTGTGGAAATCTGGCTAATATGCTCCCCAGGACTCACTGAACCTGGAAGCACAAGTGTGGGGTCTTAGCTATCCCCCTGGTAAACTGAAAGGAAGTGTTAAAATAATGGGACACAGAACAAATAAAGTGCAGAAAACAGCAGCCATATTGTTTTCTGGGTCAGCAAAGAAGAGAGAGAGAAATATCTCTGGAAGAAAGGCCGGAAGCTCCTCTTTCCTCTGTTCCCCCAGCCATCTGCCTTAGGGAGAAAGAAAAATAAAACGGAAAACTTCTGTCAGAGATCAAAACA
The DNA here is from genome assembly GCF_011100685.1 of Canis lupus familiaris. Lineage (NCBI taxonomy): Eukaryota > Metazoa > Chordata > Mammalia > Carnivora > Canidae > Canis > Canis lupus. Next base: position 42,226,353 of record NC_049235.1, read on the forward strand.
CTCTGACTTCTATTAGATTTACTTTCACTTTAGGGATGGGTTGGGTTTGCTCACCATGCAGAAGGAGTGTTTGCTGCAACCCGGCAATAGGGAAACTGGTTAACTCTTTCAAGCCACTAGGATTCTTTGAGAAAATTATTATGATGCATAATGTGGGGCCCGAATGACCTCAAAGAATTCAGGGCTTGATCTCTAGTAATAATTTACAGACTGGAAAAAATGTGACCAAATAAGAACGGTCACTTACTTAAAAAAAAAAAAAAAAAAGTACTAAAAATAGCTATAACAAATATGAGTAAGGAAAAAAAATTATATGTACACTGTTTGACCAGGCTTACAACTTTACATTTTCCTTCCATTTTTTTCTTCTTTTTAGTAAAAGATTAACTTTGTGAGACGAAATAAAAAATAAGAGACTAGTAACAATCTGAGCATGGGAATCATGAATGGAAAGAAAGGGGAGAAAGAAAAGAAACAAGCAAGCATCTAAGAAGATGTTTCCAAGCAAATGCAAAGTTAAAATGCAATGCTGGAAAGAAAGCAAAATCCTTTCAGGCATCTGGCTGAAAAGTTTGAAAATCATCTTTGGTGGAATTATTCTGCTCTGTTTCTATTGTTTCTTAAAGGCTATTTTTATAAGATTACAATCATGCCTTAGGATTCCGGCCTTCCTTGTCATTTTCCCTGCTGCCCAGTTTCACAATTTTCAGTGATAAGAAAACAAAGGGGAAAATAAACCAAATGTGCACACGCATGTATGTGGATGTGAACTCCTCATGTAGAAGTATTCTTTTTTAAAAAAATTTTATTATTCATGAGAGACCCAGAGAGAAAGAGAGAGAGGCAGAGACACAGGCAGAGAGAGAAGCAGGCTCCATGCAGGGAGCCCGATGTGGGACTCGATCCTGGGACTCCAGGATCACACCCTGGGCCAAAGACGGTGCTAAACCACTGAGCCACTGGGGCTGCCTTAGAAGTGTTCTTAAAATGCTTAAAAAAAAAAAAAAAAAAGAAGAAGAAGAAGAAGTGTTCTTAAAATGTCTTTAAGAATGAAATCATGAGGGCCTATCAGTAATAGTTATACTATTGGATGAATCTCCCTATTGAAACAGAAAAACATTTGGTCTGAAGAAAGCCAAGAGGAAGCCTGGTCCTTTTACCTGTATAAATTCCGCGCCACATCATCCTCGTTGACTGCATATCCCTGGGGGCTGGTGGTAAAACTGAAGCCTGTGCCCACCTGAAGGTGAAATAAATAAGCAGGTGTAAACACAGAGAAGCACATGCCCTGGATCCGGCAGGGAGCTACCACACCAGAAGGAAATCAACCTTATTCCAAAGGCCAAGCCTCTGACCTCAGATTTCTCCTCTACCCCACGTACATTTAGCCATCCTCACAAAAGGATACTGCATTTCACCTTTTTCCTCTCCTCTCCTCCAAACCCAAATACAATATCAGCATAGGGGTGCCTGGGTGCTCATTGGCTGAGCATCCAACTCTTGGTTTCAGCTCCGGCTGTGATCTCAGGGTCGTGAGATGGAGACCAGTATCAGGTTCCTCGCTCAGGAACCTGATAATAAGGTCAAGTCTGCTTGGGATGCTCTCTCTCTACCTCTCCCTCTGCTTCTCATCACCCCTCTTGTGCTCTTTCTCTCTCTCTCTCTTAAAAAAAAAAAAAAAAAAAAATTCAGCACAAAGCTCTGTCCTGAGGTCAGGGAGTGAGCTTTCTTGATTCCAGAGTGGGGACCCTGTCAGATGTTGATTTAAGGGGGAGGAATTCACCTTTCCTGGCCCCCATAGCAGTATCAGAAGACCCAAAGTTATCTCCTCTCTGAAACCTGGAGAGTGTATTGCTCTGTTCTGACAAGAAGGAACTCTCTAGGCTGGAGAGAAAAAGTGTGTGTGTGTGTGTGTGTGTGTGTGTGTTTTGCTTTTTCATTTGTGAGGAATATGGCCACTAAGCCCCTTCACCTTCAGTTAGGTAGGTTTGAAAAGAAAGATTAGTTTTAAACTAATATTTCCTTATGCCTAGAGATTCATAGACAATTAAGCTATAAAATTAAGAAGCTAGCAATTTAGTTTGTGTCAATAATTTCTGAAAGGGATGCACCTCAACCAGGCCTAAGTATTTTTGCTTTTGTTTTTGTTTTCCCCAAACACACAAGGGAACAAGGACATTTCATTCAGGTCATGCACATAAATATGTAATTATAAACTAGGAAAGAGGATGGTTGACAAAACTTGGTGGGAAAGGCAGGAATGAGTATGTTCAACTCCTTTTATCCCTATTTATGTTTCCTCTTTGAACCATCCGGAAAGTGAGAGAAATCAAAGAAATTAGTTAGGGATTAAAGATACTCCTGATCAACAGAAGCTTATCCTAAAGTTACTCTTTTATTTTGTTGTTTACTGGACTCCATTTCAGAAGAACATCCCAAAAAGAATTCCACTTTTTGTTCCTAGATGAGGCTCACTGTGATAAATGAAGGAGACCGGTTTTGACTTTTTAAACCTAGAACTCTGTTAAAAAGATTAGGAATTCTAATACTACATAATAACACAGGATATTATATCATCAGTGGAAAGAAACTAATCCCTTACCCTAGATGCTGTAAATCACTGAACAGGACATTTCATAAGATTAAAAATGAGAGAAGGAGACAAAGTAGCAAGCAAAATTCCCAAACTTGGATTTAATGATACATGTTAGAAAAGCTAAATCTCAAGTGTGTTTTTGAACAGATTGAATTTTATTTTTATTTATTTATGTTTTGAATTCTATTTTAAAAAGCAAAAAGACTCTAAGTCTCTATTGCCCTTCCTCCCCTATTTCTTAAAAGTACTTTATAAAAAGAAAAAAGACAAGAAAGGCCCACAGTGACATTTGATAGATACTCACTGGATTATCAACGTAAAGCATGGAGAGTGTGGTGGTCCAAGGAAAGTCTCTGGCACGCACTAGTAAAACAGAGAAGAGGTTTGAGACTGGGTCTTTAACGAAATATCCCACCTAGGACCTAGGTCTGCTCAGGAGCCCAACAAGCCCACCTGTCCCCATCACATGAATGAACTCCTGGTATCCCTCTAACGTTGCTTCATACTTTCACAGTGGAGAACAGACACCAGTACCTTTTTCTTCTCCTCTCCTCTCCTTTACTTTTCCTGGACCCAGAGGGTTTCTACATCTAGAATGAAGTTTGAAAACAAGACCCCGTGCACCTGGTTCAATGAAAATATTCATCAACCACCTATAGGATAAACCCATCTGTCTGATCCAATCAACCATTCTTAACTATCTGGTCCTTCTGAATCCTTTTACCCCTAGCCAATGCTAAAGAGATCAACTCCAACAGAATTGGCATACATGCTTTTATTTTTTTATGTTTTAATTCAGAGAGAGAGAGAGGCAGAGACACAGGCAGAGGGAGAAGCAGGCTCCATGCAGGGAGCCCGATGTGGGACTCGATCCCGGGTCTCCGGGATCATACCCTGGGCTGCAGGCCATGCTAAACTGCTGCGCCACCGGGGCTGCCCGGCATACGTGTTTTTATACCTGAGTCACAGAATAGTTCACCCTCCAAGTTCTGACCCAGGGAAAGTAAACAATCTCCCTTATCCCCTGAAAATGAGATGGAGGGAAACCAGGTTACAGCCAGGTATGGTTCCTCCTCTCCTTCCTCTGACCCAACCCCCCAACGCACAGCATCTCGCTTCCAAGATATCTGATCCTGCATGCAACTGAACCATAAAGTGTTCAGTTTGTGTGAATAATTAGGGATATGATTCCACCCATTAGTCTCATGCAAAAGGACTCGCCCAAATAGTAATAGATACCAACTGTTTTCCTAAGCCCAGATTGCTTGAGTCAGCAGCTGACTGCAAGAAAACAGCTTAGAACCTTTCACCCAAATTTCAAGGGGAAGAAGCAGCACAGTCAAGATGCTCACTATCGTGGCTCCTCCTTCTTGGATCGACATTGCCAGACAGCTATGTTTTTCTCATTGAAAACTATTAAGCCATTCCTTGTGGTTTCATGTACACTTTCAATTTTTTCCGGAGCAGATACAAGGTTCAGGTGAAAACTTCTCCATAGGAAGATAGAGTCCAAGCAGTACTTACAGGTCATGTTACTTGTGACAAAAAAAGGTCCATGTTCCACAAAGAGTCCAAACATGGATGAACCTCCTGGCCCTCCTTGCAGCCAGAGAACTACAGGAGCAACTGCTGGGTCTACCTAAAGGGACAGAGAAGCTAGTGACCACACAGAGTACTAAGCAAAAGAACACACTCAAGCCAACTTATCCTGATCCTGTGTCTTTTACTGCCTTGATGACATCTCATAAAGCCTTCCCAGACCTCAGTGACCGCTCCCCATGACAAGCAAAGTGCTGGTTGTCTCTTATCTTAAATTAGTATTTGCCTCACAATGCTAGTATCTATCTTGCTCAGTTCAGTCTTTCCCTGCCAATAGCCAAAAAACCCACTAAATATAGAAGCTTCGCCTCTGTATGCCCCCTACAAACCCAGCACACTATGCCTAGGGCACGGTCATATTTTTTTTAGCTGTTTAAACTTGCGTTTGACCAACAGATTCCCAAAGACACATAGCAAAGAATTCACCCTCCTCGGTGACAGCTTGCCCAAACTGCCTTTCTGATTTAATTCACTAAGAGGGTGTTCACAAGGACAACAGCAACTTTATCCACCACAAGGAAACTGAGAAGAAGCACACAGGCCCAGAGTGGTTTAGCCAATGCAAACAATAGCAACAAAACCCTAAATAAGGATGAATTGATTGGGGAGATAAGGAAGAGGTAAATGAGAAAAGGTCATTGGCAGGGGTGGGATGACAAAAAATGAGCTTCTGGCTGTAGAATCAATACCATCAACCTCAACGACAGAGGGGTCTTTACTTCTTTCATATCTCTTTACATATTTATTGAGCACCTCATATGTGTCAGGCACCATGCCGGAAGTAGCTACAAAGCAGGGCAGTGAGTGAAACAGCAACAACATCAACAAACCACTCTTCCAATTTACATTTTCATGGAAATGCAGACTGTAAGTAAGTAAAGGAATAAACCCAATGATTACAGAGTGTGTAAAGGAAATAAAAGTGATGTTAAGAGAGTGGGTGAGGGGGTGCCTGGGTGGCTCAGTAGCTTAAGTGTCTCCCTTCAGCTCAGGTCATGATCCTGGGGTCCTGGGATGGAGTCCAGCTTTGGGCTCCCTGCTCAGTGGGGAGTCTGCTTCTCCCTCTGCCTCTGCTCTTCCCCCTGCTTGTGCTGTCTCTCTCTCAAATAAAGAAATAAAATCTTAAAACAAAAAGAGAAAGTGGGTGAGCGCAGAAAAGTATAGTGCTTCCTTTAAACCCAAGTGATCATAGGAAGGACTCTGAGATTCTGAGCTGAATAAGACCTAAGTTCTAGAACGATCCAGCCACGAGAGGAGCCAGGGAATGATGCCACAGACAGAAGAAAATGGTGGAGGAAAATATTTATGACAGAGAAGAGCTGGATGTAAGAGCTGTGAATGACAGGACATCTGGCCCTAAGTGAATCCTCCAGAGCTATCTGGAAAGAGCTCAAAGTGGCTCTGGGGAGGCTCACAGTTGGATGTGACAGTGAGTGTTCACTGGGGGTTGTGGCTCATTTGAGGTCGGTCAACTGGGCTCAGCAAGCAAGGATCTCATTACTTCAGCTCAGAATGAAATCCTGCAACCCCTTGCTTAGCCCAGTCACACAGAGACCAATGAGGATTTCGTTTAAAGGTCTGATTGGCCTGGCTATGTCTGTGTGGATGATGTGAGAAGGCTATGGGCAGAGGCAAGACTAACCCAAGGGGAGGTGATCTGAGGCACCACCACCAGGAACCCGAAGAGCTGACCAGAGGGTTCTAACCGTGAGGACAGATGGGGGAGAGGGATTTCTCTTCTCCAGTCATCAGAAGTCTGACATAGTCCTTTAGCAGCTTCAGAAAGGGGACAAGGGGACCTTGCAGAAAGGAAGGCACTGGTAAGAACAGCTGTCAGCTGGTCATGAGCCTCTCTAGGAACAGGAGCCTCTCTAGGAACAGGAGCCTCTCTGTGGGTTTCCTTGGGGTCCACTCTCCAGCATCAAGGAATTAAATAAAACTTGTAAAGCCCTTGGAACAACACCTAATGTCTGATAGAGGCACAGTAAGTGTAAAGAATTATTATAATTAAAGAAACAGAAAAGGTAGGGGCCCAGAGTCAGGCTGAGAACTCAGATGAGCAGGGCTGTAACTCTTAAGAGTCAGCCCAGTATAACAGGTAAGTATGTGAGCTCCTGCCCCACATTGGATTCAAATCTGGGCTTTACTATCCACTAGCTGTGTGACTTTAAGCAAGCGGCCTAAGCTCCCGGAACCCCAGTTTCCCCATCTGTAAAACAGGAATCAATAATAGTACTTACATAAAAAAATAATAGTACCTATGCCATATAGTTGATGGAAGGACTAAAATTAATCTTCAAAAAGTCTAGTGAGTGGCATAGAGTACGTGTTCTGCTCATGTTGGCTATTGCTATATTAAAGAGACCCTAGGAGTTTATAGATGGTTTTAATGAAAATGATCCCTATATGAGAGAATAGGAAAAGTGGGTTGCTGGGTGTTTCTCCTTGCTCCTTTGGCTGATATCTTCCCTGGTTGGTTTCTCACTAACCTCTTGCCAGAAGTCCAAATGTCCATAAAGGAGTCAAGAGAACTAGGGTCTCGTCTTACAAGTTGAAGCAGGAACTATTAAAATCAAAGATGGCTTTCTAAGACTGCTGTGGGGACGTAGGGTGAGCCGTGACATTGGTAGCCACACAGATTCTGGTTCTACTTGGCCACAATACAGCTGTGTGATCTTGGCCCTCAGATCCTTCCAGCGCAGGTTCCTCATCAAATGGTAATAATGCCCGCCTCCCAGGCATGAGAAAATGTATCATGAAATGATATTGCAAACTCTGCTGGACCGAATAAATAGAACCAGCTCTGCTCTAACCCTCTTGGCCCCAACTGAGGGTGCTTTGTATGAATAAGGGATATTTAGCTTTCCTCAGGCCCTCTAATTTGCTCTTTAATACCACTCAGCAAGACCACCTTCCATTTGTATTCACGCAGCAGGGGAGCATATCAGAGGTCGAGAAGCAATGGATCTCAGCCTCCCTGGGGATGTGACATACTGTGAGTCCACCCATTCCAGTGGATACCCAGCCCCCACTTCCTTCCTAATGTGCAGGGGCGCTTCTAGAAGCCACAGTGTGCTACATGTAAGCCAGCGGTTCTCAACCATGGCCACCCATTATGATAGCTTTATTAATAAAAAAAAAAAATGCTGTCTAGGCCCAAATCCCAGTGATTCCAACCCAATTGGTCTGGGGTGAGGCAGGCATGGACATTTTTAAAAGTCCCCAGGTGGTTCTGATGTGAAGGCAGGGCTGAGAATCTGTGCAGGCAAAGGAAGTTTGTCCACTCTGGTGCCCAGGCCCTCTGGTCTCTGCCCTACCCTCCTCTAGCTTTTCATGTCCCTTCCTGTGATCTGGCACAATGATGGGACCTCTGGGCTCTCAGAAAAATAGCCTGACCCTGAGAGGCCACACTACAAAGTGAAGTCAAACACATTGGTGCCAAACATATTTATTATGCAACTTTGAAGTACAGGACACTGCATTCTTGGAATGCTTCAATAATAAGAGATCAGCATACACACCTCCAACCTCAGCTGACCTTGCTCCTCAAATGTACTTTCCTGAAGGAGGTGAATGAGCTCAACAACCCTCGAGGAAGCCCATGTTTAAAGAAAACTCCATGCACACATCTTTCTACCTTGATATGCCAACCAACCTATGAATTAATACTGCCCTTATCTGGGATGAAATGCAAAAGTCAGATGCTGGAAAATAAAAGTTTACATATTCAATGCTAAAATCCTAAGAGTAGGGAGACCTGGGTGGCTCAGTGGTTGAGCATCTGCCTTTGGCTCAGGGTGTGACCCTGAGGTCCTGAGATGAGTCCCACATCAGGTTCCCCACAGGGAGCCTGCTTCTCCCTCTGCCAGTGTCTCTGCCTCTCTCTGTGTGTCTGTCATGAATAAATAAATAAAATATTTATAAATAAATAAATAAATCCCAAGAGTTAGTTATATCACAGCGTGAAGACTTTTGTAATGTGATAGGACATCCTGATGTCACACATATAATAATTACATCAATCATAATGGCATAAAGCTATTGTGTGATAATTCATAGGGTGATCTATTTAGCTCTCAACTGTGAGAATGTAGCCCTCTCTCACTCTCCACACCAACTTAGGAAAGAAGAAAAGTAAATGAAGACATCCTGATCAGAACCACATTGCAAAACTTAAGAACAAATGAAGTAAGAAACAATTGCTTTAGGGGAGGTGGGTGGGGGGTGGGGTGACTGGGTGACGGGCATTGAGGGGGGCACTTGATGGGATGAGCACTGGGTGTTATTCTATATGTTGGCAAATTGAACACCAATAAAAAACACATTTATTTTTAAAAAAAAGGAAACAATTGCTTTAATTCATTTACAGATTTACAAAGGTCAGGACTTTTAAAGTATCTATTATTTTGAAACTATAATTTAAGACTGTACAGAACAAGAGGAAAAGGACATTTATTTTCGTCAAAAGTTTTAAAAATTTTCCTTAGAACTTGTTATGTTATTAAGAAAGCACTTACTCTTAACTAATATTTTAAAAAAATATTTAATATATGTATATATTTAATATATATTTAATATTTAAATATTTATGCATTTAAGTATTTTTTAATCCCCCTTACCCTACCAATCATGGTCCCTAGAGATGATTATGAAGATGTTTAATCTTCCAGATTTTTCTCTATGCCCCCCCAGCACACACATATATAAATATTTTGTAGACGTCACATATCCTTTGTGTGTAAATAATTTTTGTTTCTGAAAAGAGGATCAGAATGCATAGTATTCTATATTTGCTGTACTCACTTAACATGTTATGAAAATCTTTTCATAACAGTACATATGATCATTTAACCAAACAGTATGGCATTTTTTAATTCAACACAATGTATTAATGCATTTAACATACAGCATTGACAGACATTGTTCCAAGGCTGAGGATGCAGACCAGATCATGGACAGACAGGTAGGATACATAATGGTTAAGAGCATGGATTTTGGCACCAGACTGCCAAGGTTTGAATTCCAACTACTTTTTTTTTGAAGATTTTATTTATTTATTCATGAAAGACCCAGAGAGAGAGAGAGGCAGAGACACAGGCAGAGGGAGAAGCAGGCTCCATGCAGGGAGCCCGACGTGGGGCTTGATCCCAGGACTCCAGGATCATGCCCTGGGCCGAAGGCAGGTGCTAAATCACTGAGCCACCCAGGGATCCCTCCAACTACTTTATTTTACAGCTGTGTGCCCTTGGGCAAGTTGCTTAACTACTCTGTGTCTCAGTGTCCTCTGCTTGAAAATAATAATAATAATGTTGATCTTATATGGTTGTGGTACAGATTCAAAGAGTTAATGTATGCACAGTACTTACAGCTGTGCCTGGCACATCTGTTTAAATGATAGCTCTGATTATTTCTCTGGTGAGGTGGGAAGACAGGTAATAAATAAGTAATGAAATAACTGGGTGATCTGAGAGAGCAATGGAAAGCCATTATATTGAGCTCTTAAAGAAAGTGTCTGCTGAGAGGCTAACATTTGAGCTAAGATCTGAAAGATGAGTAATCTCCTACTAATAAGCATTTATATATTTAATTTAAAAAGAAAATAAAATCTCTATTAATGACCTATAGGTATGAGTCGTGTGGTGTGAACTGATGATGAAGAAGGGACAAAGAAATTCTAAATATAAAGGAAAGGACAAAGGAGTTGTAAATATTTAAGTGAGAAGTTTCTCCACCAAAAGACGAGTGTGGGCACACAGGTCCCACAAACCTGCACCTTTTGTTGGTGAGCAAGAAACTAGGGTTTTGCCTCAAAAGCCCTTTAAATTCTTCTGGTGACCCCTGGTGGCTGATTCATGAACTTGGACACTCCTTCCTCAAGGGTTTGTTCCAGAATGAAAAGCCCAGAAGGAAACAGGTATCTATTTAGTTTTTTAGAATCTCTACAGATGGACGTTTTACAGTGTCTCACGTTAGCACATTCCAATATTTATTCATAACAATGGTGAAAAAAATCTACCTTCTGTCTAAATAGGTTATATTTGTTTGGTTTGACATTCTGTACATAAAGGATTCTTAGAAACACCAGTTTCTTCCTTTCTCCTTGTTTCGAAGTGAGCACACAAAAATACATGTGAACAGTAATGAAACCAAACTCTCCTGCCCTACTGCTCCCCACATGGACATGCCCTCCATGGATGGTGTCCTCTTATGCTATGAGTCTTCCTTTTCACCCCACTCCCCATCAAACCATACTCACCTTCCGTCTGTCCTCCTAGGCCCCCACTGTATTTCCTGGTAGAGATAACCTCCTACTCAGGCTTTACATGTATCAACAAAGCAGTGAGTTCATATACTGGGGGGTGGGAGTGGTAATAAAAATTTGCCAATCTTGGTACTCTGAAGTAGCTTGATTGCATTTTATACACAGGACATATGGGAGTGACCCTAGGGAATCCTAGGTATCTCAGCAAGTATTAGAGCAGCATTGTCTGCCAATGCCCAGGGTACGTTCTAGCCACCCCATTCCTCCCACCCACCCCATAAGGAATACCATACTTTGTAAGTGAGAGCAGGAACCAAGCCACTAACAGACCCAAATCAATGGTACCGGTTAAGATGAGAAATGCAATTAGTAAATTAATTAAAGCTCACTTCACACTTCTACATGCAGAAGCTGATCATTTGCTTGGTTTAAGTAATGTATTCCATCTTAATTGAAGTCATTAGTACCCCAAGTAAATGTCTTGAAATTCCCCCACGTAGGTTTGAATGGACTCCCATCTTGCCACACAGACCCAAGTTCAGCTGATACTTCAGCTGCTAGACTAATGGTTTAATCAAGGCAGGGTGTTGTTTTTTTTTTTTATTTATTTAAAGCAACTAGTTTTGTGACTAGAATTGTTAGCTAGCTAACTAGTAACATTTTTGTTTTACCCACACACTCTCAATATATATGAACTGCTCGCTTAAAACATTCTGTGCTGTTTGGAGGAATTTTACTTACAGTGGTTGGTGTTGACCTCTTACTAAATCTCCCTTTACTGTGATTGTTGCCTCTGCACCATCAATGGAAAACTAACTTCCTCAAACATATTTTTCTGTTTTGAGGCTTTCTTACGTCACTACCAAGCTTATGCTGACTCTCCTTGAGCTTTGAGTCATCTCATTAATCTGTGCCAACTTACACTCCGCAGAATCTTCTCTACCTTTCTCCTTCCGAGTACAAAGGCTCTCATTCCTTCATGAGAGCATTATGGCTTCTCTGTTGGTGTCTCCTGCCAGAAAGGTGGAATTTAGAATGAATGGGAGTATAGGGGTGGGTATCAGAGAAAAGCCTGACTTTCCCATTCTTGATGCAAACAAAGAAATGGCTGAAAAAGTTAGTCACTTTCTTCCTCCATTTTAATCAGGCACACAAAGGTTTCTGCAGTTCTAATATTTCTATGGATGGAATGATCTATAATGTATCATTTTCAGCTATTTTCTTCTTGCTTTGTCTCACCTACCTTCTATTCTTACAGACCTCTGATGCTTTAAATACAATAATAGCAAAGAGAAGATAAACAGTATAAGTCTGAAGACAATGTCTATGACATCCAAATCTTTGCTGTATGACTAATGGATTTGCAGCCTTCTGTGGCAGACATATTTTAAGAGATCTGTTTAGTCCACAACCCCTTCTCTAAGAACTGACCCTCCATTTATCAACAGAAAAGGCCCACTAGCCATGTTTATATCACATGAAACTACACTCTCAGCATTAGCTGACTGGATAAAGAAAGAACACCTGATCCAAAGTGGGCCGGTCACACCTGCCCCTAGCAGAAATGCTATTTGATCTCTGTTGATGGCATGATTCAAGGACAGGAAAAGGTGGAAACTGTAGGGTAGCCATTTTCTGCCAGATACCTGGAGAAACAAAGCATGTTAATCCGCCAAGAGAGAAGAATGAAGCACAGATGAGTGGTCCTATGGTCTTGGACAGAATAGGGCCGAGATAGAAAGATTGGCTGCCCTGGCTCCCAATGCCTTTCCAGTTGATCCCACTTTCTGCTCTTGATGTCTCTGGGTAGGAAAGAAGGATTTAGAATGGGTTGGCTAAGGGTGCCCAGGGGACTGAGTCAGTTAAACATCTGACTATTGATTTCAGCTCAGGTCATGATCTTAAGGTCATGAGATTGTGCCCCACATTGGGCTCTGCACTGGGTGTTGAGCCTGCTTGAGATTCTCTTTCCGTCTCCTACACCCACCCTCTGCCACGCATTCTATCTAAAAAACTAAATACAAAAATAAATAAAGAATAGGTTGGCTATATTAGTTAAGGTCCAATCAGAAGACAGAAGCCATATAGTAATTTAAATTTTAAAATTTCCTATTTTTAAATTACTATTATTTTTTACATGAAAACATTGACCCTTAATTCTGTTACAAGTTCCAGTGTTGGCTCTGGTCCCCAACCACCATGGGTATCATATCCACCCACTGCTGGGCAAAAGTGGAACTGCAATGCCAGAGGGGTCTGCTTCCGCATGGGCCACATCCTCAGTGTTGGCCAAATACCAGCATGCTGGATTTGCTTCCTGTGTCCACCAAGGAAGAGGGAAATTTTAAAGAGATATTCATTATAACAGGGGATAACCATAAATATGTAAGGAGAACCATAAAGAATACCCTGAGCTGAGTGCCCATGGATGGACAAACTCATATGGTGAGGATGGGGCTCTTCCCAAGGCTTATGTCCCAAGGTGTAATGCTTACATCCCAAGGCTGTGGTCTAGACCTCACTAGAGAAAGGGTGATTGTACCCACTGGGTGGCTGAGAAGTTCACTGGGTTGCCTGGCTCATTACTGGCCAACAATCCATGGGCAAGCAGGAAGGGCCTCCAGGGAAAAGTGGTCTGTGGCTGGTGGGAGAGTCTACTGGTTTGAGGGTGGCACACCACCTGAGGTGCACAATATCCACACTGGGAGGGCTGTGAGAAACTAGCCATGGGTATAGGTAGTCAAGGCTGGTGGGGGGGCTACAGAGAGGTGGCTTAGGAAACTTAGGGGAACCTGCTCATTGAAAAGGCCTGGGATGTATGGTGTCCATGTTGAGGGAGCTGAGCCAGGTGGTCACTGAGCCAGAGCCAGGACTGTGAGCTTGCCGAGGGTCTTTGTGGTCTGGGAGCCCAGCTAGGGCAGGGCATTACTACTGGATGTCCTCACACATGCACTGCTGACAGACTGGACAAACAGGGCCAAGAGAAAGCAAAATGCAGGACAAGGAAATGGGAAGAAAAGCCAATGTCCTCTTGCAATGTCCCTCCAGCACCCTCTACTGACAAAGCTTAATATCATGTTTGCTACATAGGAAAAATGTTTATAGCTGTTACGGAGCAAGAAAAAGGATAGAATTGAAGCTAGTTCTAGTTGTCATAAGATACCATAGTCACAGCCCAAAAGTACATGACAAGAGGCTATAGTAGTTATCTAATGCTGTATAACATGTATCCAAAACTCAGTGGTTTGAGACAACATTTATTCTCCCATATGCTTTCTGTGGGCCAGGAATTTGGGGATATCTGGCTGGACAGTTCTGGCTCGGGGTCTCTCATGAAATTATAGTTCAGATATGAGCTGGGACTATAGTCATCTGATTTGGCTGGATGAACATCATCCAATGTTGGTGCTGACTGGTGAGTGAAGGACTCACTTCCTCTCCATACAGGTTTACCCACACGTGGTCGCTTTAATGTCCTCCCAATGGTAACTGGCTTCCCTCAGGGTGAGTGATCCAAGAGACCAAGGTGGAAGCAGCACCGCCCTTGAAAATAGCCTTGGACGTCACCCCCATCGCGTCTTCTATAGTGTATAAAGACCAGCCTTGATTCAATATGGCTGAGGACTGCAAAAAGCATGGCTATCAAGAAACAAAGGTCACTCTTGGAGTCTGACTACTTCACCCTCTCTCAGTCTTGGTGATTCCTCAATATGATAGTGAACTTCCTCAGTCACCAGACACTCAGATTCCAGGAATCCCAGCCACTCCCCTTGGCCAGGGGAGCAAGATGGGGCCCTTAGTAAAGGGGTGTAGGCCTAACTCTAAATCTCTCTGGTTTGGACTCCATAATATTTGAGGCAAAAATCCAATAAATCATCTATCTTTGATATCTATAAGACAAATATAGGGTATCTTTCTCTAGTGGGAAGAATTCTAATTGTAAAAGTAATCACGTCACGCCTTATCTTCTCAAACAAGGAAAGCCTCATTCTTGCCTTATAATCTCTACCCAGTAGCAATAAATCCACACTCTTCACTGATGTTCAGCGACTTCCGATTTAGAATTGCCCCACTCCTGATCTCTTCTAACCTCCCACATTGCAACTGGTTTAGTTCTGCACAATATTTGTGTTAATAAACAGGAAAACTAATAATGATAATGATGAGGATAATGAAATAATAGCAATAGAAACTCTACTTACTACGTATCAGGCATCAGTCTAAGGCTTTCCCACATTCTTTCATTTGTTCCAAAACCGGTGTCAGGTAGGTATCATGATCCTCACATGTGGTGTATACAAACCAAGGTTTTGTACAAGCCTGACTAACTCAAGAACTGTCATGTTAATGCCTAGTCTAGCACCTTCCATGGCCAGTTTTCTCAGGATCAACATACGATGATCAAAAGAAAAGATTTCACCATCAGAGGCCTAGTTTTAAATTCAAAGTTCTGCAAATTTCTAGTTGGGCAACTTGGAGCTAATGATTTAATCTCTGTAATCCTCTTCATCTATTAAACAAGGATAATAATTGCTTTTTCGTGTGGTTATTGTAGGGATGTAATAAGAAAATGCACAGTGCTTAGCACATAGTCAATGTTCAATTAACAATAGTCATTATAATTATGACATTTTTATTGGCCTCATTACACTTTTTCTACCATGCCAAATGCCTATTATTCCTCTTGCATATTGCATCCCCACTGCACATCAATTTCCAGCTCTTGAATCCATTATGCACTGATTTGTATACAATAACAGAGAAGTCTCACAGAACTAACAGGAAGACAAAACTAATTTGAGAAACACCATCCTCCCCAAAATACTCAGAGGATATTACAAGTGTGGCATCCTTCCTGGATCTCTTATTTTCTCTACCTTCAATTTTTGTAGAGGGTCATTTCTCTCCTGAAGATAATATCAGCTGCTTCCCTGTGACAGGCAAGGAACTAATATTTCTGCCAAATGAAAGGTACTCTTCCCCTGTCTGGGTGATCACTGCTTCTCCTTCTCACATGCTTTATCTTCTTCACCCAAACTGGCCTGTTTCATAATTTACAGCCTGACTGGCTTGGCAAGAATGGTTACTTTGGGGCCTCGGATGCCAGCTGTGTGTGTGGGCTCCCCAGGTAAGGGGGGCTCAGAACAATCTATCCTGGCTGCCACTTGGTGACACTTGTCAGTGGTACCATCTTTCCATCCTGCTTGTTTCTCTCCTGAAGCTGAGCCTATCACTGCCAATAGAACACGCTGCACTCAAGCATCTTCTTTCCTGTTGTGGCGGCCTTGAGTTTATATCTCCTGAGATCATCTTAGAATAGGTTTAAGGCTATAGTCCTGGGCTCAAAAGAACATAATCTGGCCAGGGGACACAGAGGTAGATCTTCTTTTAATTAAGGGGGGGACACTATCAGCTCAGTCCCTGTTTAATGCCGTGGGGGTTCGGATGTCAGTCTGGCAATCAGGACAAGGTACAGAATCTAAGCCCATTTACCCAACTGGCTTTCCAGTCCCAGTGTACGACCTATGCTCTAGATGAAGCTGTACACCTGCTCAGAGGCAACCGAAGAAAGAAATGACTGAGTCTTTGTTTTGTTTTCATTTGACCACTTCGCTCACCATTAATTCCTGTTTTCATAAATCTGGATTATTACTATCAAAGATGCAAAATACAGAAGTCAATGGGGGAACTTCCTGGTATCAGAAACAGCCACTAAAGCAGAAGACGAAGTCAGAAGTGGGGTTTCTTGGGGTTAAGGGAGACAGAGACCTCAGGGGAAATGGAGGAACACCAAGCAGGATTAGAGGAACACGAAGCCATTTTAGGAAAGTTGACCCCACAGGCTACACTCCTCTCTTCAGGCTTGCATTCCAGCCCTCACCCAGGTGGGTGCATGGGACAACCCATCACCCCCACTTGTACCACTTTAGCTGGGAGAGGGGTTTCTTTCTGGTAAAAGGGATGTAGATCACTGTGGGGCCAGAAGCACCAGAAGCAGGACAGTGGCCTGTAGGCATGAACCATGGTTTCTCAAGCATGGTCCATCTGGTAATTCTACAACTTGTTGGCCTCTTCCAATTTATAAGTCAGAGTCTCTGGGGAGATTTGGAAATAATTCTTAAATACAATAAAATGTGGGAATTACTGAGAGAGAACATACTAAGAATCATAAATCTAGGCAAAATTTTCAAGTACCCATTTTGCACAGAATAATGGCCTTAAAAGTGTCCATGTCCAAATACCCAGATCCCATGAATAGGATGGTTAAGTCACACGGTAATTGGGAATTAAGGTAACTGATGGGATTAAGGTTGCTAGTCAACTGACCTGAAAATAGGGAGATTATCCTGGGTTATCCAGTGGGCCCAATGTAATCAAAAGGGTCCTTAAACATAAAAGAGGACAGCAGAAGACAAGAGCCAGAGAAGGTCATGTGACCACATGGAGTTGACCAGAGTGTCGCAATGGGAGAAGGATTCAGCCTCCTTGCCAATGCAGGCTATGAAGACAGAGGAAGGAGCAATGAAGCAAGGATTCTGAGCAGCCTCTAGAAAACACAAAAGGCAAGGAAACAGATGCCTGCTAAGAGTCTCCATTAGGACCACAGATCTGCCGACACCTTAATTTTAGCCCAGGAAGGCCTATGTCAGACTTCTGATCTACAGAACTGTGAAATAATAAGTTTGCATTGTTTAAACCACTAAGTCTGTGGTAATTTGTACAGCAGAAATAGAGAACTAATATAAAAGCTTTATGATAAATGCCTTTATTCAATGATATTAAAAGGCGTGATATTAAAAATGCACATATATAGCATGGTTTCTGAAAGGCATAAAGTTTAAGAGATTTCCAAGAACACACACCCAAAATTTCCACATGTTAGAATGAGGTCATATCGCATGAGGCTTAATTTTTTTTTTTTTTTTTTTTTTGCATGAGGCTTAATTTATACCAGTTCAGTCGTATTGGATATTTGGATGTCTCCCTCCATGCTTCTAAAGATCCATTCTCTACTCTGCTCTGTGCCCTGGTACACAGGCTGCTGAGGACTGGTCTCCCTCACCTCTGTTTCCCAGATGGGTTCCACCAATGGGAGGTAGCAGCAGGAGTCTGGAGGGCACTTGGGTGCCAACATTGCACCCAATGAGTTCTCTCCTTTGATTTTGTGCTCTAAGCACCTCACTTGCATACTCAACAGTAACACCAAGGAAAAAATAAAAAACTCTAGGGTCCAGCACAGTCTTCCCAGAGTAGGTGAGAGCCGGAAGACTACCATGAGCCCAGCCAAAGAGCGTCTGGAATGCCTCACCAATTCTTACATGTTTCCTCCCATCAAACAACTATGTGGTCAACTATGTCACAGGCCATGGCTGGGAAGACAAATGAGAAGTTAAGAAAATACAACCCAATAGTACCAACAAAAGCAATTTAATTTGAAAAAAACTACCCTAGAGTAAACAAATTTCATATATGCAACGTTGCTATATGCAAATCACATGCAAATATAAATACAACCCTCCCTAGGGATAGCTTTTTCTTTGTTTTCTCTAGTTTCTAAACCAAATCCAATTTGGAAAGTAAAAATAGAAAATTATCCTGTGGTGGGATAAAATTTATTTGTAAATAAAATTTATTTATTTATCTCAACACCTCTACCAATACCGCCCCCCCCCGCCCGACCCACAGTACCCATTAGCCTAAAGTGATTTGTTCATGCTGAAGAATTGTGTGACACTGCCATGCACTAAGTAAGATGGGTAAAGTACAAGAACATACCTGGCCGTGTGTGTGTGTGTGTGTGTGTGTGTGTGTGTGTGTGTGTGTGTGTCTGGGCCTGAGAAAGTGAGGGATCCGTCTTTTAGGAAGCCATCCTAGATCTGCAGTCCTCCCTACCTGTCCAGCAAAGACTCCCAAAATAAATTGTTCTCTCTCTTCTGTGGCCCCACAGAGTCCTACTCAGTGGCTCCTGGATGCATGAAGGGGTGAGTACAAAAATAATAATGAGCACTGCAAAGTCCGTGGATGGAGCAGCCGTGGAAGTCCACAATGTATTAACTCTCGACGTGCATTACCTGTGTATTTGGGGAATCTTCCACTCCTTATCATCCATTGGCTCCCTACTGCCCATCCTTGCCCAAGATATTTTTAGAACAGAACAATGACAGAATGATTTATAAGAAGACTGTGGCAGGAAGAAGGTGATAATGTGAATATTCTGAATAAGGCTGCAAGGAATTTAAAAGTTGGACCTTCCCTGCAAACATTCGTTTCCTTCACATAAACAGGAACACCAGAGTCACTGGCACTTATTTTTAGAAAAAAAATCTAAAAGGTGCAAAAAAAATAAATAAATAAAATAACAGTCCCTTGTTTGTAGGCTAACATTTCTGCCCTGGGGCAGCATTCTCAGCTGGAGAGGGGTAGCGTCCTATTAGGGCACTCTTAGCAGGCCTACCTGAGCCGGGAAGAACCAGAAGAAGAGGTTGCTGTTGTAGGTTTTATTCACGGTGATGTAGCCAGCGTAACTCTTCACATTCAATCCTGAGAAAGCAGTGACCAAACTCTTTGTTTTTGCTGGCGGAAGAAAAAGTTTACCCAGGGATTAGAAAAAATAATACAGTGTGAGCCATCTCCCTCTTGGCCTGTCTTCTCCTTCCCAGGGGCCAGGTCTGGGATGGATGATCCAAAAAGCTACAGAGGATTGGCACAAAGGTACTTACTGTAGCAAATTCCAGCCTCTCCTGGTCAATGCCACATACTCAACATTTACAACTTAGCCAAGGACAAGTGACAGTTTTGACATTTTTTTGCGTGTGTGAACTATAAGATTTTTTTTTTTTTTTAAGAAAAAGAGAATAGCACCTATCCTCAGCTCCAGTCTGAAAAGTAAGCCGTGGTATTCGCATTTGGGTCCCTGGGAAGGCCAAAGCAGAAGTCACCCAGTTCCAAAAGGTGAGGCAGTTGCAAGAAAAACAACATAGCTAAGTAGCTCTTGGCCTCCGGAAGGCCTGTATCTCCACACTCTCATTATTATGAAAGCAAAAGGCCTGCCAGTTGCATTAAGGGAAATGGGCTGACGCATGTGGGCAGGGTGGGAGGCTGGGGAGGGTAGGGAGGGGCAGCCAGCGAGGCTAGGGGTGACCTCGTGGCTGCTCAGAGGAAGCCAAATAGGACAACAGGATAGTTGTAGAGAGCAGAGGTCATGGCTTTTTATGGCACCAAAGGGCAGGAACATGGAGGGGGAAGAGGGGCTGCTCAGATGGCTTGAGAACGTCCAGGAGTAAATAGTACTATGAGGTGCAAATACTTTATTTATTTATTTATTTATTTATTTATTTATTTATTTATTTATTTATTTTTAAGATTGTATTTATTTGTTGGAGAGAGAGAACATGTGAGTGGAAGAGCAAAGGGAGAAGGATAAGCAGACTCCATGCTGAGCACAGAGTCCCACAGATGGGGGGCTTGATCTTATGACCCCGGGATCAGGACCTGTGCCAAAACTGAACCCAAGAGTGGGATGCCCAACTGACCGAGCCACCCAGGCACCCCTCGAGGAGCTAACACTTTCAAGGCCACAGTCCTGAGGGCTTTACATTGGGCGGTAGGTATAATTATTAGCCCCACTTTACAGATGAAGTTCAGAGAGGGTAAGTAACTTGCCTGAGGTCACATGGCTAGTAAAGGGGAGCTGGGATTCAAAACTAACAGTCAGGCTGCAAGGCTGCAGAGTCTGTTCCTTCTCTCATCCTGCTACACTGCTCGGGACCAGAGAGTTATTCAGAAAGCATGGGTGGCAGGGAGTGAGAGGAGGAGCAGTGATTAGGAAAAGAATGGAGAAGAAACAGGAAACAGATGGCAGGGTGTATGGGGAACTAAAAGAGGAGTCTGGGTGAAGAGAGGCTCCTTGGTGGTGACAAAGCAAGCATCCCCCAAAAAACTAATGATTCAAGAAAAGCTATTTATGTCTGACATGTATTAAGTTAGAAACTGGTTAATAGAGAGGAACAGGTCCGGAAGCCTGGTCCTTCACACATGCCACCAACTAAAGATGCCCTTAGCGGGGTGCTGGAGCCCAGAGGCTCTGGAGTGCTGTCAGTGCCTCTTCCCAACCTGGCACTCAGCAACATCCCTGCTAGCATGCAATGAACTGTGCTAAGGATGTTTATACTCAGGGATGGGCGCTACAAATCAGGGCCCCGCCCCTCAGAGCCGCTTGTGAAACTTAGCAGCACACCATGACCCAGGGGCTGCAAGTTTCTCTTTTAAAAAATAGTGTCCCTCCCCTCGCAGGGAGACTCTCCTCTAGAACAGCACCGTTTCCTTTCCTTTGCCCTTTGCTGATCCTCACGCTGCTACTGGCCGGCCCTGTGGTCCTTTGGGCAGTCATTTAACCTGTCCGCGCTTCAGTTTCGCATCTGCGAAGGTGGATGACCTCATGGGTCAATGAGAGTAAGAGGCCGTACATGTATAACCTTTAGACAAGAAGCTGGGTCTTCGGGAGCTCAGCTATTGTTACCTGGGGAATGCACCTGCTGATTAGAACAAGGAGCAGAGGCGATGGGGAGACAAAGGCAGGGTTTCCACGGCAGTTTCCAGAGGGTCCTGCTAAGCCAGTAGAACAAGGACACAGGTTTCTGAATTGGGCAGACCCAGGTTTGCGATTCCAACTAGGCTCCCTGACAAGTTGCTTTATCTCTCAGAGTCTCTCTTTCCTCTTATGCAAAATGTGAGTACTGATTTCCCCACCCTGGGCTTTCTGCGAGGATCAAATGAAGAAAGCTGCACATAAAATGAGACTCCCCCAAAGGAAGAGAAGATTGTCACTAGCTCGCATGAGCCTCCCCACCTGCAGTCTAGAAGACTTTGCTTTTTTCTGGCTTAGTCCAGTTCCCCCAGGGAAGATCGCTTAACTCAATTCAGCTTCTCTAGCTCTTTCCGTGCTCTTTCCAGAGAGATCTATCCTTCCCTACCAGAAAAAAGGCAAAGAAACAAGAAAGGGAGAGGGGCATTTTAAGAAAGGGAAAAGGGAGATGTTTAGGGAAAGTGGTATGTGCCAGCCCACACCCTTCCCCCACCCAGCAGCCTTGCTTCCCTCCACCCTCTTTTGCTTCCGCTCTCAATTAGCCCAAAGAAGGATCACCCTCCAGGGCTGGGCAGCCTTTCAAAACCTTTTTTTTTTTTTTCTTTTGGCCATTTAAAAATTGAGATCTAATGCACATATAACGTTATATTAGTCTCGGATGTGCAACCTAACCATTCAATATTGCAAAGTGGTCACCACAATGTCTAGTAGATACCCATCACCACACATAGTTACAAGTTTTTTTTCTTATAACAAGGACTTTCAAGATCTATTCCCTTAGCAACTTTCAAACATGCAATACAGTATTGTGAACTATAGTCACTCTGCCATACATTATTCTATCCTCAGGACTCATTTCTTTTATAATTGGAATTTTGTACCTGAAACGTTTCTGACATATTTTCCCCCAAACTATTAATCTTCTCAAAATCAGAGAACCACACTCCCCCCCCCCCAAAAAAAGGAGGATAGAGAACCGAAGATGGAGGGGTTGGGAATAAGTGAGATGTGAATCACAGAGAGGTAAGTGAGCAGGAGAGGATTCGAAAAAGAAGACTGAGAAAAATGAGAAAGGTCAAAGTAGAATGAGAAAAAAAAGGAAATATATAATAGAAAGGAGCTGGCGGGAATGGAATATGGGAGAGAGATGATTGAATCAATCTATCTCTCTGAGGCCAGCACAGCACAAGGTCCGCTGGCCTGCTCTGAAAATGACTCAGATGCTCTCCCAGCCCCTCCTTTTCTGAGGATTCCAAAGTTGCTTGCCTGCTATCTTTTACTCAGGTACATTTGCTGCCTTCCCTTCTAGACCAGAGGCTACTGGAAAGCAGGGAAATTGTCTTGTTTATTTTTGTACCCACAGAGATGCTGATTTAAGAACTTAAAGACATTCGATGCACACTTTTTAATGAATGTTAGTGAATGGATGCATGAATTAATAAACTAAAACCTGTCGCACTGACAATGCACTAAAATCAGCATATTTCTACAAAATCTTCCTAAGGAAGGCAGGCCTTATGAAGATCTTAAGAATTTAGAAGAACTTTTCCCTGCCTCACAAAAAAAGTGTTTCACTCCATTTCAACTTTTAAATTTCCCTTAACAAAATCATGGTAAAATAATTAAAAGTTCTTTCAACTAAAATGATATTTCATACTTTCAAATGTTGGGTTCATCCTTCCAGAGCCTATTAATGGAATGTGGAAAACAAATTCCCAAGATGTAGGAGTTTCTTACTTCCTGGAACTATGACTCACAATACAAATGTTCAAAACAGTTAAAAAAAGGAAAGGTTTTCTTTGAAGTGATTTCACTTCCTCCTTATTATTTACTGCGGTTACCAATGTTTGTGATATTAACACTTTGAAAAAGTTTGGAATGTGACCAAAGAAGGACTTGAACCCCCTAGTCAGGGTGCACATCATATTCACAAAGACTCCAGGACGGAGAAGATGCTGCCAGACCATAAGTCATAATAAATTTACACCTTATAACAAAATATTCTTTAAAGTTTGTGAAAAGGCTGTGTCTGTTAGAATTTTAAAATTTGCCTCCTTTATTCATTTTGCTTCAAGGGTTTATTCTAGCTGCAGAGAAAGCAAACATGCAATTACAATTACGCAAAACTAAATCAGCTAATTGGGAGATTAAAAAGTTAAAAATCCCTTTGTCTTTTTGTGAATTACTATTTATCTCAAGAATGTTCCATTGCGATCCTAAGACTCACGTTCCTAAGGTTTTGACAGACTCAATAAACAAAAGGGATTTAGGGGAATGTGCTGACCATCTGTCCAGGGTTTCCTGAACTTTCAGTAAAGCGGATGAATAAAATTATCCTTAATTATGTTATCAGGACTGCATTTGAATACCCAGATGTACCAGATTTCAGATCAGCCACTTAAAATTCCATTCAAAGATTCTGACAGTGTAACAGAACTGTAGAAAGTGACATTACATCAGATTTACTATTTTAAATGTTGTCCCTCATCAGATGGTGATCCATCAGAGTTGGCACAGAAGGACAGAGGATGAAAACTACCTCCCTCAAGAGTTTCTTCACTGCTGCTGATGACCACAATGGTGAATCGCTTGTAGGCAACAAATACAAGAATGGGAGGGATGCGGACGGTCTCTCAGATGGGCTTCTCTATATTCTTTTCACTTGCTTCTTCCAGCTATATGATGTGACACACCATCACAATCGTCTTCACCAAATGCCTCTATTAAAACTATACACATCCCGTCTCCATCTGCCCAAATCTTACCTAGTGCCTTTCAGCTCTGGATCTAGTCACACATCGCAGTGGCTCATAGGTGGGGTTCTGGAGTCAGCAAAGATAGGTTTTAATTCCACCTTTGCCATTTACTATCGTTAAATGGCCCTGAGCAAGATACATAATTTCTCTGGGCCTCAGTTTTCTCATCTGTAAAATGGGAACAATAATTATGCCTTCTTCATTAGGGTTGCCCTGAGTATTAAATAAGCTAAGATGTGGGTTACACCCATCTCTGGCACGTAATAGGGTCTAAAACTTAAATTCCGCAAATATTTATGTAGTGCCTATTACATACAGAAATTGTGCTAAGTCCTGGGAATATAATTATTAAATATTAGCCATTTGCTATTTTGACTACTACACCAGTACTATTTTCTGGACTCTACCAACCAATAGGATAGCTTCCTTCTCAAAATTTCCAGCATGCCTACTTCAAATGTAATACTTTAGTGTTTTAGCTCACTGCCTTATTCCTTGTTTCATGTGTGTGCATCTGGTCACTTCAGAATAGCGCAAGAGTCTTGGGGTGCATGGGTGTCTCAGTCAGTTAAATTTCTGCCTTTGGTTCAGGTCATGATCTCAGGGTCCTGGGATCGAGCTCCTCGAAGGGCTCCTTCTGCAGCAGGGAGTCTGCTTCTCCTTCCCCTTCTGCCCCTCCCCGACCTCATTCTTTCTCTCTCTCTCTTAAACAGATAAAATCTTAAGAAAAAAAAAAAAACAACACAAGAGTCTTAAACAAAAGGAAGTAAATTACAGCAGGCATATTACAGAAAAGAAGTCAAAAAACCTATGTCTTAAACGCATCTCTGGTATTCTTATCTACACCTCCTTGGGCAAGTCATGTAAGGTATTGGAGTCTTGAATTCCTCTCACCTATGGATTGGTAGGACTGTTTATGAGTACTCAACTCCTTTTCGGCCCTAAACTGAAAACATGCTTTGATTTATTGTTAATGAACATAATCTAAGTTGTCAGTGCCCATTTTTTTAAAGAAACCAAAAAAATGGTGATCCATTTTGGTGGATTTGGATATTTTGCTTCTTCATATATGTCTAGCAATGTGAGCCTGTGCCACTGGGATACCATCTTTTCATGACTTTTCCACATCAAGTAAAAATGAATCTTTTTTTTTTAAAGGACTGACTACATTATCAACTGTACCCTGATGTACACTGACTACACTACTAAAGTTTTTCACCTTCCCTTAGAAAAGAGATAGGAGATGTGGAATCATGTGTATGCCAGAAGACATATGACCAGGACTCAAAAGCACTTTTAAGATACAAGAATGTGTTGGTTTTAAAGCAAACGAAACAAAAATAAAAAATAAAAAAAATTGATGATATCCTATTGGCTATGATTATATTTCAAGTAAAGAAAAGTTGCTTTATTTTAGAACTTTTCTATAGAGGACTTATTTTTGACTTTATTTTTGATCTTTTTTGATAGACTTATTTTTGAACTTTAAAATAAATATTTCCCTAAAATTTCCAGTATCACTTCCACATTCTCATGCTATCTACCAACCTAGCAGCCTCCCAGTCATTAACTAGGTTTTCCCACCTGTGATTAGAGATAAACTTCAGTTCTTCAAAGCAAACGCCGCCATCTATGTGCCAGCACCATGTCTCTCATCTACTCTCATCTACTAAGAAAGTACTCCTGGGGCACCGGGTGGCTCAGTCAGTTAAGTGTCTGACTTTTTTTTTTTTTTTTTTTTTTTTGACTCTTGATTTCAGCTCAGGCATGCATGATCTCAGGGTTGTGGGGTCGAGCCCCATGTCGGGCTCTGCAATCAGCACAGAGTCTGCTTGTTCCTCTCCCTCTGCTTCTCCCTCTACATCCTCCACTGGCTCACATGAGGTCTCTCTCAAATAAATAAATAAAATCTTTAAAAAAAAGAAAAAGGCAAGTACTCCTGAAATCGTTACCCCCACCTTGATCAACTTCCCCCTCTGTTGGATCATTCCTATCAGCAAATACATGTCTCTTACCTTCTTAAAAACCCTTCCTGCCCCCACAGCCCCCTCTAGCCACCACTCCATTTCTCTGATTCCTTTTATAGACAGCATCTCAGAGTAACTGCCTCTGTGCTATTTTACAGTTCAGGAGCCTACTAAAGTCCAGAAAGACAAAGTAATTTATCTATGCAGTGATTTTCCTAAATATAAAAAAAAAATTAAGAGCAGGGGCATATCATAAATTTTAATCTCTGATGATAGCAAATGACACCCTTTTCCCTATTAGAGAAAACCCCACAATTTCTAAATAAAAAGGCATTCACAAACACTAGTATTTATGGAGCAATGTACAGGTTACAAAGAGTCTTTATGTGCCTTTTCTCATCTGATTCTTAACATTCCTGCAACTTGACTAAGAGGTTATATCCCATCTTGTTAATGAGGGAACTGAGGCCTAGGAGGTTTGGGTAACTTGCTGGGCCGCGCGGCCCAACGCTGTGCCTGTGGTCAGAGGCTGAGGAATGAGATAGGGTGTAAATCCTGCAGCTACCAGTTGGTGTCCATGTGACTCTGGCAAGTAACTTAATCTGTCTGCTTTAGTGTTCTTGTCTGTCAGTCAAATGGATACAACGCCTTGGGTTGGGAACCAGTAGCTGACGTGTATGGAGTTCTAAGGAGAGTATTAACTTTATTAAGTCCCAATTGTGGCCAGGCACTACGCTAGTTTTATAAATAGAAGTGTAAAAATACCAGAATATATTTTGAAACCTGTAAGATAATTGCTTTAAAAAAAAAAAACTGTTGGGCAGCCTGGGTGGCTCAGCAGTTTAGTGCAGCCTTTGGCCCAGGGTGTGATGATCCTGGAGACCAGGGATCAAGTCCCATGTCGGGCTCCCTGCATGGAGCCTGCTTCTCCCTCTGCCTGTGTCTCTGCCTCTCTCTCTCTCTCTCTCTCTTTTTCTCTCTCTCTGTATCTTTCATGAATAAATAAATAAAATCTTTTTTAAAAATGTTGAAAATATGCCAATGGTTTTCTGATTTTATTAAACTTACCTTCTTTGAGTTTCCCAGCTTCAATGTAGGGAGTAAGAAATAATGGCTTTCCTACGTCTCCCTTATGTGGTACGGAAACCTGAGCTCTTTTGTATAATGAGTGAAAGAGCCCATCACCACCAGGGCAGAACATGAACAGGGCCACCAAAACAATCGCCTTCCACGTGGCACCAACCATTCTCCTAGTCCTAGGATGAAAACAACAAATGAATCCAAAGAGTAAATATTTACCAGCCTTTTGACATACAAGATATTCATTTATTTTCATTCAAAAAATATGTATATTGTAAAAAAAAAAAAAAAAAAAAAAACCAACCCAAAGTATATTGTGTGTCAAAGCCCCTTGCAAAGCATCTTGGATACCACCTGAATAAAACAGACCCAACCCCTGGTTACCCTGAAGTGAATAGTCTAAGGGGCTGTTCATGGATTTATCATTATCACTAGAAACAACTTACATTTCTAAAACTGTGGTCTAAAAAGTAAATTCAGTACAGGATTAGATAAAGCCTCAGGACAACAAGGACTCTAACTCATCACCGAATGAGTTGGCGGAGACAGTTATCGACCACAGGAAGGGAGAGGATTGAGAACACACCTCAGACTAGGAGAACCCAGGAAGACCTTACCAATCGGATGTGAGTAAAAGGTGGGTGGAACCCAGATGGGCAGGAGAAATAGGGAAGGCATCACTGATGGGTCAAACAGCTTGAGCAAAAGTGAGACTTCAGTTGTCCATGGGTACTTTGTAGAGAAATTTAAAATAAAATGGATTTTCCGCGTACCCCTTCTCTTACAAACCATAAACTTTGATTCCGAGAACAAAAAAGAAAGAAGGAAGAAAGGGAAGGTCCTAAAACTATCCCCTATAGCTAGCTATTAAGCTCAAGACCTACACCTCAAACTTTATGAACACAGCTCCTCAAGGGTCTTCAAATCTGGAGTTTGCCTATTTATCTCAGCTGATAATAATAATGGTTTAAAATTGTATGATGAGTTCCTTAAACTTCTACATAAACATGTAACTTGTATTTACAATGGACTTTCCCATGTGTCTTCAGTTTATTTGAATATCTTAATAGCCTGACCGAGAAATCAAACATTACCATCACCAATTTTAGATAAGGAAAACTTGATTCAAAGGACTATCTTATCCAAGGACATGCTGAATCCCATCAAGGCAAAGACCAGATTAAGGTAAATCAGGGGTAGAGGCAGGGCTGGATCTCATTTTTTTCTGAAATTTTGATGTTTTGTTCATCATGGATTTTTTTTGTATGAATTTTGATGTTTTCCAAATATTGCATTAAAATACTATGTATCATGATTATTGAGTTTTTCGGTACTCTCTTGAATTTTACCTTGGGCAGGGGCCTCAGTTGATTTACCTTAATCCTTAATGCTAAGTGTTATGATCCTATATCAGTGCTATTATTATTCTGCACTACTAATTAAGCATGATCCAAATTCTTAGCTCTAAAGTCTAAGTAAAGTACATGAAATGAATAAATACTTTACTCATTCAGGTTTCTGGATATAGAAAGAAATATATAATTATGCCAATATAATGTCTGCTTTAGACTGCTTAAAATAGTGCTTTAAAAATGCCATGCCATTAAAACATCTAAAAACATGAAATGTGTAAAAATCTATTACTACATGCTTATCACAACCCAAGTTGGCACAACATGAAAATACTGGTTGTAACAAATTTTAGACACAATTCTCCAATAAGATAAACATTTATAATTATAATTTGATCAAATATATAATGCTTGTCAAATCTTTCATGGTTAGCTTAATAGAATTCCCCATACTTCATGTAAACAAGCCCAACCAAATATAATATGTAGCTAAAAAATGGTTTTGCCTATTATTGACTATAATAAGGAACAAAATGAATTTAAAAACTGAAATTAGTCCCAAGAAGCCCAAGGGTAATGACCACTATTGCACTGATAAAACTTTTTGTTTTTTATTATGTGCACTTATTACACTGATGTTTTAATAACATAATTACTTTCAAGGAATACTTAAAATCAACAATCTTACTAGCTGGTTCAGGGAAAAAAATCTGTGGAACTAAAAAAATACTGGAAGAAGCTCTTCCAGTAAGAGGTGTTTTGTTTTTTGTTGTGTGTGTGTGTGTGTGTGTGTGTGTTTTTCCTGGCGGCAGAAATAAGAACCTAATCACACCATCTAATTTCTCAATCTTCCTGTTGCAAACCTCCAGCTCCCTTTAATGGAAGTCATTAATATTTAAATAACCAGGGTAGTAACAACACTTCCCCTTGTAAGCAGATGTTGACTCAAAGATGTTAAAGAAGGAAAGAGGTAAAACTCATCTTGTTTTAATTGACATAAATCTAATACGTAAAAGTAAGAGTTGGGTCAATTTAGCAGATCTCATTAACATTTAATCAAATAACTATTAGACTCATGGTTTCTCGTGTTGGTGAATTAAAGCAACAACATACTTCATTTCATAATTCCCATTTAACCATCAGAAATCCTGAATTGTGCTTGGCTGTCACCTCTCCTCACAAAAATGAAAGCTATAATCACAAATGGAGAAGTTTTTTTTTTTTTTTCTTAAATCCTTCTCAAATGTTTTTGCTTATCCTAAATTAGCCTGAATCTTATCATGTATTGAACATTTATTGAGTACTTTCTAAACAAAAAACCTGGTACTAGAAGCTATTGCCCACAGAAAGTGAAAAAAAAAATAACCATACAATTTATCATGTCTATTTGAAATAATATGAAAACATTGATGCTATTTCCAGTTCAAATACATCATATTGAAGGATTCAGGCACACTGTTCCTCCTAATGTTTAGAAACATAAAAACCTAAGTAAATACAAAGCAACATTGGCAGAATTAAATAACCTAAAGGTCAAAAGTATATGATTTGCTAAAATTGTCTTACTAAACTTTAAATATTATGGTTGGCAACCATATGTCCAAAGTACAATGTTTTTCTATAAACACAGCTATTTATCATAGTGTTCCTTAGAATAATAAAAACTGTCAACACTGCAAACAATTTAGAATAAGTAAGTTGTTGTACACCCAAAAGATGGAATTATACACAGCAATTCAAATGATGAGAATATTTTGGAAAATATATTAAAACATTAGGAAAGAAGACCAATTATACTGGATATATGGTAGTTTCTCCTTAGTTAATACTTCTTTGAAATTTCTAAATTTTCTATAAGAATTACTCTTATAATTAGAAAAAAATTAGTTTTTGGTTTTGCTTTTGTTAAGATAAAGTGAAGCAACTGAGAGACATGGCAAAAAATGCTTGTTCCTTATTCCTTGTTATACCTGGTTATGACCTCTTGCGTTTCCTAGGAATAAGGGTTCTGTTTGTTCTTTATTAACATTCTTCTTTCTTTAACATTCTATGAAGATGTGTCTTGATCTCCTAGAGCCATGGAACCTCAAGACTCAAAGTAAACTTTCTCTTTGGTAAATTATAGGGCTCTGCATAAATGTGAGCTGCTTTATAATAATAATTACTATTATTGTATTTAATTCTGCCTGGAATAGAGTCCATAACAAATGTGTACATAATTGGTATTGGCATATATTTGTTGAATTGATGTGTCTAAATAGTGAATCATATTTTTGACAGATATGAGATATTAGATATTCATGTGGTCCAATTCTTTCATCTTGGAGACTAGAAAACTGGAGTCAGAGAAGTACGTAAGTGACTTAAGATTACACCATTGGCAAGTAGTAGGGCCAAGACTCAAAGCAAGAATTTATTTATGGCTGTAAATCGAATCTGCTTTCCACACTTCCATCTTTGGTCACAATTATATTCAGATAATTCTGTTATTGTCTCAATAGATAATTAACAGCCTGTAACACTCCTAAACCCCTTTCTCAGATCATTAGAGCATGCAATAAAAAATAACAAATGGATAAACAGAAATATTAATAAGTAAATCTTCCTAGAGAAATTTGTTTTTTAGAAACAGTTGACCTTAATCCAGGTTTTGTCAACTAATACACTGACACTTCAGCAAGACAGTGGACTTCTTTGAATCCCAGTCGATGCTTTTAAAACCAATGGTTACTTTCCAGGATCTTTGAGAGCTAGTTGTTCAACAAAGCCATTTTTAGAAATTAAACTATAAAAGCTTACCATGTAATAAGTTTTCTTCAAAAACATAACTAATAAATGCCTAAAACTCATCACTTCATAACCATTTACTACATTTTACCAAAACTCCAGGGTTACGGTGTTTGTAGGGGTGGGCAGATGACATAATGGTTTGCTACAGTGCATTTCTTTCCAACTCTGTGAAGTCTTGTTGGTATCCTAAAATCTGCCATGGTGGGAGTAGTTACACCTCAGAAATCAGCAAACACCCCCACTCCCAGAGAGCTGGTTTTTAAACATTTACCTACACATGGTGATGTCATGCTCCTAATTTGAAAAATGAGCTGGAAACTACTTTCCATCAACTCACACTCCAATTCCAATTGAAGTGATCACCATTAGAGACAAGAGAGGACAATCCTGCCAAGTTGTCCTCTGTGTTTGAAAACAAGCGTGAACATGATCAGATACAAGGCTTCTAGAAAAGAAACCTGAAAAAGCCACTGGAAACTGTGGTTTAACAAGTGAAAAAAGAATCAGGAACTAAAACTCCAGAATGAGGACAAAGAAACAAAACAGCAAATTATTAAGCCACCCCTGTTCTCTCCCTCCTGCTTCCTTCTTTTATATTATAGATTATTCCAATGAAAGGATAGGAATTGTTCATGTAATAATTGCTGTATGTGCAGTAAAATAGCTATTTGGATTCCGGCTCCATTTTAACCGTCTTTAGTAGCTCCCAACATAGTAAAAACATTCCCCCCAAAAAAACAAAACAGGCCAGCTAGTAAAAGACATTTCCATGAAATTTGTAATAAAAGAAAGGTACAAAAAAGTGGTTCCTCTACTTTAAAAAGATTTAAGCACATCTCAAGATTATTCAAGCATATCCAAAGCACCCGAATCCTATAATGAAGAGCTATTGTGCAACCCTCACCTAAATACCAAATCTAGCTCTTTTGCTAAAAGATTTAGATGCAAACAAGTGGTCTATTTATTTATACAAACAAACCTTTATCTAAGAAAACAAACTTCTGTATAAACAGACTTTTATTTTGAGGGATCCACTACTCATTTTCCTCAAGACATCATTTGAATTTCTCAAATTGATATTTGAAGTACTCTTTTCCCAGGAAGGACATAGTACTAGACACACAAGGTGAGAGGTGGTGATAGGCAATCTTCTGCTGAGAGGGCAGTGAGACCATGCTTATCTCCTTTTCACAGGCCACCCCTCTGGCATCAGACAGGGGTGTCTAATCTTGCTAATGACTTAGTTGTTCCCATTCCCGCCATCTTATTTTTGGACTCAAGGGAAAGGGAGGTAAACTTGAGTTATGCAGCAGGTAGAGGATGAAAAGAATTAGGAAGAGGAGGAATAATATTATCTGACACAGCAGGAGGAAGCTTTACCTTGAAGTCTCACTCCAACCAGAAGGAAAATTTGAATGGGGGGTGGTGGGGAGAGTAAAAAGTAGACATGTCTCAAAATGTTAATAACAGTTTTAAAACAGAAAGACATCCTCATGATCCTCATGAGGCCTCGTCATAGTAATACCAGTAACAGCTACCAATCATTGAACATTCTCTATATACAAGGAAATGTGCTAATTGCTTTATATTTTTATTTCTAGCCTTTGTAGGACAGGTACTATTTTCCTCCCACTTTAGAGATGAGAAACTAATCCTCAGAGAATTTAAGTTATTGGCCTAAGTTCACACCACTAATAAGTGGTAGAGCAAGGAGTTAAGGCCAATCATAATCAGTCTACAAAGAATATTCTATAGTCGCAATACTGGCATCTCCCAAAATGTGCTATGTGGGCTAGGGTCCCTCCTCCTTATTCAGGTAAATCTGGAAGTATTATATATTATATCCCTGCAGAATTAAACGATTATGTTGCTAAGAAGTTCTGTTGTAAATAAATCTGTTAAAACTTTAGCCCAGTATTTCCCAAACCAATAATTTTTGATCAGGAAAGAGTTCTTATTTTTTTGTAATAACTAAACATTTTATGTAATGCACTCTGTGACCTTTACTTATTCAACAAAACATGGTGGTGAAACATTTATACCCTTGGCCCTTCCTGCTGGGCTAACACTTCAGTTATGGTCTGAAAACGTCTCTGAGTAGAGCTAGCTTTAAGGATACAATGCAAAAGCTCTGAGGTACGACTAAGTTTTGTTTGTTGTTGGTTGATGAGAGTACAGGCACATGATGAGTTCAGAGGGTGCTCAGGGCCAAAATACATAGAGTTTTAGCTGTATTCATATTCATTAGCATTAGGGAATATTAGGTCTAATCAGAATTGTGATATGTGAAATGATGGCTCTGGCTGGCATCTAGCAAGTAGACTACAGGAGAATAAGGCCAGGGTATCAATTAGGAGACTGATATAATATTCCAGGATAGATGGCAGAGGCTCAAGCTAGGAAGTAGCGGTGGGAGTGATGAGAAGTGTGAGCTACATTTTGTAGGCAAACCTACTGGTATTTACTAATAGACTAGATGCAATGGCTGAGGGGAAGAAAAGAAGTAAGGATGACTCCTAACTTTTTTTTGCCCAGAGCAACTTCATGGATTGTTATGGGTGGCATTGTGTCCCCAAAAAGATATGCTGAAGTGCTAACCCCAGGACCTCAGAATGTGACCTTATTTGGAATTAGTGTCTTTGCAGATGTAATCAGTTATATTAGAATGAGATCATACCAAATTAGGATGGGACTTTAATGCTATGTAACTGGTATTTAGCAAAGAAACACACAGAGGAGAGTGCCATGTAAAGCCAGAGAAGACAGCCAAGTGACAGTGAGTGCAGAGACTGGAGTGGTGCATCTAATGAGCCAAGAATTACAAAGGATTGCTGGCAAACATCAGAAACAAGAAGAGTCAAGGAAGGGTCCTCCCTCCACCTCCTTCTAGAGATTGCAGAGGGAATATGGCCTTGCCAACATCTTGATTTTAGACTTCTATATGAAACAATAAATTCTGATGTTTTTAAGCCTATCGGTTTCTGGTACTTTTTATAGTAGCCCAAGAAAACTAATACATGGATAGTGGGACTAATAAACAACTGGAGGCTAAGAAAAATGTGGAAGGAGGCAGGATGGAGGAGGTAAAATTTGAGTCATCAACAATAAAATGGAAAAGAGAAGCTAAATTGATTTCTTATTAAGATATGTCTGGTATTATTATAAGTCAGGATTTCCCACGGGATCCTTCATGAAATATTAGCTCAGTAAGATATTAATAGATTTTAAAAGGGCAAAAGTTTGAGAAAATTTGGGTTAAACAAACTTAAATAGGCTTCCTGGTTTCAGAACATCTCAGAGCCTTTAATTTGTTACTGGGCAAATGTGTTTATTTGACTGTGGTACTATTCTTAGAGAGGTCCTTATTCCAGAGGTTTATACAAGACCTATTCAGATGAGGACACTAATTCCAAGGTAGAACAATTTTAAATCCTGGGCTAATTTTCTTAAGCTCCTACTTAGCTATTATTAGACTATAAAGCTGGAATTCGAAGCCAGATCTGGGTGATTCCAAAGTCCATGTGTTTTACATGTATCATTGTAAAAATGATATAATATAAGAAAATCTGCCTCCACATAACTTTTGACGTTATATGAAAGCAGAATTCTGGGTAAACTTGATTATCTCAGCATTTGCAAAACTTATAGGTGCTAAAATTGCAAGTGACTTAAGGGCATGTTTATCTGCAAAGCAGTGAAAATCACATGCCCAGAGAATGCTTTTTCTAGTGTACGTCTTTCAGTTTTGAAAACAATTTTTTAGAGGTAGCTCAGTCCTTTAGGACTTGGGGCAAAAGCACTATCTTTCAATGAGAAATACTTTTTCTGATGTAATTAGCTCTATCCTTCTTAGAATTAGCCTCCTTTTTGTTATCTACTGTGACTAAATTTCTCAAATAAAAAATTAAGATACATGGTGTGGCAAATACAAGTAGAAGACCAGGCACAATGGATGAGAATATTTTAAATGAGGATGGTCTTGGGAAATTCTGCAATGTCTTCACCTTAACCACCACTCCCTGAGATGACAAGAAACTGTTCCCTGATTCCAAAACAGACATATTATTGCAGAGAGTAACTGCTACGTAATACTCCCTTAGTTGAGTCTAATATTTCCTCATCTCCTTTTCCACACATTGTTTCATCTGGTCTTCAAAGTAGTGGCTCTCTAACAGAGACCCATGTTGATGGAGTAGAGCTGAGGTGGACTCCAAGTTCACTGGACCATCCACTCAATAAACACATATAGTTGACCCTTTATCAACATGAAGGTCAGGAGTATGACCTCCTGGACAGCTGAAAATCCATGTATAACTTTTGACTCCCCCTCAAATTTAACTACTAATAGCCTACTGTTGACTGGGAGTCTTACCGATAACATCAACAGTCAGGTAACACATGTTTTGTATGTTATATTATACACTATATTCTTACATTAAAGGAAGCTAGAGAAAATAAAATATTATTAAGGGGCACCTCGGTGGCTCAGTGGGTTAAGCGTCTGCTTTCACTTCAAGTCATGATCCCAGGATCCTGGGATCAAGCCCCATGTCAGGTTCTCCCGCTTGGCAGGGAGCTTGTTTCTCTCTCTGGCTTCACTCCTGTGCTCTCTCACTCTCTCATTCAAATAAATAAATAAAATCTTATTTAAAAAAATCAAACCATCCCAAATACCTACACACAGGTAATCAAAGAACAACAAAGTCATGGACTACTTAGCAAGAACAAAGAAATACAGAACTGAACTCCTTCATTAATTATTTTAAAATCAAGTATGCATAGTATCCAAAGTGGAGACCATAGAAAAAACCCACAGACTTGTTGATCTGGTTCTCCTGCCATAGAACCACCCTCTACAATTATCTCTATAGCTTCTGAAAAGTAAAACAAAATAAAACAAAACAAAGAAAACAAACCAAAAAATACTATTTTCACTCTCTTCCTTGCTGCATTCTCACTTCTGTTGTACCATCTTTCCCCAATCATTAATGATTCCCAGATTCCCAAATTCAGAGATCTTCATCTTAATTGCCTTCTCTGACACATTGACATTACTGTTTTAGTAAATTTGCCAAATCTGTGCAATGTGTGCTTTCATGGGTCTTCTAGAATGTTTTCTTTCATGGTTCCCTCTTCCTCTGCCTTCCCCTTAAATATTGGGTTTCCTAGGATTCTATCCTTGGTCCACAGCTGATGTCCCTCCACACATTCTCTCCAGGGTGGTCCCATTACTCTAGGTAGAACTTCTACTGACAGTATTCAAATAACTGCTCTTCTCTGAAGCGGCAGGCTTATCTACCCAGCCGCCTGCTGACATTTTCACTCGATGCCCAATGGGTATATTAAACTCAACTGGTCAAAATGGAACCTGATCATTCTACTAAAACACAGTGAATTGAACACATTTATTTCTGTTTCCTCATGAATCCACTCTATTGTGAAATCAGAGACATTTTTTTAAAGGTATAAATCTCATGGCCAAAGAAAACAGCAAACATGGCAGATCAAAATTTTGTTGTTACTGTTAGATGGAAAGTGAACAAAGTTTGCAGAGAATGAAAGCAGAGTACCAATGGGAAACAAGCTAATTCACGTCACAAAACCACAGAAAAGCAAATGGTAAGTACCAGACACTGCAGAAGGCAAGGGGCAGCATGGCACCAAAAACAGAGGGACAGGTTGAAGTCTGTCACAGAGGGTAAAGCCTCAGGCCCCACCTGACCCTGGCAGAGGAAGAAACTCCTTCTACAGAATACTTACTCTCTGAAACATCAAGTCAGAAACTCTAGACTTGAGAATATGAAATACAGAAAAAGTTAGAGGCATCCAATTTAAAACTAAGAAAGTCTACATACTAATTGCCTCTGGCCTCTCCAAATTCAGCTCTAAGAAAGCTGGCAGCCAGGACTATATGCCTCTATCTGTCACCCTATGCAAGAGAATGAAGGATTCTTCTCTCAAATATCTAAATCTACTGGGAGAAAAGTCCTATACACACTTACTTGTACTCCAACAAAATATCTTGGACCCCACCAATCAACTTATCAGGGAGCCAGTGAACTGCTGGCAAATCCCTTCAACACAATGGAGCTTCTAATCAGCAACTTTCTCACACTTAATATAAAACTAGAATCAAAGAAATGCTGGACATTGGAAGAAAGCCTTTAATTTGAAGGAAAAAGCAAAAGAAATTATTTGAAGGGAATAAGATCAGAAGAAAAAAAACATGAGTGGAATAACTCTTCAAAAACAAAAAATATATATCTTCAAGGAGATGAGAAGGTATTGGATTCATTAAACAATAGAATACTGCCTTATAAAGGAATGAAGGACAAGAACATGCTCCTGAAACATAAGATGGTAGCAATTTTAAGGTTTTGATAAAAGAGTGGGATAGTAAATACACAT
The DNA here is from genome assembly GCF_011100685.1 of Canis lupus familiaris. Classification (NCBI taxonomy): domain Eukaryota; kingdom Metazoa; phylum Chordata; class Mammalia; order Carnivora; family Canidae; genus Canis; species Canis lupus. The sequence goes on from NC_049235.1 coordinate 42,263,748, forward strand.
AAATCTCCTAGAAAATATAACTCAAAAGAAAAGGGCTTTAAAAAATAGGAAGAGAAAAGATAAGATAATTCGGGGATTGGTTCTGGAAGATCAGCATCCAACTAATGAGAGTTCTAGAAGAAGAAGGCAGATACAATTCAGGGGAGGAAATTATCAAAGAGATAATACACAGACACATAGCAGAGGTATGACTCTCAGGTTTAAAGGGACCACAAAGTTCCTAGATTAAGGAAGGAAATGACACAGAACAGATTCTAGAAATAAAGAGACTGTCACTAACTTTCTAGAGAGAGATAAAGAGAGAGACATAGAGATATCACAAAAGAGAATCAAGGACCAAGATGTTATTAAGCTTTTCAGTAGCAGCAACAACTAGCAGCTGGGAAGATATGCCTCCAAAATACTAAGAGGAAAATAATTTTCAAGTTAGAATTACATGCTCAGTCAAACTATCAAACAAGTGTGAGGATAAATTACAGAAATCTTCAGGTAGATATAAAGTTTCAAGAAATCATTTCTTACACTACTCAGCAAGCTACTAGTAGATGTGTTCCACCAAAACAAGGAAGAAAACCAAGAAATAGGAAGTTGGAAATTTCACTAATAGGGGAACTAATGCAGAAGAGAAAACCCAAGATGACAGCTGAGCTACCAGTGCAGGTCAGAGCAGCAAGACAGAGCAATCCACCAGCAAGATCCCCAAGGGGAGAAAAAAAAGAAAAAAAATATGACTATCACATGAGTTTTTGTAAAAAATCATATCTTTTTGTTTTGTTTCTGTTTAAGTACGATTTGCCAACATATAGTATAACACCCAGTGCTCATTCCATCAAGTGCCCTCCTCAGTGCCTGTCACCCAGCTACCCCAACCCCCCACCCACCTCCCCATCCACAACCCTTTGTTTGTTTCCCAGAGTTAGGAGTCTTTCATGGTTTGTCACCTTCTCTAATTTTTCCCACTCAGTTCCCCTCCTTTCCCTTATAATCCCTTCCACTACTTATTATATCCCACATATGAGTGAAACCATATGATGACTGTCTTCCTCCATTTGACTTACTTCACTCAGCATAATACCCTCCAGTTCCATCCACGTTGAAGCAAATGGTGGGTATTCATCCTTTCTGATGGCTGAGTAATATTCCATTGTATGTATAGACCACATCTTCTTTATCAAGGGATAAAAATCATATCCATAAGGATACTACCATTCTGTCAGCAGCTTTGGACAGAAGTCCTGCTAGTGTCACAGAAAACTAAGCAATCCAAAAAGAGGCAGTTATTCACTTGATGAAGAGTATATAAAACTGCAAGAGAAAGGCAATGTAATTAGAGCATATTATCTGGTTCAGCAAGAAGTAACACTTGAATCATAAAGTAAACATCAGATATGGATTTAGCAACAATGAGACAGTCTATAGCCAATGAACAGGGTGGGGGGCAGGGAAGTTGAGATATAAGCTAAGAGTGCTAAATTCCCACTTTAATTAATAAGTTTATGAAAATATCTCAAATTGAGAAAAAAAATGTAACTCTTAAACCAATAAGTCAAGAAATAGACTGAGTAGATTAGTTAGAAATTTGGAGTTAAATACTAGAAGAAACAGACAAAAGAGTCAGAGGACCTGAGTGGTTCAGTTGGTTAAATGTCTGCCTTTTGCTCCAATCATGATCCCCGGATCCTGGGATGGGGCCCCATGTTGGACTGCTGCTCAGCGGGGAGTCTGCTTCTCCCTATCCCTCTGCTGCTCCCCTTGCTCATGCTTTCTCTATCAAATAAATAAAAAAAAATCTTAAATAAAAAAATAGTTGGAGGAAATCTTACAGATAATGGAAGGGTGGGGAGTGATAGGGAAAAGGACTAAATTTTTTTTTGATAAGAAGTGTAATAGGACTTCAATTTTTCACCTACATTTGTGTATTATGTTGATAAAAATCAAAAGCAATTAATAAGAACTCAAACACCAAACTTAGTATCTTCTTCCCTAAACATGTACCTACTTCTCTGTTTTCTGTCTTCCTTAGAAATACCGTCCAAGTGCTAATACCTTATGTTTTAACTATATCTCTCAGTTAAGCTGACAGTATGATCCAAAGGTGGGAAGTTAAAAACAAACAAACAAACAAAAAAAACACAACAAAACCACAAGCACAAAATGACATCACTTAGGCCAAGTCCCCAAACGAGGGCTTAACCCATAATCTAATTACAGTTTCAACTTTCCCCATAAATGTAGTCCTAACTAGTCAATCAGGGTTTTTCTGATGGGTACTAGTGAGTCTTCCCCCATGGGAAGATGAGGTCGTCTGCATGATAAGACCCCTCCTCTCTCCCCCTAAGAGACAGATGAACAATTCTTTTCTTTTGCTAATAACTTTCTTTCCCCACTCTCCTATAAAAACCTTCCATTTTTTACAGCTCCTCAGAGATCCTCTCTACTTGCTAGCCCAAATGCTGAAATTCAGAAATCACTTAATAAACCCAATTAGATCCTAAAAAAAAAAAAAAAAAAAAAAGGAAAGGACAGAAAAGAAAAGAAAAAATGAAATACTCTCAAAGCACTGAAGCTAGAAAAGCTAGAAACTCCAGATTCTTGATTTATCTCTCTCCTTGCTGCCTTCCCATAGCCAATCAATCATCAACTGAATCTCAGCTGTCTTTCAAATTTGCCCTCTCCTCCTCCTTAGCCCTCCTCCTGTGTCCTAATCCAGGTCCTTATCATGATTTGCCTGCACCACTGCAAATCTCACAGCTGCTGATTCATGACCCTGACCTTAACTCCCAGTTAGATGAATTTCCCCACACTCTTCATTTGCTGTTGTCTTTCCTATTTTCTTGGGCCAGGGGTTTTACACCTCTTCAAACTCTGTTACTTGGCAATGGATAACCAATACTTAAACAAGGTATCAGCATAATAGGGCAGGGGAAGTCAATAGAGGGCAGATCGCAGACAGCCTGGAAGCTCTTCAGAAACTTTATCCTCTAGTGACTGGAAACTACTGAGTGCTCTGTATTTTGAATAGAATATTACGATGGCAGTAATAGGGATGGATTTATTGAAAAGAGAGAAGGCATAGATACCAGTTAATAGGCTTTACAGTAATGCAGAATTAAGAAGATGGATCCTAAACCAGGTAAAGGCAATAGTAAAGGGTGTGGATTTAAAAATACTTAGAAGGTAAAACTAGCAGAACCTTGTGAGTGATGAGATATTATATGTCGGAATAAAACAGAATGTATGCTGATTCCCAGATCTGACTTAGATGGCTGGGCAGATGGTGGTATAGTTAACTAAGATCTCCCACTACTAGATTTTGCCATGAATTATACTAGCATTAGTGCACTAACAGGTGTGCATGTATATAAAGGGAGGACTGAAGAATCTGAGAAAGCGAAAATCAGCCCTTCTGATTCTCGCAGTGTTCCCAACAGAAGAGTGACAATGTTTCTACATGGCCAAGGCCACACTGCAGGTGCAAAATGACTGACAATCCTTTCTGGGGAGTTGCTGCTTTCTTTCTTTTTTTTTTTTTTAACAATAAATATTTTTTTTGTTGGTGTTCAATTTGCCAACATACAGAATAACACCCAGTGCTCCTCCCATCAAGTGTCCCCCTCAGTGCTCGTCACCCACTCACCCTCACCCCCCGCCCTCCTCCCCTTCCACCACCCCTAGTTCGTTTCCCAGAGTTAGGAGTCTTTATGTTCTGTCTCCCTTTCTGATATTTCCTACCCATTTCCTCTCCCTTCCTTTCTATTCCCTTTCACTATTATTTATATTCCCCAAATGAATGAGAACATATAATGTTTGTCCTTCTCCGATTGACTCATTTCACTCAGCATAATACCCTCCAGTTCCATCCACGTTGAAGCAAATGGTGGGTATTCTTTCTTAGCAACGTGTCCCCAGCCCCACTTTGTTCCTCCCACCTCCTGAACCAAGACTGCTGTGATAGTCAGTTGCTGAACTGCTTTGAAAGCGACCACCACCCCCACTTCCCTGAGCCCTCCTTTGTCTCACTTAGCACAAGGACAAACCTTTCACAGGCCTCGTCCTATGTACCCAGGCCCTTGGGTATATGCCCTCCTTTGCTGCAGGTAAGCAAATAAAACTAATTTTGCATCATTATAAGTGAAGACAAGTCAGAAAGACCATACAATCAAGGGGGAAGAGACAATAAATGTAGAACCTAGAGGGCTGCTGATGGCTCTATATATTATTCTGTGACAAGAAAGCAAGTCTTTGCCACCATTCTGGAATGTACAACATTTGATTATAAAAATTTTCAAGTTCTCAGAAAAGATGAAACAATTGTACAATGTATACCCCTACCTAAACTCTATTATCATTCCACTGGTATTGATTTAGTGCCTACTATTTGCCTGGAGCTAGGCTTACCTGTAAAGACATAAAAAGCAGAGTGAAATTAGGAAACAAGAAAGAGTTTGATTTGGGTGGAGCACAGAGTTTGTAAAGGGGTCATGTGACCTTGGTCTGTGCAGTCATGTTGGAGTTGCATGGAGGACATTGAATTTCAGGGTAGGCAGTTTATACTTCACCCTAGTTGCAGTCAGGAGCCACTGAAGACATTTAAGGAGGGGAGTGTGTTGTGCTTTCGAAAGCTCATTCCAGCATTGGTGTTAGGCTGGAATGGAGAGAACCTGACATCTGAGAGCTAAATTAGGAGATTTTTGCAAAAGTCCTGGGACAAGTAAAGGTTGAACAGCTAACAGAATAGATTGGAGAGAGAGGAAAATGAGAATCGATCTTTTGGGAGCTGGGTTTACCGACTCCCCCAGAGAGCCAAATAAGATATGTCCAGTGGTCCTTTTGAAAGATAAATAATGGAATATATGGAGTCTCAAAAGAGAAGGGAGGAAAGGCTAACCCAGGATGCCTACATAAATATTTTGACCTGTAAATAATGCTAACAATTTAAAAACAGCCACCAATTAGAATCAGAATATGGAGAAAAAGTTAAGAGATAAGTCCCAAGGATATTGGGAAGATAAGATGCTAAGAATTTGCTCTTTTAGGCCAATAGATCAAAGGACTTAAAGAATTATCCCCTCCCGTTCTCACCTCACTTCCCAAGTTCTGGTTTAAAGCAATAAAAGAAAAGTATATGGTTTCAAGTACAAGGCTATTCCTACAATATCTCCAAGGGAGACAAATCTCAATGGTCTGGTTTCAGTTCAGTTATGCTTAGTAGGTGGATTTTATGGTGAAAGCACCTGATCACTGTGAACTGAGTTCATTATTGCTTAAATCTTTGGACTTGCAAATATATAGCATAAAAGTTTAAACTTCGTTCCTAGTTTTGGCCAAGGTACAGTTCTTAGCACTCTGTCCAGCTTACTCCCTCCCAAATCTATGTAGATGTTAAGGAGTCATTCTTCCAAAGGTACCTTTCAACCTATGAGAAACTTACCTACTTTCATTCTTTTAAACATTCTTAGTTCAGCCCATGAAAAACCCATATTATTAAACCCCTGGGAATGCTAAACTGAAATAGTCACATTTGCTCTTTAAAATGAACTACACTTCTTATTAAGAATGGGTCATTACCTGTTTACCTTGGGAATTTCAGTGTTAATAAATGGGTATCTGATGCTATCTGGGGCAGTAATTAAGCTCTTCTCTATCTTCCTTCAGTACATACCAGGATTGTATTCAACACGCAATCTTTCTTCTGACAAATCATATGCTTTCCAAAACAAAAGCAAAGTCATTAACAAAACACTGTCAAGCTCTTTGCTTCTTGTTTTTATTTTCTCAAGGGGAGTGAACCGGTAAGCCCTGTGAACTTCCTAAATGCTCTTCTAAGTTATTTGAACTACCTGTCAGTCAAAACCCACTTATTCCTCAGGCTATAAAGTCAGTCTAGGAGAACCCCACCATAAACTGGTTTATAAGTTAGACTCATATATTTTGTGAGACCAGTCATGCCCTTCCCAAAACCCCAACTCCTACTAAAAAAGAGAGAGAGAAAGAGAGAGGGAGAATGTAACAGCTTCTCGCTAAGAACACTAGCATTACATTATAAAGAGTTTCCACTGGACTTAAAAGTGGCCTGGAGTACAAATCTAGAAAGCCCAAACAGCCAAAGGGTCTTGACAACTGTACAGACTTCCACATGCCAACAAAACCAATGTGACCTACCGTTGCCAAAAGTGTAAAGGTTTCTGAACTTTCAACTTTCTTACAACTTTCTTGAAAGTTGCTTTTCAAGTTAGCAAACTACATTTTAGCTGGATGGGTTTCTTTTTTTCTTCCTTACATCTCCGTTTTTTCTCATCTCACACCAAAAATGGTAAAAAAGCTAATGGTACATATAAGGGGAGGAAAAAAGACAAGTGCCTTTAAAACGGGGAGACCGCAGCTTAGCAAACTTAAAACATTTGCTCAAAGTCACCAACTAACAAAATGTATGGCTGAGATTTGAATCCATAAATATACCAAAGCCTATTTATTTATTTATTTATTTATTTATTTATTTATTTATTTATGCCATGAGGCCAAAGCTGACCTAAAAGGTACTGGATGCTTCTATTTGGCTTCTATTTGTCTTTACGGGGTCCCACTGGCTCCTAGGAACTCCCCAGCAAGGGCTGAACCCACTTGGCTGGGAGCTGTCCTGTGCACCTCAACAACCGCCCCCCCCCCCCCTTGAGTTTTCTCCTAATCCTGTATTCTAGGTCTCTCTCCTGTGCTTTGCTTCCATCAGCCCAAATCCCCTTTTGTGGGGCGCTCACATCAAAGGCATCTCCCGCTTCCATTCTCCCCGCAGCACCCACGGAATCAAAGCATCCCAGAGAGATGCGCTGAGGCTGACTGAGGCAGAGGAGGGTCCCCGCTTTGCACCGAGAGTCACGGGGGACCCCAGAGCTTCGCGCACCCCGGGCCGACTCCTGAACAGGGAGGTTTCCCGGCCTGGACCTGGACTAATCACCCCCCCACCCACCCCACCCACCCCACCCCCCGCGCGCGCCAGGGCCTCAGACTGTGCAGGAGCCTTCGGGAATGTTCCCCGGCCCGGTGCACCCAGAGCCTAGTGCCAAGCATCCCGCAGTTCCCCAACCTGGAAAACCCGGAGCCGGCCGCGACCTCCCGGTGCACGCGGCCCCCCGACCCCCGCGACCCCCCGCCCCGCGCTCCCCGCCGCCCAGGCCGCCGCCGACCCGCGCCCTCGGCTCACCCCAGGCCTCCTCGCCCCGCCGGTCACCTCTACCCTGCGGGGCGCGGCCCTGCGCTCCTCCCGCGCCCACGTGACCCAGACCTGCGGCGCCAAAGTCCGGTCCACACCTCCCCTCCCGTGACCCGGCCGCGCCCCCCGGAGAAGCAGCAGCAGGCACCCCAGAGGGGGATCCTGAAAGATAACGGAGACAGGCGGCCGGCGGTGCAGCTCTGCTTGGTGGGCTCCTTCCTATGTTTGGATTTTCCCCTCCCACTTTTTTAAAGCTGTTATCAGAATCTCCTTTTAAGATTTTATTTATTTATTCCTGAGAAACACAGAGGCAGAGACACAGGCAGAGGAAGAAGCAGGCTCCCCTCCCCGCTCCCACAGCCTGATGTGGGACTCGATCCCGGGACCTTGGAATGGACGGAGCCAAAGGCAGATGCTCAACCACTGAGCCACCCAGGTGCCCCAGCTGCTCTGACTTTGAACATTGTATTTATTTATTTATTTTTAAAGATTTTTATTTATTTATTCATGAGAGACACAGAGAGAGAGAGGCAGAGACACAAGCAGAGGGAGAAGCAGGCTCCATGCAGGGAGCCCGATGCGGGACTAGATCCCAGGTCTCCAGGATCAGGCCCTGGGCTGAAGCCCAGCGCTTAAACAGCTGAGCTACCCGGGCTGTCCATGAACATTGTATTTAAAAGTTATTCCTCACACTGGTGCTTGCTAGTCCTGGTGCTTGCAAGCCCGGTACTTGCATCTGGAAACCCGAGTGGTGTTTTACTGCCACTGTTGAGAAAGGCCCCTTGCAGTCACCCAAAGTCCACACTTCCAGTCGCGCTGATCCCCAGAGCTCACAGGGTGCCGACATTGTGTCAGGTGCTTTTCCCACAGTATCGGGTGGGAATCTTATATCCTAAGATATATTCTGTACTAAGATGATCTCCGTTTTGCAGGCAGGAAACTGAGACTTGGGTTAAGTGTCCCATTCAAGGTCACATCTCTTGTAAGTGACCTCAGGGGGTATTTTTAACCTCCTTCAGGTACTGGGGCACTGAGGCAGACCTTGAAGGAAGACAAAATCTAAAAAGGTAAGGAGATTCCAAGAGCAAGTTAAGACAAAATGCAAGAATGTCATCATTTGCTGCAAAACCAGCAGCCGAATGGCCCAGCCGACCCACTGAGCAGGGAAAAAAAACAAAACCAGTTCATTGTTATTTTACACCATTTACATTTTGGATGGTTTCTTATGAAACTAAGGCTAACTACAGCACTAATTTTGTAACCTGGGACAAATTATTTAATGTCACTGAGTGTCAGTTTTTTGGAGAAGCAATCTGGGGATCATGGACACTCCGAAACAAGGTTTGGGGAAATATGGATTTGTGGCAGGTGGCTCACAATGGACTCAGTCCCATGGATGCCTCACTCTATGTAGAGGAGTACAGCCAGTGGAGGACCAGAGGGGGGGGCCTTCTAAATTGTGGGCCTTAGCTCAAAGAAAGCTACTGGTCAAGGAATACTGGTCATGGAGCCAGTTAAATGAAAACCAAACTGAATTTTACAGTAAATAGAAAATGCATCATACTTACGCACATGTATTCAAAAACAGGGTGTCATCATTTTACTGCAATCTTAATAACTTCAGAGGCATAAATGCTGCAACTTACAAAAACATTACTTGAAAATTTAATTAAACATATTTTATACTTATTCAGTTTTGTGAATTTTGAGTAACACATTTTCAGTTTTAATTTTTGTTTCATTTCCCAAGTGAAAAATGGCATACATTTATTAAAAGGAAAAAATTACATCTATTAAAATAATGAAAACTTAGAGCCAAAAGAAGTAAACTTTCAAATGACAGTTTTGTAAGTGTGTGGCATGTATACTTCTGAAGTTATTAAAGCCTAAAATTGCAGTAACGTACTTGAGGCGCTCTGTACTTGAGTTTGCGGTATGTGGGGTTTTGTACTAGAGATTAGCTTAGATTTTTAAAAAAACAGTGCACCTGGGTGGCTCAGTTAGTTAAACATCTGAGTTCTGCTCAGGTCTTGATCCTGAGGTCCTGAGGTGGAGCTATTGGCTCCAGCAGAGAGTCGGCTTCACCCTCTCCCTCTCCATCTGCCCCTCCTCCTGCTTGTTCTCTCTCTCTCTCTCAAATAAACAAAATCTTTAAAAAAGAAAAAAGAAAGAAAAGAAAGAAAAGAAAGAAAGAAGCAGTCTTCTTTAAGAAACCTGAAGTTCAGTTGGAGAGATGAACCACTTAAATTGATCCCATAATACAATATGATAAGAGCTTTAAGGGAGGCCTATAAAAAGTACTGCTGGTACAGAGAACAGGTACCAAGTGACTGGCTAAGGAGCCAGGTGACATGAGATGACATGAAGCTGGGCATTAAAAATGAATAGACATTATGGGGAAAGGGTATAACACAGGCAAAGAACATAACCACTTGTGAATTGCTGTTGCATTCTGGGAGTGATTGACTATTCGGGGCTACCGGATGCACTCAGGATGGGTTAGCAGTTGGCTAAAACAGATATACAGAAATCAGAATGGGAAAAGCTTGAATGTCCAGCTACAAACACTGATGTCATTCAGTTAGTAGACTGGGAATTCAAGTTTTTTTTCTTTTAAGTTCAATGTGCCAATACATAGTATAACTCCAGCGCTCATCATATCATGTGCCCTCCTTATGCCTGTCACCGAGTTACCCCACTCCTTCCCACCTTCCTCCCCTTCTGCAACTTTTTTTTTTCCAGAATCACGAGTCTCTAATCGTTTATCTTCCTCTCTAATTTTTCCCCACTCAGTTTTTCTTCCTTCCCTTATGGTCCCTTTCACTATTTCTTATATTCCACATATGAGTGAAACCATATGATAATTGTCTTTCTTCGATTGACTTATTTCACTCAGCATAATACCCTCCAGTTCCATCCACATTGATGGAAATGTTAAGTATTCATCCTTTCTGATGGCTGATATATTATTTTATATATATATATATATCACATCTTCTTTATTCATCTGTTGAAGGACACCGTGGCTCCTTCCACAGTTTGGCTATTGTGGACATTGCTGCTATGAACATTGGGGTGCAGGTGCCCCTTCAGATTACTACATTTGCATCTTTGGGGTAAATACCCAGTAGTGCAATTGCTAAGTCGTAGGGCAGGTCTATTTTTAACCTCTTCAGGAACCTCCACACTGTTTTCCAGAGTGGCTACACTAGCTTGCCTTCCCACTAACAGTGTAAGAGTGTTCCACTTTCTCTACATCCTTGCCAACATTTGTTGTTTTCTGTCTTGTTAATTTTAGCCATTCTCACCAGTGTGAAGTGGTATCTCATTGTGGTTTTAATTTGTATTTCCCTGATGCTGAGTGATGTTGAACGTTTTTTTCGTGTATCTGTTGGCCACGTGTAGCTTTTCTTCAGAGAAATGTCTGTTCGTGTCTTCTGCCCATTTCTTGACTGGATTGTTTGTGTTTTAGGTGTTGAGTTTGATAAGTTCTTTATAAATCTTGAATACTAGCCCTTTATCTGATATGTCATTTACAAATATCTTCTCCCATTCTGTAGGTTGTCTTTTGTTTTTGTTGACTGTTTCCTTTGCTGTGCAGAAGCTTTTTATCTTGATGAAATCCCAAAAGTTCATTATTGCTTTTGTTTCCCTTGCCTTTGTAGATGTATCTTGCAAGAAGTTGCTGGGGCTGAGTTAAAAAAGGTTGCTATCTTTGTTCTCTTCTAGGATTTTGATGGATTTCTGACTCACATTTAGGTCTTTCATCCATTTTGAGTCTATTTTTGTGTATTGTGTGAGAGAATGGTCCAGTTTTGTTCTGCACGTGGCTGCCCAATGTTCCTAACACCATTTATTGAAGAGACTGTCTTTCTTCCATTGGATATTCTTTCCTACTTTGTGAAAGAGAAGTTGACTACAGAGTTGAGGGCCCATTTCTGGGTTCTCTATTCTGTTCCATTGATCTATGTGTCTGTTTTTGTGCCAGTACCATGCTGCCTTCATGATCACACCTTTATAATATAGTTTGAAGTCAGGCATTGTGATGCCCCTAGGTTTGGTTTTCTTTTTCAACATTCCTCTGGCTGTTCGGGCTATTTTCTGGTTCCATACAAATCTGAGGTTTATTTGTTCCAACTTTGTGAGGAAAGTCCATGGCATTTTGATAGAGATTGCATTGAATGTGTAAAGTGCTCTGGGTAGCATAGACATTTTCACAGTATTTATTCTTCTGATCCATGAGCATGAGCATAAGCATGTTTTCCTATCTCTTTGTGTCTTCCTCAATTTCTTTCATAAGTGTTTTTTAGTTTTTAGAGTACAGATCCTTTACCTCTTTGGTTAGGTTTATTCCTAGGTATCTTGTGGGTATTGGTACAATTGCAAATGGGATCAATTCCTTAATTTCTCTTTCTTCAGTCTCATTGTTAGTGTATAGAAATGCAACTGAGGAAATCAACTTTCTTAATGAAGTAAGATAAAATAGAATAGAGGAGGTATATTAATTTCCTAGGACTGCTATAACAAAATACTAATAACTGGGTGGTAATAAACAATAGAAATGTATTGTTTAACAGTTCTGGAGGCTGGAAGTCTGAATTAAGGTGTCTGCAGAGCCATGCTCCCTCTGAAACTTGTAAGAGAAGGATTGTTCTCCCCTCTTCTAGCTTCTAGAAGCCCCAGGCGCTCTGTGGTTTATGGCAGCATAATTCCCATCTCTGCCTCTGCGTTCAAGGATGTCCTCATGTCTCTTCACATTATCTTCCTTCTATATGTGTCTGTCTCTCTGTCCCAATTTCCCCTTTTGATGAGGACACCAGTCATATTGTACTAGGACCCACCCTAATGACCTCATTTTAACTTCATTACCTCTATGAAGACCTCTTTCCAAAGAAGGCCACATTCTGAGTTACCAGAAGTAAGAGTGAGGACTTCAATGCATCCTTTTTAAAGGACACAATTAATCCATGCAAAAAGAGAAAATATCAGAGTAAATCATGCTTTGTGACACTTTGTTTCAGTGTGTGTGTGTGTGTGTGTGTGTCCTAGGTCATTGTATTAGCTTACTATTGGTAGCATACCAAAATTACCACAGAATTAGTGTCTGAAAGGAACACATTTATTCTCTGGGGTTCTGGAATCAGAAGTCTCAAATTAATGTGTCAGGAGGACTGCATTCCTTCTTGAGGCTTTAGGGAAGAATCTGATTCCTTGTCATTTTCATCTTCTAGAAGGTGCCCACATTCTTTGTCTCCTGGATGCTTCTGTCTATCACTCCAACCTCTTGTTTCTGTCCTCATATCTCCTATAAGCTAATCCTCCTTGCTCTCTCTTAGAAGGATCATCGTAACCACATTTGTCCCACCAGTTAATCCAGGATACTCTTGTCATCTCAAAGTTCTTAACTTAGTCACATCTGTGAAGTCCCTTTTGCCATGCAAGGTAATATATTCATAGGTTCTAAGGGTTAGGACATGGACATCTTTGGAGGGAGGCATTATATATCACAGTCATAATGCAAACTGTATTTGTTACTATGAGATATGGTCAAAATAGCTTGAAAGCCACAGCACTGGAAGCCTGAATTTTTTTTATTAAGATGTATTGCTTATTTTCTTCTTATGAGCATAATACATGATCATTAGAGAAATATGAAGATATGCAAAAAGGTTAGATAAAATTTTTGTTGTGACTTCTCAGAGATAACCAAATGATGTATTTTTATTTAATCTTTTATCTATACAAATATATGTTATAAACAAAAATGGAATCATATCATATGGAGTTTTTTATCCTGCTTTTAGCAGTTAGCATTATATCCCAATTATTTCACACGTTGTTAATTCAAAAACATAATATTAGTGACTGTATAATGTTGAATCATATGAGTCTATTATAATTTATTCAACCATTTCCAACATTTGGTCATTTGAATTGCTTCCAATTTTTTCATATTATTAATTCACTAAGAAATATTCTCATATAAATAATTATGTGCATCTGATTATTTCCTTAGGAGAAAAATCTGGAAAGCAGAATTACTGAGTCGGAGGGTCTTTGGAAGGTTATCCAAGTTCAAAGAAGAGAACTCTGTTGGCAAAATAAAGTACATGGAGCAAAGGTGTGGATGAAGGTGACAGCCACGGGAAGAGCCGAGTTGGAAGAGTCTAGTACAAAGTACAGATAATCCCTGCAAAAGAGGATGAGCTCTTGGGCCAAACTGAGTGTGGTAGTCTCTGTATGAGTTTCCTAGAACTGCTGTAGCAAATTATCACAAACTGGGTGGCTTAAGACAACACACATTTATTCTCTCACAGTTGTGGAGAAGTCTGAAATCAAGCTGTTGGCAGGGCTGCTCTCCTTCCAGGGACTCTGGGGGAGGATTTTTTGCCTCTTCCAGGCCCTGGGAATCCTCAATGTTCCTTGTGTTGTAGCTGCATGTCTCCCATGTCTGTCTCCTTTTTTACATAGCTTGTTTCTCTGTGTTTCTTCACGTCCTCTCCTTTTCTTTTCTTGTTTTTTTTTTTTTTTAATATATATTTACTTATTTGGGGAAAAAGAGATAGTAGGAGGAGGGGAAGAGGGAAAGAGAGTCTTAGGCTTGATCTTAAAACCCTGAGATGATGACTTGAGCTGAAACCAAGGGCCCAATGCTTAACCTCATCTTGAGTAGTTAGCTCTGCAAAGACTCTCTTTTTCAAATAAGGTCACAGTCTGAGGTTCTGGGTGGGCATGAGTATTGAAGGTGATACCATTCAACCCACCAGAATCTCTGTGGAAAGGAAGGTACAACTGTGGGAGGTATTTAGATACACTGAGAGGATATGGGAATGGCTAAGCATGGGGTAGGCAAAAATGATGAGTCTGTATATTTTCTTAGTTAACACTTAGCCTGTCTTTCTTAACATCCATTCTTCAGTGGACTCAAGCATCTAAAGGCGCGCATCTGGTGAACCCATGAACGATTCTGTTCTGAAGCCACCCTGCAACAGAGATCATGTGTGCTTACAGCCAGACTGTGCAGATACAATTGTCAGTAGCATGAGAGAGATATTTTAATATGTGTCTTTTCATAGAGAAAAATGTCTCCCTTCTCTTCACTGCTCACTAGCATATCTTAGTATAGTTGGCTGAACATTTCTAATGCATAATTTTACATTTCTCCCCAAATTACCATAATTGTAATCAACTTAACCATTGAAGAATCAAAATATGGAACTTGTAGAGAAGACTCAAACTACTGAAAATAATATTTTTAGCTTCTTTCTTGTACTGAGTACTCAATAGTGGACAAAAGAATGGCCTTGCAAAGAAATTGGTTAAACCTTCTTCTTTGATTGGCTTTTCTGAAAACAAAGTTTTAAAGTTGTCAGGTTGGGCAGATGAATGGATAAAGCTGGATATATATATATATATATATATATATATATACACATATATATAATGAGCTATTACTCAGCCATCAAAAAATGAAATTTTACCATTTGTAACAACATGGATGGAACTAGAGGGTATTATGCTAAGTGAAATAAGTCAATCAGAGAAAGACAATTAATTATATGATTTTACTCATATGTAGAATTTAAGAAGCAAAACAGATGAACATAGAGGAATGGAGGAAAGACATAAAATAAGACAAAATTAGAGAGGGAGACAAACCATAAGAGACTCTTAATCATAAGAAACAAACTGAGGGTTGCCAGAGGGGAAAGGGTTAGGGGGATGGAGTGACTAGGTGATGGGCATTAAAAAGGGCACAGGATGTGATGAGCACTGGGTGTTGAATAAGACTGATGAATCACTGATCTCTACCTCTGAAACTATATATTAATTAATTGAATTTATTAATATCCATAATAATTAATTATTATTGAATAATAAAATGAATGATTAATATTCATAATAATAAATTCAAATTAATTGAATTTAAATTAATATATTTAAAATATATATTAAAAAACCACAAAAACCCAAACAAACAAACAAAGAAGCAAAGAGTTGTCAGATTGGAGTGCCTGGCTGGCTCAGGTGGTAGAGCATGTGACTCTTGATCTTGGAGTTGTGAAAGCAAGCCCCACGTTGGGTGTAAAAATTACTTAAAAATAAAATCTTTAAAAAAATAATAAAGTGTCTTCACTTGAACTTAAAATAATTTTTTTAAAAAAAGAAAAGATTGGGTTCATCAATCCAGGTGACTTCAGGGTTCCCCCAAGCCCTTGTATTCTCTGCACTCACATATTCTGGGGAGACTCTGGTTTGTTAAGCCCTAATGGTTTAGAACATGAGTTGGACCCAGGTTCAACTAGAACCTGCCATCTGGTGACCTCAAGTAAGTGACTTCATCTCAGTTTTCTCATCCATACGTGGCAAAAAAATAGTATTAACTCCCTTGCAGTGTTATTAAGAGGGTGAAATGAGATAGGGTACATAAATACTTGTCATACAGAATGGGCTCAATAAATGGTAGCTATAACAATAATAATGATGATCACACAGGCTTATGACTGTCATTCTTTCCAGCTGTCTCACCCAAGATCCTGAATTGCATCCTCTCTCTCACTGTATTTCAGTGTATCTGGACACCACAGAAAAGCGTGCCCCTCCCTGACCTATGGCCAGAGCTTTGCAGTGTGCCTTATATTCCAATTAAGAAGACACAGAGAGGAGCCCATTTACACGCCTCCGTCAGGTAAATACAATTCCAGTTGTCTAGCTTCGGAGCTTTGATTTCACATTTGTAGCTGCTGCCACCCAAGATAAATGTGGACCTGTAATGAAAACAAGGGGAATTGATTAATCTTGTAGACAACCATGCCCCTCTTACAAGTGTCTGTGTCTCTCCCTGCACTTGTCAAGGCTTCTGCCATTGTTCCTTTTCAGTGTTGTTACATATCTTGGACGGGCAACCCACGGCTTTGAAAACAGCTCACAGGAAAGAGGAATGTCACAGCCTGCACATGGTATTAACTTATTCAATAAACCATCAACTACACTGCTTCCGAAAAGAAGCTAGATATGTCACATTCACAAAGTTGCAAAAACATCATCATGCTGTTGAAAAGGAGGGGAGCAGAGATGCAGCTGATATAACCCCATGGTGTTTCTGCACCTCAGCCATAGCCTTGAGAGGTAGACCCAGATGGCCCTGACCCCACTGTAAGACGCAGCTGCGTGCCCTGGAACCTTAGGGAAGTGCTTCAGTCTCCTTACACTTTGGTAAGGAAGGGCCACCTCCTAAGACTAGCCGCAGGCTACAGACCCAGGGAAGTTGTGGCTAATTACATGGTAATTACGTATAATAAGTGCTTCTGCTCTCAGCATGATTATTCTTCCCTGGGTTGCTTGCCTCCTTGTGTCTGGTTTATGTGGGGGAACAATGCCCAAATTAATCTAAGTCTTTTGTGAATGAATCAGTTTATGTTCTGATGATCCAGCACCCTTTGGCAGCAGGTGTTAAGCCTTTCTAACAAAAGACATATTTTTGGTTTCCCTTTGGCTGTGCTGAAAGCCGGGCAAACAAGACTTTGGAGGATTAAGGATGAATTATGGGATTAATATAGACTTGGCCACCAAGGACCGTAGTGCTAACCCTGTGTAAAGCTGTGAGAAATCATCACAGTGAACCTTTGCAGGGCTTCATGGTTTACCTAGCACTCTTCCTATATATCATATCTTTAATTTGCACAGCAGTCCTGCAAAGTATATATTGATATTATGATGAACCTGCCCGTGTGCGCAGTATAATATCTGATTAAGGGCACAGCGAGGCTTTAGGAGTAGACTGGTAGGGATTTGAATTCTAGCTCAACCACTCATTAGCTGTGTGACCTTCACCATGTTAATTAACCCCTCTAAGCCTTAGCCTTCTCATATATGGAAAGAGGACAGCCCTACAGGGCTGATCTGAAGATTTAATGAAATTATGTATAGAGCTGTTAGCACAATGCCTGGCCCATAGCAAGCAGGCCATTCATTGGTTGAAGGCAAAAAAATTTGCAAATGATCAACAAGAGATCAAAGAAACTAAGTAGGGAAAATGGCATGTGACATCTCTGCTTTTATCTTTCATTCAAATTTTATTTTATTTTCCTCTAATGCAAAGAGTGGTTTGCTTACTAATAAAATACTAGTATGCTCTACTTACTAATAAAATATTAAGCCTATGATTAATTGGATGATTCAAAGCAGAGTTGACCTAGAAAAGTGACTTTGCTGGTTCTGTTGTCTCTTGAGTCTGTCAAGAACCTCAAGGACTAAGTAGTATCACCAGATAAAGGAATGCAGATAAAATAGGTGAAGGATAGTCCTTGCTAGGAATACCTAAGCAATTACCTAAAACCTTATGTTGTATTTTATGTATGGTGGTTCAGGCTAAACTGCTCAGACCCTCCTGCTTGGCTAACTTCTATGGATTTAAAGGACCATTCCCTGACTTTGAAATGGCTATGCCATAGTAGCATACAGCAGCTGGGTGGAGAGGAAGACCAGTTCCCAGCTCTCTTCCTTTTCTAGTCTTTGTCCCTAGCTACAGTCTTTCTCTCAACCTTGGCTTCCTTATCTGAAAATGGAGGCTATAACACATCTCCTATTCCATCCACCAACCAGCCCCTTGGCCCCAGAGGCTGATTGAAGCATAGGCTAGATGAGGGCTATTAGGGCACTAGGTGGACCGCACGGTGTGTGTCGTGTGTGGCACAGTGGTCACCAATGTGATGGAAATTGCCTGTGCTTAATTTGTATCCCCTCCAGCCTACCCAGAGATCTATCAGGAAAAAGAGTAGAAAAGGAATGATGCCTTCCCTTTCTTAAACAGACTCAACACCTAGGTCTTAAATTCTAGACTTCTTTGCACCAAGATGGTTGGAAGAATTATTAACCTCGCCTTTCCTCTTTCTGTGCACCCAGTTGTTTATTTCTCTCAGGAAATTAAAAAAAAATTTATTTGTTCATTTGAGACATACATATATATATGTATATATATACATACATATTTACATTTATATATACATCAAAAAAGTTTATTTGTTCATTTGAGACATATATATATATATATCCCCCAGATATGGGGCTCAATCCCAGGACCCTGGGATCATGTCTTGAGCCAAAAGCAGATGCTTAACTATCTGATCCACCCAGGCACCCCTCTCTCAGGAAATTTTTGACAAAAGTGAGCAAACTAAACAAAAATACAGTCTATCCTCATTGTTTGTGGATTCTGGATTGACAAATTTGCTTCCATGTTTTAGATAACAGGGCCCTCAGAATTCCTCACCCACCTGTCTACAAGAACCTGCTTCCAGAGCCTGCGGAGATTCATTCTTCACCTGGTTGGGGAGGCTCCTGCTATGGGGGTTGGATATTCAGGCTGGGCTGTGCGGGAGCAGGACAGGCTAAAAGACTGTCCAGCTCTATATCACCGTGTTCCAGCATAGAACCTCAAGGAGTCTCAAAATTCTAAATTCAAATCTGGTTCCCCAGGTTGTTATAATGGCATGTTTTTCAAGATAAGAGGGTCGAACATATTTCATTTAATAGTTTGTTACCTTAGTTTTTAACTTCTAAATATTTGGACACTTGGCATGTGGACCTCCATTTATACTCTTATCCCAGGTCTCCCAAGAAAAAAGCAGACTTGGAAAAAAATAAAATTGTTGTTGATTTAAACTGCTAATATTTGGGGCCTGTTTGTTACCACATCATAACCTAGCTTATTCTGATGTTTGTAACTGAAGAGGTGGTGGCAGGTTTTTCAGTTAGAGAAGTTTTAAAGCCATATGTTCTGGAATGTTGACATGGATGCGAGGAGGGACTCAATCCAGCGAGCAGTCCTGGGAGACTCTGAGAGCATTCCTGTGGTCTGTGGTACAGACTGAGGGAGGCGTGTCTGTGTAATTTGCCTGGGGCGGGATGCCAACGGATGAATGAGCATCAGTCAGCTGCACTGAGTAAGTGAAGGAAAATATGGGCAAGGGAAATTGTGAATCTTGGGGATCAGGGCCCTTCTCATTTATATGAGGGTATAAGCCAGCACGGGTGTCAGATCTAAATGAGAAAGCGATATTCTCTCTCTCTCCTCCCTACCCTCTGAACTGATCGATTTTGGACTTCTTGCCAAACTCCACAACTGTGAACTCAAATTGGATTCTTTTTCAAAAATATAAAAAGATATGACATTTCTTATACTCCAAATATCACAAAATAGTACACACTTGACCAATCTATAAAGTGCTATTGTTATTACCTTAACTTGGTTTACACCATTTCAGAAAAAACAAATACATTTTCATGACCTAAGAGAAAAAACAATTTTCAAAAAAAGTAAATCTCTTTCCAAAGCTAGAAGGAAAGACCAGGGCAAGAGAAGAGAAAGGAGGGCAGCCCCGGTGGCGCAGCAGTTTAGCGCCTCCTGCAGCCCAGGGCATGATCCTGGAGTCCCAGGATCGAGTCTCACGTCAGGCTCTCTGCATGGAGCCTGCTTCTCCCTCTGCCTGTGCCTGTGCCTCTCTCTCTCTCTCTCTGCATCTCTATGAATAAATAAATAAAGTCTTAAAAAATATATTTAAAGAAAAAGAGAAGAGAAAGGAATAAGAAAGATATTGAGCTTTTACTATTGGCCAGAAGCCATGCTAGGTATATCATACGTGTGATCGCACTTAGACCTCACCGTATCTCTACATAGTTGTCATTACATTCTTCATTTGAGAACAGAAGTAACTAAAACACAAAGATGTTCAAAGTTTGTCCACGGTCAGAGAGCTACTAAATGTTAGAATCTAGATTCAAACACATTTGATCCCAAAGCCCTCATTCTTTTCAAAAGTTTCAAATAAAATTTGGGCTGTTGACATCACCACTCTGCTTCTGTTTCCAAGCCCTGTCCCTTTAGCAAGGTCAGCAATGGGCAGTTCTCCCTCATTTGGGACCAGGAAGTTGGGCTGGCTGGAGGGGAGCAGTTGACAAATGTCGTCTCTGTGGTGGCTTTCTTATAGGTGCAGGGCAACTGAAGAAGACAGTCCCTAAATATCCTCTATGTCCAGACAGTATTAGGGTTTCCTGTCAAGGTCTGGGCGCTGGGTGATGAGTCCTGAACTAAAGGGTCCAGAGGAGGCTACATGGCTCCTACAGAGCACACCAAGCATTTACCCTATGGCTGTTGGTTAGAAAAGTTATTTTTACATTCAACCATGTTTTTCTCTCCTTAAATCTGAAGAGGCCCGAGGGATGGAACAGCAAAACATGATGAGATGGAGAAAAGCTTAGATAATGTGTATAAGGTTATTCCTAGACCTCAGAGGGAGGCAATTTGAAAATAGTATGTTTAACTTGAGTTTTTCTGACTTCAAGATCTTTTCTATCTTCCCTTCCTCCCACCCTGGACTAGTCTGTTTTTCTCCGTTTGTAAATCCTCATGTGGCATGTCACCTTCCTTGCAGATCTGTGACAAAGTAATCACATCTCAGTGTTAGGGTCCATGTTCTAAAAATGTCAAAACAAATCTCAATGATTAAATGCCATGAATTAAGCTTGTTACTTACTTCTCTAAAATTGATATGAAGGATACATTTTAATTAGAAAATTATAAATCTAGGCTGCAGTACCACCAAGCCAACTGCAAAATCGGTATGAAGTTCTAACCCTGAAAAAAAACAAAAAACAAAAACAAAAAGAAACCAAACAGTTAAATCCTGTCTAAAGACAACAATCTTGTTAAATAACCAGCTGCATCTCATCTTATTTCATTTGGGTTGAAATTTTTCCCTGAGCTATGTGAGGGTAAGATATCTCTTATAAAGGTCATCTATGAGTAAACCTTTGAATGTTTTCTCTTTAGATGTCTATAAACTCTAATTAAATCGGCATTTGTCACTGTGATTTTTGACCAGGGAGCTTTTCATTAGTATGGAAGTGACTGTTACTCTCCAACATAGCTTACACAGAGCATTACACTAAATTTTCAGACCTTTTATTCTGTGTAGCTAAAGACAAAGTCCAAGAAGTCATAATTCTTTATCAAAACTGAGAAGCGTTTTATGCATCTGGGGATTTGTCCAGAGAACCCTGCTCTACGTTTTCAACATTAAAATCCTGCCACTAGCTGCCACTAGCCCCATACGTTTAATTTTAACACAAGAAGGACGTCTAGCAAACATCAAAACAAAACCTGCCCTCAAGCTTAATTTTCTTTTTCACGCATTTGGCCACCACACCCCTTTGGTATCAGCAGGAAGTAATCTCACCTATGGAAAGGAAGCCAGCACCCTAACTGTGCTGACAAATTGTAGGGAAGTGAAAGGCTTAATGACTGCTGAATGTTATCCCTTTTTATTTCCAAAAGAAGACTAACAAGACGTGGATGGAACTGGAGGGTATTATGCTGAGTGAAATAAGTCAATCGGAGAAGGACAAACATTATATGGGCTCATTCATTTGGGGAATATAAATAATAGTGAAAGGGAATAAAGGGGAAAGGAGAAAAAATAAGTGGGAAATATCAGAAAGGGAGACAGAACATGAAGACTCCTAATTCTGGGAAACGAACTAGGGGTGGTGGAAGGGGAGGAGGGCGGGGGGTGGGGGGGGACTGGGTGATGGGCACTGAGGTGGGCACTTGACAGGATGAGCACTGGGTGTTATTCTGTATGTTAGCAAATTGAACACCAATATAAAATAAATTTATTATTAAAAAAAAGAAGAAGACTAACGAAGAGCTTTCTTTGCTCTCACTTAACATCCTAATCGCCCAGGTCTTCAGTTTACACTACTACTACCCACGCTTCTGCAGAGGAAGGAAAAAAAAAAAAGAATGAGATGCAGCCCCTCCCCTCCCTTGCCACACCCATTGAAACCTGTCGTGCATCCTTAATCAATCCCCCAAATTGCTGTGGGACTGTACAGTCCTCCCCCGTCCAATGCCCAGCCCCTGCTGGTGTAGGGAGCTACACAGCTTGTGGTAAACTGCTATCCATTATTCCTCTATATTTAGAACTTCTCTAGAGAAATGGCATTATCTCAGTCACGAAGCTGAAAGCTACTTAAAGTTAGTTTTCCACAATTATTTATCCACAGTCGGCTTCCTGCACCCTTCATTCACCTTGCTTACAAAAATATTCACATCGATGCCCAACTACAGAAGCCCAAACTATTGAAATATCACCTCGTAGAAAACTGACAATGATTTGCATTTTGCTAATGTTGGAACAGGTCAGAATGTTCTTTCTCTTCTCTTCTCAATAATGTTTCATGGAAGGTAAATACTACCCCTTCCACCAGTGAAAGGCTGCTCAATGACCTGAATAAGATCTGGTGATAGAAAAAATATTTTCAGTGATACTGAAGTCATTTTTCTGCCAGAACAAATTAGTCAGTAGGTATTGAGTATGTCACAGAGATTTTCAAGAGGCACTTAGGAGGATGCTAAAAAAAAATATTCCTCTATGTAGATTATTAGAAATGTCATGGTGCTAATGTAAAAACGTGGTGGTAATCTTTCCGTTTCGCTCTTCCCTGTGAAAATACCGTTTCTCGCTTGTAATTCTGCTCCTGAAAGAGAAAATGTCGTTTGAAAATGATTGCAAAGAGAACGAGAAAGGAAATTTTATAATTTAAGCTGGAAAAGCACAAGATGGAGGGGTAATCAGATAATGGAGGTAAAGACACAATTGCGCTATTTCTCTAGAGTTCCCATCTCTACCTAGAACTGAATAAGGAAGGGGGCCTTGGGCTGGATTTCTAGGGAGCTTTCCTGGGGAAGAAGTGTGTTAAAAACAGGATGAGTTCCTGAATGAATGGATTTATAAATGAATGGATGACTGGAAGGCTATGATGGAGGATTGTCTTCCTTCAGATACTCTGGCATTTGAAGGAAAGGCAGTTTACAGCACACACATAACATCTGGGACCTCAGATCCTACCATTATATAGTAGAGGGTATAACTGCTACTTTTCTGGGCATTGAAACAACTAAATAAGATAATGTGAAGAAAGCATCTAAAGTGATGTCTCGTGCATAATCATAGAAAACTAGAGTAATGTCAGGCTGTGATGCATGTGTGGGGTGGGGGTAGTAGTTAAATCCTGAAAATTCAGGCAGAGGGGCTGACTCTCTTTTATTGGGTAGCCCGGTCTTTATGTGAGAGCATTACAATCAGAGTTTGCCAACCCTAGAATAAAGGGACTCCTTGGCATCCTCTACATGATCCATTTTCTCATTTGTAGAGTTGACTGTGTGCTTGTATGGACAACTTAGGCATTTCTCCCAACTCTGCTATAATTTGATATTAGATATGACCATAGGGTTAACAATTTAACATCATAGTGTTGTCTGGGATTTTGCTGGTTCCTTCTGGTTTCTACTCAAACTTAAAAAAGAGTATTAGTAGTAGTATTTGTGATTCACCATTTTAAATATTTACAGATGCTTAACTCTTGGTGAGATTCTTTGACACTCTACCAGATTTAAACTCTACATATAAAACATTCCTTTGGGGACTTTTATTTTACTCTGATAGTAAAAACTTCCAAAGAATGTGACTTTAATCTGATTTCCAAATGAAATCTCATCTAGCAATTGAAATATCCTATGTGATTATTACCCTGCTGGAAAGTACACTTTACCCTAGGGTATGTGCTATAAGTGAAAATTAAAACCTAGCTGTCTATATTAAAGCCCCCTAAGTCATTTGGTGGCTCTTCAGTATTTGTGAGCTGCGTTCTCCTGCTGGGCTGCAGCCTTCCCAGAGCTGGTTGAGAAGGAGCTCCTGCAGCCTCCCGCAAGCAGATCTCTTTATCCAAGAATCACAGTGTTGAAATCTGCAGTGGACCTTGGGCATCATTCTCTTCAGTTTCCTCAATCCGCAGAAGAAGAAACTGAGCAGAAAGGAGCTTACATGGTTTTTCTAAGATCCATAGTTGGTTAAAGAAAGAGTCAGAGTTACCCCCCCAGAATCCCTGCAGCATTTTGAAACTGCAGGGCCCACCTGGTCTTGAAGATGAGAGGAATTATTCTAGGCCAATGTGCTGTGGTTGATGGAATTAGAAAACTATCCCTGTTGATGGTTGTTTCAGATGGAATAAAAACCTATTTTTTAAAGTAAAATATTTAAAATATGCTTTACTTTGTAACATATAATGTACTGCCATTGAACCTGGGTCCCACAGTGTTGTGATGTGCATTTAATCTGTGTTTTATATTTAAAAACTTCCAGTGATCACCCCCTTAAGACTAACAGTTTGGAAAGCAAGGTAATTCAAAATTATTAATTCGATTCTTTTGAAAATGCACTCTAGTTCACAATAAATGTCTCCTTCAAAGAAGCAGAAAGTGGAATCTGCGTTAGCTTGAAACTCTTTGGAGTCAAAGGATCTTAGAGCTAATCTATCAATCTCTCAATCAATAGAGCCAATTTATCAGCCAATGCAGCCTTTTGTTTTACAGAAAAGAAAACTCAGCCCCATTGAGTTTACCAAAGTCACACAAACCAGTAAGTGGCATAATTGGGATGTATAGACTGTGCTCCTTTCCTGTTTAACTGAAAAGCCTCACTTAGAGCAGGGTAGAATCATTACTTCATAAATATTTTCTAAATTTGTATAAAATTTATAACTTAAATCTTAAAAACAGTGTGTTGATTCAGCTTACTTGTCAGGGACTGATCATTCCCGTGGCATTGTCCTGATTACAGTTCTCACAAATAAACATTAACTAGAAAAGACATATTAATGTGATAATAACGATCAACAATAAAATTAAGGAGATTCATCCTTAATTACTTAAATGCTAGTGCTATATTTTGGTGTCAAGTGTGAGATGACAATGAAATATAAAGTTGATATCAAAGGGAACATTGGAAATAGGCATATGGAGGCCCCCAACTTTGTTTCAAAGAGAAGCAATGGCTCACTTCCCTTCAATATAGAGATTATCTCAAGCAAAGGTTGGGAGACCCATGTTTCTAGAAGTCTGGAGGCAGGGAAGGTCCCTCTGTAGAATGGAAAAATGGGGTGTCTAATATTAGGTAAACTCTTCCCACAAGTGTTCTCAAGGCTCTCCTTCACTCCCTTCAGGATTTTGCCCAATTGCTACCTTCTCAGTGAGATAGCCCTGACAACCCTATTTAACCTATCCCTCTATTTAACCAATCCCAAACTAGGACTACTGATCCCTTTTACCCTGCTCTATTTATTTTCCCTAGTACTTATCTCCTGCTCATTTACATGTAACTCACTCATTATTATGCTAGAACATAAGTTCATGACCACAGGAAATTGTTGTTTTTGTTCACTAATGTACTAGAAGTGTCTAGAACAGTGCCTGACATATAATAGGTTCTCAAAAAAATATTTGTAGAAGGAGTTAATGAATTGTCCCCAAATGGCCTTCTTTGGATTTTGAAGACTTTTTCTTCTGATTGGTGGTTTGCTTCTTCCTGGATATGCACTGTCTGTCAGCATAGTAAGGGTAGACAAGCAGGCTTTATTATTATCTACTTTAGTGAAAGATAAACATTGTTTCTCTCTGGCTTCCTTAATATCAGTGTGATATTTCAGCCCTCGTAAATATTTCTACATGTTTAAATCCTACTCGGTTTGCTACCTTCTATATTCAGCTATTCTAAAATGTGTACTAAGCACTCACAACGTGCAGAGTTGGTGCCAGACATTCAGTAGTGACAAGGAGACATGAGGAGAACATTGTGAGACTTAGACTGGTGTTGCCTAAAGCTTCCCTAATTTCCTGATATTCCCCTTGTCTATGCTTTTGTATTCTCCGTGGCAGACAAGATTATTACTTGCTTATCTATCATTCATTCTTCCTGTTTTCTATCTCAATTTAGTTTGGGCAACAATGTGCCCAGAGCTGAGTCATGCTGGCCTCAGCTAGTCATGGCATCCACTTCCTTTTTGCCAGAGATTGTTCTGCAAGTCGGTATATAACCCAGTCCTGGTCAGTGAAATGTAATGAGAATTCCAATGGAGGGCTTAGGAAAGATTTTTCTCTCTCTTTTTTCTTTTTCTTTTTTAAAATGTTATTATTTTTTAAAGGTTTTATTTATCTATTCATGAGAGACACATAGAGAGAGGCAGAGACACAGGCAGAGGGAGAAGCAGGCTTTATGCAGGGAGCCTGATGCAGGACTGGATCCCTGGACCCTGGGATCACAACCAGAGCCCAAGGCAGATACTCAACCGCTGAGCCACCCAGGCGCCCCCCTCTTTTCTTTTTCAAGGATTGTATTTATTTATTTGGGAGTGAGAGAGAGCTCAGAGAGAAGAGCAGAGGGAGAGGGACAAGCAGACTCCTGCTGAGCGCAGAGCCTAATGTGGGGTTTGATCTCATGACCCTGAGATCATGACTTGGGCCAAAATCAAGACTCAGATGCTTAACCAACTGAGCCACTCAGGTGACCCAAGATTTTTCTCTTTATAGACTAACTGTCAATAAAATGTTCATTAGAAGAAGGTCAGTGAGAAACTGTGATACACATCCAGTGACATGGTCTTCATGATGTACACTGGAAAAAAGAATACATTTTTATAGGCAACATGACTCAGGTATCCCTGGTGAAGTGATACTTGAACCTTTTGTTGTAAGACAGACTTAACACCAAAAATTTTAAAACATAACATTTTGCAGATGTGTTTGAGTGGTTGTTGGGCCTTTGTAGAGTTGTAACCCTAGAGCAGGGCGGAACACAAGTAGATGTTCAAGATTCTCTAGGCAAGTCAAATCAGGGTGAGTGATCGAGAATTTCTAGTAGTCTTTGGAATTTCCTGCTGTCAAGGAAAACCCCAGAGCTGCTTGAGCTAGAGGTGTGAGTGCATTTTGGTTGCACTATAACTATTTAAGCAAACTAAACACTACAGCTAGAAGAAGCTTCAGGGGGACAACTGATCCTCTTCATGGTATATGGAATATCTCATTGTTGTTTTATTTTGACTTTTCCTGCTTACCTAATGAGACTAACCATTTTTTAATAAATTTTGTTCCACTCTATTTAGTCTTTCATAAATTGCCCATTATAGCCTTTATCCATTTTTCAATTGGTTTCTTTGTCTTTCATTAATCAATTTGTAGGAGTTCTTTTAAGCACTTTGGATTCTCATCTTTTGTCAGTTTCATTTCAATTTTTTCCCCCAATTTATGGTTTTTCTTGTAATCCTATGGCTCTTAAAAAACCTTTCTATTTTAGAAAATTTCAAACATATACAAAAATAGAGAGAGTAGTATAATGAACCCTCATGCAGCCATAATAACCCAGTTCCCACAATTATTGACTCATAGCCAGTCTTGTTTCACCTGTAATCCTCATTCATTCCCCTTCCCTGTAGACGACTTTGAAAAAAAATGCCAGACAGCATGTAATTTCATCTATAGGTCTCTGAAGATAAGAACTCTTTGTTATTTGGAGACTCAGCTTTGTATTCTAATCCATTCGATAAAAATCAAAGTTTTGGTGATTGTTAGAACATCATGAGGAAAATTAACTCAAATTATGGCTTGATTTTCATCAGTAAGTAAAGAAATTTATCTCACAGGGAATAAAATGTGGGCTTTTCTCTGTTTTACTCATTTCAGTTTTCTTACTTACATACCTATTCTAGGTAATCTATGCGTTGTATGTTCAGCACTGTTGTTTTTTAAAGGTACTTAACTCAAAATATATGGTTTTGTGCTATGGATAAAGGCATTACATTGTTACAATTATAGAAGAATCTGGAAAGAGCATTCCATCATTCAGTCCCTTCAAATGCATCATCAAATTACATCTTGTAAATTATTCATGGACAATGTACTCTGTCTCTCAGAGTTTAACAATCTCATTTGCATACCTCTCTAAAATGGTGTTTTTAATTGTTATTTTTAAGCAACACTTCATTAGTGATGTCTGTTTTTATAAAAATGTCTAAATACAATGATTTTCTGTTAAAAAATAAATGCAACTGTTTTATTGTTATATTATCTTCCACTTAAAAGGAAGGAAAAGAAGATTAAATAGCTGGCTGTATATTGAAGAGCAACTGAAGAGAGCAACACAGGATCACTGGCTTTTTCTGCCTTTTCTCCTCTGGTTTCATATCCTTGGAAGGCTGGGATTGTTTGCAGCTCTGTCTCTTTTCCTGAGGGCCTGCTTGACACATTTGATCCCACAAAGGTCCTCCCTTCCCTCTGATGCTGCTTGCTACAGTTGCTGTGCCTGTAGCTCTCCTTGCCCTCATTCCGTGGTTGTCTGACAGGGATAAATATGATGTCCTTTCGATCCTTGTATTTGACCTTCTTGATTAATCTGGCACTCCCAGACTTCCAGCTGACTCCCATTCTCTGGAGTTGTACATACTCCATAAGAATCTTATGGAGTAGAAAGAGTTCTCAGAGCTCTTGCACCTTGGCCACTAGGTGCTCTCTTGGTCACCTTTTGTTTAGCAATCGACCACTGCTGATCTAATTAAACTCTTCTTTTGTTTTAATATCTGACATATTTCTCTCCAATCTTCATTACCAGAGCAACTCTCAGGAAGAGGGAATCTTCAGACAGGATTTTATATGCCTCTGTTTAAGTCAGGGCTCCTCAGAGAAACAAAACCAATAGGGTATGTATATAGATTTGTTATGAGGAATTGGCTTAAACAATTTGAAGCCTGAGAAGTCCCATGATCTGCTGTCTGCACGTTGGAGATCCAGGAAAGCCAGTGGTGTTATAGTATGAGTCCCAAGGCCTGTAAACCAAGGGAACTGATGGTGTAAATCCTGGTCCAAGGACAGAAGAAGATAAGATGGGATTCACCAGTTCAGCAGTAAGGCAGGTAAAAAGGGATAGATTTCTTCTTCCGCCCTCTTTCATTCTGTCCAGGCTCTCCGTGGTTTGTATGATGCCCAACCATGCCGGGGAGAGCAGTCTTCTTTACAGAACGGGCACCAGTTCAAGCGCTAATCTGATCCAGAAGCACCCTCACAGTAACACTCAGGAACAGTGTTCAATCTGGGCACGCCGGAGCCCACTCACATTGACACAGGGAATTAATCAGCACACTTCTCTTCATACCAATGTTCCTTTTATCTATATCCTTGATAAAACATTTGTTCTCTTTGATCCAAGAGATTTGCCTTTCCTTTAATTAATTTTGGGTATTGTAAATATTAGGCACCACCTCCACCATGCATTATTCATATTTTCTCCAATTATTCATCCAATGGCTCATTTAAGCAACTTGTACCTATCCCCACTTTATAGTGGCTTTTGCATATTTAATGAATATTTTGAAGAAAGACCATCATTCATGACAAATATGTGTCTTCTAGCACCTTTGTTCATGAGCTCTGTGGAATGCTTCTGAGTGACTTTCTGTAATATCTAACCTCAGGCAAGAGCAACTTACACTGCTCTGTGACTCAGCTGGTCCATTTCTCTAATGGATACAAACCCACATTTCTCTTTTTGAAAATGACTGTTTATGAGGTTTGTCAATCAAGATGAAGGGTGCTGAACATAATGAACTGTCGGTTTGGCTCCCAATTCTGACTCCTGATTGCATAGTCCTGCTACTACTTATATATGCACTGCTTCTTCACATGAAATAACGGATGACACCACCTTACAAGCTCCCCGCTACATTCTTTCTGCCACACTCCTAGAAACTAAAAAGCCCTTAGGAGTACCCAGGGGATCTCACAGATCTGTAAGAAGAACAACCTGTTAATTGAGCTTGGTTATTCTATGGGGAGATCATCCAACATAATACATGCATAATGGAATAACATACAGCATTAGCCAGCTCTGAGCCCTCAGGCTGAGCTTGCCAGAAGAAAGAGCACCATGTCATGAATAAGCAAAGAGGGTGGGGAATCCCAGAGGGAATGGAATTTGCCCAGAATCCTCCTCAATTTAGCCCTGAGGTTTTTATCAAGGGTCTTCTGTGTACAGAACGTAAGGTTAGAGACTTTTAATATTTCTTTCACTTGTGGGCAGGGGAGACAAGCTCTAAGACCTTATGGGATGCCATTTAATAAAATTCCACAAACTAAATATTTGCCAAGAGACAATTCAGAACATAGAATTTGTTGCAGCCAAATCCAGGCGTGAGTTATAATTAAGAAAATGGCCAGTGTGTCTCCAAATAACACTATTTCATTTTTCCATATAAACACACACCAAAAAGGACTAGGCCAATAGCAGGTTCAAATGCCAACATTGCTATTTTAAAGATAGCCATTCTTTGATTTGGAAAATGTAAATATGGCCCCATCTCTCACATGGCTATTGTCTCCAGTGTATGTAGTATGACAAATAGTGTGACAGGAAAACAAATAGTATCTACCAACAGTGCAGGATAACAAACTGGTGTTCCTCCTTTTCCAGTCAGAGTTATAAGATTTGGGGATTTTTTAAAGTACAAATATATGAGCAGCACCCTATCTTTTGAATGAATGGAATGATAATTATCTTAAATAAAATTTAAGGGATAATTATAAATGGACAGTCCAAAATGTTTTCTCCATATTTGTATCACCGTACCTGAAATTCACTACATACTCTTAGGAACTAGCATATCTCTCAAGTTTCAATCCCTAATAGTTTTAATGAAAAAGATAATTCATGAGCACATTAATCAACATTATCATCCTACTGTGTAAGATTTTCCACGGAGACATGTTTCCTTTTTGGGTTCTCAGAGTTTGAGATCGGAGAGAGGAGAGAAGATGATTCACCTAGAGCATGAAGTTTTCCTTGGGAAGGACCACAAGATAAATAAAACTGGTATTTGAGGTCTATTATGTTCCAGGTATTGAGCCTGAGGCCATCATGATCAGCACATGTCCCTTATTATCCTGGACACTGATATTTTCTCAGCCAAGCCTCTTGTAGTGGCAGAGAATGAAACGGAACTTAAAGGGTTGTCTTTGTTTTAGTTTTTTAAGTTAGATAATTAAAAAGTCTAGAAGTTACTTGTTTCATATACATCTGGTTCTGGGTGCTTGAGCTATGGCTTTAGAATCTCTACTTTTTTCCTTTTTCTTCTGAGATTTTGTTATTCTCAAGCAGGTTTTCTCCTACACAGAGGATCTCCAGGTTTTCATGTCCTGTCTTTTGGTTTATCTTCTCAAGTGGAGAAACATACTCTTTTTCTTAACTTCTATTAATCCCAAATAGAACTTATAAGGGACTTGAATGGGCCCTGCTTAGATTTGTGTTCACCTCTGTGGTAGGGCTTTCTAGACCAGCACAAGAACCCATGTTCCACCAGGAGATCTGGGTGGAGTCAGTACTGGACAATTAGAGTGGGCAGAGACATGAAAACAGAAAGCTATGTTCGTTTGTACCACTGTAACAACATACCATAAATCTGATGTCTTCAAGCAACACAAATCTATTAGTTCATAATTCTACAAATAAGTCTGATCTGGGTCTTACCAGCCTGAAATCAATGTTGTCTACAGGGATGCATTCTTTCTCAAGGATCCAGGGAAGACTCTGTTTCCTTCCTCATGAAGATGTTGGCAAGATTCAGTTCCACGTGGTGATAGATCAAAGTCCTCATTTCCCTGTTGGCTATTGGTCATGGTCACTCTCAGCCTCTGCATTTGCTTTCTCATGGCCTCTTTCATCTTCAGAGTCTGCAACAGTGGGTCAAATCCCTTTCCTGTTTTGAATCTCTCCTGCTTCTTCTTCCACTGGATTTCTCTCACTACAGCTGGGGAAGGTTCTTTGTTTTTAAGTATTCTTTTGATTAGGTTGGACACACTCAGATATTCTAGGATAATCTTCCCATCTCAAGATCTATAACTTTAATCACAACCACAAAGTCTCTTATGCCATGTAGACTAACATATTCACGCGTTTTAGGAGTTAGGATGAGGACATTTTTGGGAGGCCATTATTTAGCCTGTCAGAGAGGGTAGGAAAATGCCAAAAATAAATGATCAAATCCTTATTTTTAAGGAAGGAAGTATTGTAACTGAAGCTTTTCAAGTATGCCCTCGAATATAGTTCCTACAATCGGAACTTAGCTGATTTAGTGGGAAGCCCCCAATTCCTGTATCCTTGACTATAAAGAACAATCAGTTCTATTTGAAAGGTTGTCTTCCTCAACTGAGTACTTGGTGTGCACGAGAGAAAACCCATGGATGATGAATGAGGAAGGAGACAACCATCTAGTCAACCAGTCAGCCAAATCATGTTAACATACTTGGATAACATTGCTGCCTAAATGGAACTCAGAAGTACATAGGACTTTTTTTGGGGGGGTGGGGGGTGGGAAGGGAGGATTTCCTGCAATGATTCTGTCCTTTAATGAAACATCTTAGTTTAAACCATTAAAACTTAGCATCAGCTTTTCTCCAGGATGCAGTCTCACTGCAGTCTTAGTAGCATAAGTAGGTAGGCACTTGGCTGATTTCTGTTATTTGATTGGTTGCATCTAATTGACCAACTTTCTGGCCTAGCAATGCTCTGACCTCTAAACTCAGACTCACCTTTGGTTATGATAAGATCAGTGTCTAAAGTTTGCATTAGTATACTATAACAACCATCTATTTATTAATCTGTATATCTATCATCATGTAACCATCCATTCATCATTTGTCAAAAGAATTTTGTTAGAAATAACTAAGCTTTTGGATTCAGCAAAACTCTCAAAATCAATTTTATTTCTCTTGCAGTCGGAAAATGAATTTTAAATTATTCATGTTAACACCCTCCAGATAAATTGAACTTCTAGAGTATTTAAGAGTATTTAAGAAAAGGTTAGTAAAGTCCGTCTTTTACATTAATGGATTCCATTTCTAAAATATTAATTTCACATTAACCATTGCTTTTTTGCTTCTCCAGCCGTCTCATCAGCAATTTCAAGAATCATTAATGTTAGTAAGTAAAAAAATAAATTATTAAAATTTTAGCATTAGAAACTTTTTTTTTTTCCGACTTTTGTTTCTGGCTAATGACTCACTAGCTGTCTGGAAGAGCCGTTCTGTTACAAATCACCTAAAAAATGCTGGATAACATAGCTTCTTTTTTCTTTTTCTTTTTTTAATCATAGCTTCTTTAACAAAAAACAAAACAAAACAACAACAACAACAACAACAACAAAAAACACCTTTTTAAATGCATCTTTGAGCTTATAGGAAAATAAGGGAAATCCTCCCAGGCCAGCAAAATAAGACAACAGGAACCCAGAGAGGCACTGAGCCCTGCAGCTGGCATTCCCCTGAAGGCATCTGCCAGGTGCTTGTGACTTTGAGCTCTGGCCTTATCTTCGGTGGCCATGTAACTTATCCCACAAACCAGAGTGTCTGCAAAGTGAGAGGTGGTGCTGCTCATAATAACGTTCTTGCTTAGGATACAGAAAGCTGCAGGAGAATGGCACTCCCATCTTCATAAGAAAATATAGAACAGTGTACAAAATCCTAACTTTCCTGAACTCATCAGAAGGCTGAGGCCATAAGGCAGTAAGGAAACTGAATTTCAATGGATAAAAAAACAAAAACAAAAACAAAAACCAACCCTACCGCCACTTAGAGGAGAGTCAGGGTGCATGAATTGTTTTGCTTTTGACAGTGCATGGGAGGGAGAGACAGCTACCATGGAGTAGGGAGGAGATATTTTTTAAAAAATGAATTGCTAAAGGTTGAGTATCAGTTTAGAATAATCGGGGGCCCAGACACAAGGGGAGTTGTACCCACTCCCAAGTTCCAAGTTCTTGAGAAAGATTGGGATTGGCCCGGACACTGGAGAAGACCCCCTCTGGGTGGCACAGAATGCAGGAAGAAGTTGCTACTGATGCACCTTCCTGTTCCTCTCCTAGGAGGTGGAAGTGCTAAGCTATTGGGGAAGCAACAGCAAACCTCTGGTCTTCAGTGTTGCTGAGGAGGAAACAAGCAAAACCACATGCCTCTGGAAGGACACACCCTTTTCCCCATATCAGCATTCAAAGACTTACTATCCTGAGGAAAGGTCAGAAGCAGAAGCCATCTGCCCTCTTGGAGCCGCAATGAAATTCTTTTGGGTTTGACTGCTGCACAGTAGCAAGCAGAGATCTGCCAGGCCTTGGGGGAGAAGCAGGAACCTCTCTGGACAAGGGACTCTGTCTGTGTAGTCCAGCTCTCAAGCTCTCAGGGCACAGAGCAGGGTGGATTATGGGGAAGGGGGGATTTAGAAGGGGCAGAAAGATGATTAAGATGATTAAAAGAATGTGGGAGAGAATCAAAAGTTAAAGGACCAAGACACTATGAAAAACAGCCCAAGAAACTTGAAAAATCATGAGATGAAATCCTAAAAAATGAAATATTAAAGAATTGAAATTATATATTCAACTCAGTTGATAAACAGCAGATTAGATAAATTGATATTTACTTGATGGATAACCAGCAGAAGAGAAAATTAATGAAAGGGAAGATAAATCACCTACAATAGAGCACAGGGAAACAAATAAATGAAAAATATGAAAGGCAGGTTAAAAAGCATTGAATGGGAAGGTTTAACATATGTCTAAATCACTGAAGGTTTTGAATAGGTAATATTCAAAAAGTTAACAGCTATTTTCCAGAAATGAAAAAAGACATGGCTCCTCAGATTCATGAGGTCAGTGAATCCTTAATGGAATAATGTCACACCTAGACATACTGTAGGAAAACATCACAACCACCAAACAGAGAGGGGGTAAAAACTTTTAAAAGCAACAAAAAAGAGAATATAGCCAAAAATAAATAATAATTAGATTAATAGTAGACTTCTTTTTTGGCCAGAAAACATTGTGTTTGTCAGAACACAATGAACAGCACTATTTTCAAAGTGCTGAAAGAAATTAACCTTCAGCTTGTATTCTATACAAACCTACATTTTTATTTGAAAGAAAAGACCAAATGAAGACATTTATAGACAAAAATTGAAAGGAATTACAACTAAGAAATTCTTTTTTTTAAGATTTATTTATTTATTTACTTATTTATTTATGATGGACACAGAGAGAGAGAGAGAGAGAGAGAGAGACAGAGACACAGGAGGAGAGAGAAGCAGGCTCCATGCCAGGAGCCCGACGTGGGACTCGATCCCAGGATTGGACCCTGGGCCAAAGGCAGGCGCTAAACCGCTGAGCCACCCAAAGCATATGGTTTAGGAAGAAGGAATACAGAAAGAAAGTCCAAAGGACAACAAAGAATTGTGAGCAAAGAAAATCAGAAACTTCTGTTTAAATCTAAACAGCGTCAATGCAAAACAGCAATAACAATGTCTAACTTCCTGTGTTGAAAAAACAAGATTGAGCTAAAATACTAGAAGAGCAAAACCTAGGGAGCCAGGTAACTAGAGTTAAAGCAGATTCGTGCCCTACTATTGATGGTCTGTATGGTAAGGATGTAGATTAATATTAGGCTTTGTTAACTCAAATGTGTATCTAAACATGTCTATGGCGATTTTTAAACAGATAGCAATAGTTTATAACTTCCAAATGAATAGAAAGAAAAATGGAATGAGAAAAATTCAATTAGTGCAGAAGAAACCACCAAGAAATAAAAATTCATGGAAAGAAGAGATAAATATAAAAAATAATCTCCTCGAGGTAAATTTTTTTTAGCTAGCAAACATTGTCTTCAAGCACAGAGACAGTAAGAAATGCACTCACTGGGAAACTTATTCCTTTCTAATCTTCAGGTTGTTTAAAGCTATTCATACCATTGGGGTGCCTGGGTGGCTCTATTGGTTAAGCGGCTTTTTAAAAAAAATATTTTATTTATTTACTTGAGAGAGAAAGCACACAAGCCAGAGGAGGGGCAGAGGGAGGGGGGAGAAGCAGGCTCCTCATTGAGTTTATATTATTTTTTATATTATTTTTTTCTACTTTATCAGATCTTTGAGTTAGTGCACATGAAGATTTATTTACTATTTCCAGCCAATTAATTTAAGAATTACAAAAATTACAAACTTTATCTAATCACCATCTTATTTTGAAAATATTAAAATAATTTTACCTTGTTAAACATTTGAACAATCTTCTGTTATTTGTCTTACATTTTCAGTTTATTGTTTTTCCCTGAAGACAGTGGAAACACCATTGAGGATGAAAATGTCCCTTCATTAAGTAGTTTAATTTCCACATAATCACATATCATGGTTACATATGTTTCATTCTTAATATTCCAAAGTCAGTCTTTACTCCAATAGTTTTTTTTTATTAGAAAGGAAAATATCATTTCACACCAAGCATTTTAATAATACCATGATTCAAATTTTAAACATTTAAAAAATATGACAGAAATCTAATATACAAAGAAGTCAGTAAGTTAATATGGAGACTTAAATCTATAGTACATCACATTAAGGCAAATAATGAGCCAAGAAAAATGCCTTTGCCACAAATTTGACCAAAGTTCATTATAATTACTATACAAAGAGTTATGACAAACCAGTCATAGAGAACACTGACATACTAATGAAGGAGCACTATAATCCAGTGATAAAGAACTCAGGCTCTAGAGGTAGTTCAAATCCAAGTCCTATCAATTGCTGTGAGATCTTGGGCAAGATCCACAACTGCCATTCACCTCTTAGAGTTCTAATTTATATTACAGAGGTACTAAAAGTGACCTCTGCAGTATAATTGGGGAGAATAAATAAGATCACACACCTACAACTCTTGGTGCTGTCATTGGGACTCAGTACTTATGATTATTCTGGCAAAAGATGTGAATAGGCAACTTGCAAAAGAAGAAATATAAATGATTAATAGGCATAAGCAAAACTTTAAATATCACTATTAATCAAATAGATACAAATGAAAACAGCAATATGATACCATTTTTTCCTCACAAATTTGAATTTAAAAATATTTCTAATTCTCAATTTTGATATGGATGGGGTGAGTCCTGGGAATGAGTATAAATCGGGACAATTTTTTCAGAAGGCAATTTGGCAATTTTTATCAAGGCCTTTAAACATTTTCATAGTCTTTGACCAAATCCAGTCATTACTCTACTGCAGCGGATACCACTCACATTGTGTTTTGAATTTGCACCATTTATATAGGATACACTGTGTCTGGTGCTCTCTAGCTGTGTTCAGCTGGTGGCCCTACCATTGACATGTTCAAGTTATAGCAATCAAGCCTAAGAAAATAAACATAAAGTCACCCACGATTTATGTGCAAGAATTTTTATCCCAGTATGAATCACAAAAAGCAAAATCTGTGCAACAGTTTAAATTTCAATCAATAGAGGAATAATAAATTAAATTATATACAATGGGATTTCAGATAGCCATTCAACATCACATTAAGAATATGTAATGATGGGCAGCCTGGGTGGCTCAGCGGTTTAGCACTGCCTTTAGCCCAGGGTGTGATTCTGGAGACCCGGGATCAAGTCCCACATTGGGCTCCCTGAATGGAGCCTGCTTCTCCCTCTGCCTGTGTCTCTGCCTCTTTCTCTCTGTGTGTCTCTCATGAATAAATAAATAAAATCTTAAAATATACATATATATATATATATATAAAACGACATGGAGAAATTTTAATGACTTCATTCCAAAATGAAGGTAGATTTCTTATGGTCTCCAATTATAAAAGTAAAATATAATCACTTAAAAATTTACACAATATAGAAAAACTAAAGTAGTTGTAATTTTTTCAACACACAAAGATAGGCACTTTTGATATAGGTTCTAACAAGCTTTTTTTCTACAGTATGTTCATATTCCTACATAACATAAAATGCAGAAAACAAACTAAAAAACTGCTAATCGCCCCAGGGAGAAAAATATGACAACAGCATTAATGTATTTATGCATGCTGGTGGGAATATGGATGTTTTTATTTTTACTTATCTCTCTTTTACCTCTAACATGCTCACAGTTAGCATGAGTATGTATTTTATAAGAAAAACATTTTAAATAACATATATGCAGTAAGTGATCTGATATTAAGCTACCTTAGGACTATTTTTTTCAGTACTCTGAATATAAAATATAGACATTCCTTCTGTGAAATGAGAAATAGCACTCATTAATCATTTTGCCGTCTTCCTCTTAATGAAGACATGCAAATGCATATGCAAACAAGCTGAACTTCTATTATGAGACTATGACAGGGAGCTCTGAAAAAGAGAAGGTAATGATACAGTTTGAAAAGTAGGAGGGCAGAAGAAGGTTAGCAGCGGAAAAAGATTTCTACTCTGAATGCCTTAAAAGAACTGTATAAACCTGATAGTGTTCTAACAATAATAAAATTAGATCGCAAACAGCATTAAGAGACAAAAGCTAGTCATTAGGGTATCACACATATAGTTGTAACGGAATGGGGACATGAAGACTCAAATCAGAATGAAAATGTAGAAAGTTGTAATATTGCTCAGTCTTTTCCCAAAGTCTTGCCAGATCATCATATTCAACTACTTGTCAAGTTCCGTCAATATTACCCATGTATAACTCTAGGATATTTTTATCCAATATCACACATTTGGATCAAAACTGAAAAAATCATTTTAACATTGAAACATTTTGTCTACACAACTGCATGTTCTCACATGTCAGGAAACACAAATTGAGTAAACTCGGTTTCCCCCAAGATCATTAACTTCCAATAGGAAAGGCCTTAATGTCACAGGAGGGTAGGAAGCATTACACTTCTCGATATAACTGTCCCAAAGAGAATTGGAGCTAGGCTTATAGAAAATTAAGTTCCTTGGACAGGGCAGAAGACAGTATCAGAAAGCATCCTATCGTGTTAACTCTGCTTCTGCCCTTTTGTGCAGAAAATCAGGACAGCCTGCCACCATCAGATGGCTTGGGAAACCAGAACAAAGATAAACACTCAATTGAATTCTACAAACTTTTTTGAAATTTGTTTACAGGAAAGATTGTTGGGTTAGGGAAGGGAAATGTAAAAATGGCAAAACACTCTTGATGCCCTCCAGAATCTTCTCATCTCATGAGAAAGCCAGGTGGAAAGACAACTGCAAAATGCAGCAGAATTTCTTAAAGGGCTGAATCGGAGGTATAAACACAGGAAGAGATGAAAAGACAGTCCCATAGAAAGGGGCCGTAATCTCTCTTACAATGCTCATGGACCTTACCACTCAAAGGATTCTCAGAGTAGCATCACCCAGGAGCTTGAGAGAGAGGTAGACACTTAGCTCCCACCCTCGGACCTCATGAATCAGAATCTCTGAGGGTGGCACCCAGGCTTAACAGATCTCCAGGTAATGTTTATAGGTTCTGAAGTTTGAAAAGCAACATTGATCGGAAGTAGAGACACTTGTGATGTAGGAAGACATGAGCTTTCCTGTTGCTTGTTTAATAATGTATAATTTAAAAAAATCAATGATTATATATGCTCACTGTAGAAAAATTGGAAAATCTGGAGGGATGCAAAAGGTGAAAAACATTACCCTTATGAATTATTAGGATTCTTCAGAGAAATAGAACCAATAGGGTAGATAGATAGATAGATGGATAGATAGATAGATGATATAGATATATGCATACATGTCTATATATACATGAATGCTCATGGAAATATATATTGGCTCATGCCAATTCCTCTGTATATGAAGGCGCATGCATATAGAGTCTGGTAAGTCCCAGATCTGCCGTGTGAGTCAGCAAGATAGAGACCTAGAGAGCTGATGGTTTATTTACAGTCCAAAGCCCAATAGATTTGAGTCCCAAGAAAGCCAGTGTTTCAGTTCAAGTTCAAAATCAACAGAAGAGCGGATGTGTAGTCTGAAGGCTGTTAAAAAAAATTCTTTCTTACTCAAGGTAAGGTCAGCCTTTTAGTTCTAGTCATCTTCAACTGATTGGATGGGGCCCACCCACATTAGGGAAGGCAATCTGCTTTACTCAGTCTACTGATTTAAATGTTAACCTCATCCAAAAACTCCCTCACAGAAACACCCAGAATAATTTTTGATCAAATACCTGGGCACCCTAAAACCCAATCAAGTTGACGCATAAAAATTAATCATTATACCTGAATTAACTGCTCTAAACATTTTGGTTTATTTAAATTGCCACCTTTTTAGTTTCAACCCTGAGGAATGGTAGTATATGTGGATGGGGATACATTTTTTGGCTATAAAGAGTCAGCTAAAATACTTTGTCTCTCTGCAGCAAACACCACTGGAAGTGGAAGGCAGGTGAATTCACCTTTGATACCACTGCCTCCTGTCCAAGCTGAGAGCTTCATTTTCATATATTCATAACACATAAGAAGTTGAGGGTCTTTTTTTTTTCCCTAAAGCAATTTTTTTTTAGCTGTGGTGTGAAGTATTTCTCTGGCATAAATATCACCCTTCAACCCCATCTGAGCTGAAAATCCCATTTCTAATCTTCTTTCTGATTGAGAAATGATAGAGTGGATTTGCTGGCAAACATCTGCCTCACTGACAGCTAGCTGCTCCTAGTGGGAGTGGCTCTGAAGTAAGTGAATGCTTATTCATTGAGAAATATATTTTAAAAATCATAATGTGGACAAAATTTGAAGATGAATTGTCCCATGTTGATTAAGAAATTCTTTTTTAAAGACTTTATTTATTTACTCATGAGACACACAGAGAGAGAAAGGGAGAGAGGCACAGACACAGGCAGAGGGAGAAGCAGGCCCCATGCAGGGAACCTGATGTGGGACTCGATCCCGGGACTCCAGGATCACGCCCTGGGCTGAAGGCAGGCGCTAAACCGCTGAGCCACCCAGGGATCCTGGACCCTGATTAAGAAATTTTTGTGTGAGGGACGCCTAGGTGGCCCAACGGTTGAGCATCTGCCTTAGGCTCAGGGCATGATCCTGGGTCTGGGATCAAGTCCCACACCGGGCTCCTTGCAGGGAGCCTGCTTCTCTTCTGCCCATGTCTCTGCCTCTCTCTGTGTGTCTCTCATGAGTAAATAAATAAAATCATTTAAAAAAAAATCTTGACAAGAACTTGATTCTTGATCTCTCCTTTTATGAGCAGAGACAGTCCTGGCAAAGTCACAGAGCAATGTTAGCTCCTGCCATTCCCTGTTGACCTCTTTGATATTATAATCTTTTCTCTACATTCCATCTTTCCTGTCAGTGGTTCCAAACTATAGCAGTATGTTAGAATCACTTGGAGGTTTGTTTGTTTGTTTAAATACTGATGCTTGGTTCCCACCCACTGGGATTTTGATTTGTTTGTTTTGGGGTGCAATCTGGGCATTGGGATTTCTAAAGGCCTTCTGGGTGGTTCTAATGTGCAGCCAGAGTTGTGAACCATTGTTCTAGGATCTTCGTTACTCAAAGTGTGCTGATGAACCATTTGGCATCACCTGGGAACTTGTTAGAAATTCAGATTTCAGGTCTGCCCCACATCTGCTGAATCTGAATCTTTATTTTAACAAGAGCCCCCCGGGCAAGCTATAAAAGTATTAAAGCTTGCATACCCCTGTCCTATGTGTTGGTTTTCCCCTTAGTATTAAAATCAGCTTTTGGAAAAAAAAAAAAAAAGAAAAATCAAAGAAAAATTAAAAAAAAATAAAATCAGCTTTTGGGATAAGGAAACTTACTCAGGTGAAAATAGTTATTTGGTTTAATGTCTTAGTTCCCCCCAAAATGATTGATTATAGCATTTGTTCACAGCGCTGTTTAAGTCAAAGCAGTGAAAGTTCTAATTTTGGAACTTCCAATATCTGGAAGCTGAATATGATGGAGTTTTTGATCAGAGAGCATTCTTGGTTCCCTGAAATCCCCTCACTTGGGCAAACACCTTCTTATTCTCCCTAACACTATGCTGTTATGTTTTATGTTAGGACTTATGTGTCAGAACATAAGTCCTGCAAAGTCTCCAGAGTCTGGCCTGCCCAACTATTTGTGCTTTAGGCAAGGAATAACAGTATCCTTCCATGAAAAACATGAGTGTTTAAAGCAAGGAAGATGTATTTTAAAGATTTCATTTCTCTCCTAAGTAAAGGCTCACACAGGAAAACACTCACCAAAAAAGCAAAAAGAAACTTCTACTAAAGGTAATGTTTTTTTGAGCATGCTCTGAAAAAAATCAGCCAAAGCTGGGTTTGAATTAATGCCTCTAACCTTGATCAATTATTTACCCTCTCTCATTTTGGTAAAGTGGGGATGATAGTACCTACTACCAAGGTTGTTGTGCATGCTGATTAAGATGTAAAGGATGGCTTTTGGCCTCAGTTTCCCCAAAAGGAACATGAAGATCATGATTTTCCCTTCAGGCTGGTTGTGAATATATGAGAAGGTATACAGAGTGCTGAGCGTGGTCCTGGCACACTGCAAATGGTTATTATGTGGCAGGTGACTTTTCTGTATCACCAGGTAGTAGTACTTAGAGGGGTAATAATACTAATGGCAAGGGACGCCTGGATGCCTCAGTAGGTTAAGCGTTTGACTTCAGCTCAGGTCATGACCTTGAGGTCCTGAGATTGAGCCCCACGTCAGGCTCTGAGCTCAGCTAGGAGTCTGCTTTTCCCTCTCCCTCTGCACCTTTCCCCACTTATGCTTGCTCGCTCTCTCTCAAATGAATAAATAAAATCTTTTTTTAAAAAAGTAATGGTGGTAATAGCAAGTCATCAGATGTTGGTTTTCTTCCCTTTAGCTTATAGATGCCAGATTTGGCAGAGAGATTAAGTAACCTGTCTACCCACTGTCACTGCATACTTTAACATTCTACGAGGATTCTTATCCAGGGAAGTTGGTGAGGAAACGTCCCCATGTGAGGCATTATCATCTTGTGTGGGGTGTGTGTATGTGGTGTGCATGTGTGTGTGTGTGTGTGCGTGTGTGTGAGAGAGAGAGAGAGAGAGAGAGAGAACCTGAGTGTACTTTCTTTTCTTATATTCCACATACTACTCCCTGGAGATTCTGAAACACTCTGCCCTAGCAACACGCACTCATTCCTCAGGAACAGTTATAAAGTACTTGTATATTAATATTATTTAGAACACTCATACATTGTCTTTTATATAAAGATGAGGCATTTTTATCAACATTTGAACAGATAAGTACACTAAGAAAGAGCAAAAACGAAGTTCCTTATCCAAGGTTACTGGGTGGTATGCAGCAGACTCAGGATTTGAACTGGATTTATCTCCAAAGCCCAGGTCTCTCTCCTATGTCATAATGTCCTCTCATACGAGTGATCTAACAAGCAGGGGTAGGTGGAGATGAAAATGACTTTTGCATCAGACCATTATTCTCCCAGCCAGCTCTGGGAAAGGCGGTGTAAGCACACCATGCTTTGCTCTTAGGCCCAGACACCCAGAACTCCTAACCAGGCTTCTATGTGGCAGACACGATACTACATCTATTTTTTCACAAATTCTGTGAACTAGGTGTTATTACCTCATTTTAATGATCAGAAAACGAAGATAAAGTAACTTGCTCAAGGACACAGAGCTAATAAATAAGGAACTGGGATGGAATGGGATCCGTCTGACTCCATAGATACACATTAAATTTTTCCGAAATCATTTCTTCATGCATAGTTTTACAAACCAATCCGGAATATTTGCAAAATGCTAAAATATGTTTCCTATGCCAGAAGACTGACCCAGATATTTTGTCTCTTAGCTTTCCTCCAATGCCCACTTACCTTCCCTCCTTAAAAAAAAAATTAAAAAGATTTTTCTGTTTTGTTATTAAATCTATAACTGCCACGGGGAAAGAAATGAAAATATTGATTCAGAACTTTTTCTGGAGAGTGAAGGCACAGAACGTTCAGAGTATCTGCTTGGTTTCCTGAGCTGACAAGCTAAAATCGTGAAAAAAAAAATGCCAGTTATCTAGAAATAGACTTTGAGGCTTGGAGGTTTTATTTTTTAAAATATGCTGAAAAGAAAGCTGATACCAGAATGGATAATACCTGTATGTCCCAATTAGAGTTCATTTCCATAACTTGAAACCTTGTCCCAGCAAAAATGTAAATGTCCAGAGGCGGAGGGGATCGTACTATAGAATACCCAAGGGCAAGGATGTAACACTCCTATATCTCTCTTCCTAGGACCCACTATACTCTCTGACACATAGTGAGTGCTCAATAAACATTACTGAATGAATTATTGAATGCATAAATTCAAGAATAGTTAGCAGAGAATAAATGCATCGAATACTTTTATGAAAGCAGTTGTTGATAGGACAAGAGCATCAATCCATAGGTATCCAATCCCCTAGATGATAATGAGAAACAAA
The DNA here is from genome assembly GCF_011100685.1 of Canis lupus familiaris. Classification (NCBI taxonomy): domain Eukaryota; kingdom Metazoa; phylum Chordata; class Mammalia; order Carnivora; family Canidae; genus Canis; species Canis lupus. The sequence goes on from NC_049235.1 coordinate 42,308,101, forward strand.
CTCACTGCACGCTTCTGCCCACAGGAGACTTAGAGCACTCTTCACTTTAGTTTATCCTAGATTTCTCTTAGGACATTGAAGGCAGAAAATCTTTTTGTGATCTAAAATGTCAGAGAACGAGCCAGAAGATGCAGCATGCAGAAGAAAACATACTTCATGAGTTTCTGCATTCTCTTGTGAGTTTCTAAACTGATTTTTTTCCTTGGGAGAGAAAGAAAAGCTCTCACTTCTTTCTCTTTCTCCATCTTTCAAGTCCAAGAGGCTGTAGCTGATGGTGTGACACAAACGTAAGTCTGTGTGTTTACACGTGTGTCATGTGTTTGCGTCTGATCCTCCCTCCTCCCCAAGTTAAGTGGTTAAATAGGAAACTCGGGGTGATACCCCGGAGCCCCTCTGCACTTCAGTGAGGAGAGTCAGGACACCTGTGCCTGTGGCATATCTGTCGCCACTAGGGGTCCCCAAGCAGCAAGCGATGTGAATTGGGAATTGGGTAGCTGAGGCAGTCTCCCTTTGTCTGCACCCCAGGTGTGGACTCCTTTTGTTCAGAGGCTAGGCTGCTACCTGCAGCGCGGGAGCTGGCTGCTGGGGAAGCCCCCCTGGGCTGCCTGCACAAATCTGAGGAAATGAAGGCCTTCTCAGCTTCTGCCTCTAGTTATGCCTCATGTTACTCCCGAAGAGCCAATGTTTTCTCTTTAACAGAACTAGGAATCTTTGTATTAGAAACACAGCTTAAACTACAAAGGGGAATGTTTCTCACTACAACAAGGAGTCTATCGATATTGAGATGTTGAGAAATTGATGGCAAAAAGACCAATTTCTAGGGTACAGTAGAGTGTTTGCCATAAAATATTTAAAGCTAGTTGACAAATAGCCACACTATTCTTCCTTGAATGCCGGCCACTGGATTAATCTTGAGAGTAAGGAATATTTCATCCTGTGCTTAGCACAGAGGGAAGGAATGACCTTCACAAAGAAACACCCCAGAGTGCCTGAAACATGGGAGCCCAGCTCCAACCACAACAGTCACTTCACCCTGTGGTGTTTTCTTGTCTGCTTTCAAACTTCAAAGGAACAGTAGAGCAAAAATAAACAAATTACAGCAACATAAGAGCTACTCTGTAAACAAAAAATTATATCAGTTGTAACAGCCGGTGGTTGGGGGTGGGGATTACAAACACTTGCTCCATCAAAATTGTATGCCTATATTTTCACAATTTCAGTTTTTCTTGTTCATAGCAAAATAGTGTCATTACGCTCCCCTTAACTTCTTCTTGTGCTCCAGATATGTTACTCATCTTGTTGCTTGGTGGTCAGAGCTACTGATGTGAAAAGTCCCTGGAGAACATGAGACCCATTTATGGATTTATTAGTTCCTTGGTTTACTCACTCCACAAATATCTCCTGACTACCTACTGTGGGTAGAGCCTGGTAGAGAATACAAAGGCGGGCCAGACAGGGATCCTGCTCCTGGGAAGCTTCTAATAGAGAAGGGAGATAAAGTACATGTTCCAAAATTACCATCAAAACAAACCAGAGCGTCTGCCAATTGAGAGGTATCGGGGAAAGACTAGAAGGATTCATTAAAAGGAAAGCTGGTTTCTGGCTTGGGGATCAGGGCAGATTCTCCAGGAAGGTGCATTCTACTTACCTCCTCACAGCATAAGATGCTCAGCAGGGAGGACATGGGAAAAGGCCAGTGTTGACAGCCCTTGGTTGTACTGGGCACCGTGAGAAGGGGTCGCAGGCGTGAAGGGGAGAATAGGAAATACATATGGAGAGGGAAGGTGGGAAGGCTTTAGATGCTAAATTAGCTTTCATGCTAACAAAATGGTAATTGCTAATAATCCTCAACAGACCAAAGTATTAACAAAAATTCTTTCCCCGCCATAAGCCTTTTAATATTTGAAGAAAGAGTAGACATATCTTTTAAAAATCCTACTTTTCAAACAGGCCTAAGATTTTTGCAGCACCAGTATTCCCTTTTCCACTGACAAATAGGCATAGGCTAGAATTAATACCCATGAGTGAATGTATGAATGAATAAAATACATGAATTGATATCCTTATTGTCTCATTTGGAGAAATGCTTTGGAAGGCCTACAAACAGGTGTGTGAGCCTACTGAAGAGGGGTTAGCATCTTATTTCAGCAACCTTTTCCTAATTTACTGACATTATAAACATTTTTGCAAGGAACAGCCAGCCAGCCTTTAGGTCTCTGAAGCTAAGAAAAATGATAGTGAGGGATCATGCCTGCTGAGTTTTCTCCATTTGTTGGGGCTTTAACAATCTAAATTATTGATCAACTTTCAGATTTTAGTTCTGAACCTGGAGCTTTCCATTTGTTCTTCAAAATTATAGGCCTCTGATTTATGGTTCATCTCGGACCAACAAGCTGAACTTCCCCAGTCGTCCTGTCTTTATTCAGTGAGCATATTTGTTGGCCTTGTATCCTTCTTCTGGTCTCTGAACCCAGTGGAAAAAAAGCGAGTCTCTGTTTCATTCTACTTTTGTACAGCACAGGATGGCCGTGGGGTAGTACCTTCACAACAAGTGCTCCTTTGTCCCTTTCCTTCATATTATCTCCAGTCAGTTTGAGGTAATAAAAGCAATCTACTTCACAAGGCCATGCTTTACTTTCCCTAACTAAAGACTGCAAAGCTCTGTGAAGGTAAATAGTATCATCAGACTACAGAAATAGAGCTTGACATCCTTTCGTGAGACCTCAGGGATGAATAATGAAACCTGTTGGGTATTGCCCAATTTGGAACAAGAAAGATATAAACCTCGGGCCAAAGATTAGACATTTCCTGTGGTAGAAGAAGTCACTGCTGATTCGTTATCTCCAATGCAACGGAGAAAGCAGAAGTTATTTGAAGCAAAGATTTGGCCTTTCCGGTACACAATTTATAACCACCTATGGAACACAAACTGTCTGCCAGGTACACCGTGGCTTTATACGCTTCATTAAGTCTTTATAACACCCTACATTATCAGGATTTGGGTTGCAGGTAGAGAAACTGAGACTCAGTGAGTGTAGGTAATTTGTTTAAGGTCACATACCTAATAAATGGTGGAACCAGAGTATGAATTCCTGTGTTGTTTTTCTTCTTTTTCAAAGCCCGATAGGTGTCAACGCTATTGGGTGACATAGCCAAGCCAGTCTACCTTCTAAAGATCTGGAGGGATACATGGATTGCTAGTCAAATAGTAGATGTGTTTTTGATCAGAAGAACTTTGGGAAAGCAGGAAGTCATTTGTGATGGAGAGGTTAGTGTGATGGGCCATATATCCCTGAAGGATTCCAGATTAGCCTACTTTGGGGGTGCATTGTGCAACAAGAGAAAAAAAAAAGGATGAGTGTGGGTGCCTGGGTCTCCTTATACCAGGCAGGGATGTTCCAAGTTCCATGTAGATGAGGGTCAGGAAGATTCAATGTGGCTAAGGTGGACTCATGACCCCTCAACTGTTGAGAAACCTGCATTTAAAAAAAGAGAGAGAGAAAGAGAAAGAGAGAGCGCTTTATTGGGAAGGTGCGCTGGGATGGCATCCTGAAGGGAATTTTTTTTTAAAAAGTTTAAATCAACTAGAAAATGTGACATGAGTGCATATTATGATTATTCAACATTTATCATTCACTGTACGTTGGATGCGTGGTTGATGTGAGCCCCCTAGGACTGTCTGCTGTTCCTGTGTCACTCCTGATAATTTTTAAATTGACTCTGTCCTTTTAACCACGTTTTAAAAAATTGAACTACCCCAATGTGAACACTTTCCACTTTGCTACATAATGAGAGTACTTTCATTCCTTTAATGTTTGCGTTTTCCTTTGATCTAACAATTTCTGTTCAGATTTCACAGTTTTCTGTTGCTTCAGGATTGAAAGCACCGATTACCCTGCTGGGAGCGTGAAATAGATTTAAAAAAAAAAATCCGTATGATATTTCCTCCCAGTGAAATTAATTTACGTTTAAATACAGGGGAAAGGTACACACCTTGCGCTCAAGTCTCTTTCTCTCTCGCACAACCTCAGCAAGTCCTTATCCTGAAAGGAAGGGCTCGGTGGACCTGCTGCCAAGTCTTTTGTGAGGATCCTTTACCAGACGAGTCAGAGAACCTCTTTCTTTGGACACCCGGGCTTTGTGTGGGCCTGATGACATATTTGGAACATCTCTATTTCTTTGAAGGGCAACCTCAAAAGCCCAGTGGAGTGTCCAGTGGCTGGGGCGGGGGGCGGGAGGAGGAGGAGGGGGGCCCCCCGGAGAGGTGTACTTAAGCGCCTCTGGATCGGGCTCGCTAGGGTGTTTGCAGGGTGTTTTAGGAAACACACCTCGCAGGGCAGGGACCGACAGCTGCAGAGTAACAAAGGACAATTTGGAGGGGGGTGCAAGAAGCGCTCCAGGGCCGCTCGGGCGCCCCAGGGCCCCCTTTGCCCGGCACCGTGTCCCCGGTGACCTCGCCCTCGCCCTCCGGTCCCCCACCCCGGCTGTCTTGGCCCGGCCGCGGGCGGCGAGCCCCTCCGCCGTCTCCCCACTGCCGGGTGCCCCCAAACCGCGGAGCAGCGCCGCGCGCGCCCCGCGCCCCCCGGCGGCCTCCCGGGCACCCCGGGGTCCCGCCCCCCTCCCCCGCCCCGCAGCCCCCGGCCTCCGCCCGCGGCCCCGGGTCTCCGGAGCTGTCAAGCCCGCGCGGCGCAGAAGCAGCCCCCGAGCTCCCGCGTCTCGGCTCCTTCCTTTGTGTGCGCGCGAGCGGAGCCGGGGCGGAGGGAGCGGGGGGAGGTCGCTCGGAGCGCCTGGCTCCCGCCGCCGGGCCCGGGCCGCTCGGGGCGCCGCCGGGAGGTGCGGGAGCTGGCGGAGCGCGCGCGGGGGAGCGCGGGGCACCGGCGGGGGCTCGGCTGGAGGCGCACGGCTCGCCCGCCCCGGCCGCCCCCAGCCCCGGCCTCCGGGCGCTCGCACCTACCCCGGGCCCCGGAGGGGAGCGTGCACGGGCGCGGAGAGGGACGGAAACCACAAATAAATAGCGGCGGCGGGAGCGCGTCATCTGGCGGAGCAGGAAGTGCAAGCGGAGTCCGGAGGCTGGGGCTCCGCGCGCGTCCCCAGGACTTTGCCATGGGCTGGGGGCCGCGGGGGCAGCGGCGGCGGCGTCCGCACCCGCACCGGGGCTGAGCAGCAGCGACGCGCGGGGCGCGAGATGGCAGCGTCCAGCAACTCCAGCCTGTCCGGCTCCTCCGTGTCCTCCGGTGAGTTTCAGCCCGTGGGACGCGGCTGCCGCGGGGCTCTGCCGCCCCCTGCGCGCCCCGCGCCCCCTGCCCGCCCCGCGCCCCGGGATGCGGAGAGCCTACCTGTGGCCGCCCCCCGGCCCCCGCATCCCGGGCCACCCGGTCTCTCCCGGGCGGGCGCCCGCTGGGACACTTGTCCCGTCTGCCCGCGGCAGCACCTCGGCGCCCGGCCTCCGGCAGGCGGGGGTGGGCGAGCGGCGGCGCCCGGGGGTCCTGGGGGCGCGGCGGCCGCGACAGGCGGAGGGAGCCGGAGCCGCAGGAGCCCGGCCCGAGGGGCGCGCACGGCTCGGGGGGCGCGGGGGGCGCGGGGGGCGCGGGGGGCGCGGGGCGCACGGACCCGCTCGCGGCGCGGCGCCCGCCAGGCCGGGGGGGCCCAAACCCGAGGCTCCTCGCACACTTGATTTTCTTTGTTTGTTTCAGAAATTAGCTCCGCGGAGACACGAGCGCGGGGGCACGGTTTGAGACCCGGGGAAGGGAGGGATACGTACAGTCGCTCTGGTCCTGATTGAATTCGGGCGACTTAGAGGAAGGAAGGTCGAGCCCAACCTCCGACAATTTGCCGCTTTACAAGCGTGTGTGTGCGTGTGTGTGTGCGCGTGATTTTCCTATGTGGCCTCTTGGACATTTTCTTATGATACTCTCTGTAATTTCACTTTCCAGGCATACGCTGGGTTGTCAAGTGGGGCTGAGCAGAGGGAGGGCTTCTTTCAGCTTTTACAGGGTTGGTCAGCAGGTCTCCTTGAAGGGGAAAAAACTGCTAATGAGTCTGAAGGACTAGGAATCAATAGGAACGGACCCTCTGGTTTCTGAGTATGACAGGTTTCTAATCAGAATGATGCATTGGGTAGGATTCTTCTACCACTCTGGTCGCTGCAAACTTTAATGACAGACCCTAAAGGCACAGCTGAGAAGACATTGGAGTGTGGCGAACAGCGTACAGGGGTCTAGATGGTCTTGAAATCCTAAGGAAAATCCTGAGTATGTTAATATGGCATTAAATCCTAGTGTGTGTGTGTGTGTGTATGTGCGTGTGTGAGCGCGCTTGTTGTTGTTGTTGTTGTTGTTGTTTTTGTTGTTACAGTTACTCAGTCATTAAACTCAGGCGAAGAATCACCTGGTTGGGACCATGGGATGGGGCAAGCCTGTCGTAAATCAGCCCAATCTATAGATGTGTAACTAACGTAACCATAAATACGAGGGGAGTTTGACTAAGGTGCGATTGTGATGGGACGCAAGGTGATCCCTTGAAAGCCATCTGTTATCTTTTTTGGCAGGTTCAGTTCCAGGGAAATAGCACTTCCTTTCTTGATCACTGCCAACTAATCAAAAGCACAGTGTTGTTAGGCATATGATATAGTTCAAGTTTCTGGTAGTAGCAGCCAATGGGGCAGAACAGTCATATCTTATTAAGAGCAGCAACAAGTTGACTGCCTGTGGTTTTAATTCTGAGAACTCAGCAAATGCTACAGCGTATTTTTAGTGCCCCCAAACCACTGCTGCTGCTTTTCGATTCATTTTGGTTGACTAACGTTGAATTTAAAGTACAGTGATGTTGGCTTACGATTAGCATATGGTTATTCCTCTCAGAAGACTGCCCACTAGAAAAGGGACTGGTAGGGGAGAGGTGGCAACGGGAAAGAAGAACGAAGAAGAGACAAGAAGTCAGTGTTATCACATGATTTACTGATGGCAGAAATTACAGATGCTGTAGCATCTGAGTGTTCAGATCTTGGTGTAGCTTAAGAGACCTGATTGAAAAATTGAATTCAGGCTTCAGAAAAATACGTGGGTTTGAAGTCACACAGAACTCGCTTTAGATGATGGCAGTTGCTTTGCAGATAGGATACGGGAGCTTAGATGGCTCTCCTTCCTGCGGGAGTTACCACGATTTTAAATCCTAGTGGCAACTGGGAAATGACATGGGCACCGAAATTCAAAAAGTGGGCAGGGATATATGGTTTTGGCGTGCATCAGACTGGCCCGTGAGCTTATATTTTTCAATATACCAATTAATGAGACCCTTGGTCTTGAAAAATACAAGAAGCTGTAGTTCTCTTTTTAAGCACATTTGCCCGTGGTGTGGATCATGAATAATTCAGATGACACAAGCAATTCACACCTGTGAGAGGTGTTGGGCACTAAAGAATAGAGCCTGTTTGTGGTGACAGCTGCGTTCTCCCAGGCAAAGGCCAGAGTCTGAGAAAATAGGACACTCCATCCATCAATTCATCACCGTTTTCACATAGGGCCTACTATATGCCAGGAAGTAAGTTATAACCCTCAGCTTCAAGGAGGCTGAGTGAGGAAGGTAATTTTAGGATTCCTTCTAGTTTTGAAGTTCTAGGATTATTGTTCTTGCATTTTGGCTGCATCATTCACCAACAGGGTCAATTGGAGAGAGTCACTCCACTTTTCCCAGCTTCAATTTCCTCATCTGTAGATAAGGCTCATGTTAATAATGGGACCTACTCATAGGAATGCCGTGTGGATTCAATGAGATAATGTGTGTGGAGCATTTAGCATAGGGTATGGCACTCAGGAAGTGTTTGGTGTGAATACATTTTGCTCCTTTGAGGAATGAAATAGAAGGCACTTCATGGCTCAGACTTCAGGTGCAGAAAGAAATCCAACACACATAAAATTTGCCTCTTACATTGCATGTTAAATTTGATCTTGAGGTTTGAAGTCTATTAAATAAGCAGTTATTAAGCGTATTGTAGGTTTCGGGCATTGTCCCAAGTGTTTGGAATAGAAAGACGAGTTAAGATCCTTTGCCTCATCACCCAGCAGCAGAGATGGACAACAAAATGGTAATGTAGGGGCAGCCCAGGTGGCTCATTGGTTTAGTGCTGCCTTCAGCCCAGGGCCTGATCCTGGAGACCCAGGATCTAGTCCCAGGTAAGCCTCCCTGCAGGGAGCCTGCTTCTCCCTCTGCCTGTGTCTCTGCCTCTCTCTCTCTCTCTCATGAATAAATAAACTATTAAAAATAGTAATGTATATTCCTGTTGGATAAAATGAATTATGTGGAGGAGAGTACAAGGAAGAGTGATTCCCTCAGTATGCAGGGGTCAGTGGAGGTGACCTGTGAGTTGGGACTGAAAGGATGAGTGGGTTATTTTTTCCAGAGAACAGAGGGGGGAAAGATATTTCAGGAAGAGGGAAGAGCTTAGGCAAAGGCCTGGAGATGGGAAGTCCAGAGCCTCATTTTCAACTTCCTTTCTTAGGGCTATGGATCCATTTTGTAGGGGGTATCTCTTCTCTGAACAGTTAAGCTTATAGATTCATTAGCATCATGCAGAGAGGTGTCAGATCCCTTAGTGTTACTGCTGACGTAGGTAGGGGGTTTTCTTTCCATTCAGGTAGCTGTGAGTTTGATGGAACAGCTCTGGAAGCTTTAGGACATACTGGGGCAACTGAGCAGTATAAAAGGAACAGTGGATTCTGTAGCGAATAAGCATATGGAGAGGTGAACTCGAATAATATGGGTTAAACCTCTCTTGGAGGAATAGATCTGGAAGATTTAGGTTTGGTTGTGTTTGCACAGAGAGTCAAGATCTAATAATTCACTCAATATTAAGCTCAAAGTTATCTGATTTTCCTGAGAATATGTTCTCACTTGCTGTTGTTGAACAACAACACCCAAGTGTGTCATTTATTCTACTTTGCAACTGAGACATAACAAATGAAATAATCAGGTTAAAATTAATTTTTAAATACATTTTCTAAGAACTGTTCAGAAATTTTCTTTTGGAATATTCAATTATGTGTAGAAGAAATTGCTTTGCCTTTGTTTTAATGATAACTACTAGTAATTAAATTTCACAATCACCTAGATTGGCAGGAAGGTTTGATTACCTTTATTATTTTAAGTGGGAAAGAAATCACTATCCTTAAGATTTTACTCTAGCCTGTGGTACTTGATTATACTCTGAAATAAACAATGGTTGATTTGCAAAATAGTTTTCTTAATAATCATGGGTTGTATTGGCTTTTGTAATTGAAATAAGAACTTTTTGCATTTTAGTGAAGTGATTGCCAAATGGGTAATTTCACAGAAATAAAAAAGAAAGAAAGAAAGAAAAGAAATAAACTCAGGTAAAGTAATAAATAAAAAAGCTATGAGACGTTTTCCAGTAACTGAACAAGGTAAAAATTAAATATTAAAGGGACCTCCAGGATAAGAAGTTGTTAAGATTTTAAGAACACAAATACACCGTATTATAAAAATTAAATCAACATAGACTTTTTAAGTTAACATGCAGATGAAAAAAGATAAAAATCAGTATTTTTGTGTAGAGTCATTGAAACCTTAATTGGGAAAAGAACATTCCTAAATGAATTGAGGCATTTATTTCTCCAGATTCTATACAGTAGTAATGTGGACCAAATAAATAATGCTATTTTCTGCTGTCACACTGGCTTGATCCTAGAAATGATAAACAGGAATTCTCATTACTCATTATTGGAGGGTCAGAACCAGTGACGTATACAAATCTTTCATATCCCTAGATACAGAAGGTAAAACTATAATAATGCTGCCAAGACATATATATATATAAAATTAGAAACTCCATGGATCCAATACTACAAAACAATATCTTTGTTAAAACAGACACTCACACTTAGAAGTCTTCTCTTGGACCCCTGAATTATTCAGAAATACTCAATACCCAATTTTGTGGGAAAGAAATGTCTTTACCTTTGTTTCAGTGATAACGGCTGGTAATTTAATTTCATAATTACCTAGAGGGTCAGGATGATGATTTTTGTTGTTTTAACTCACCCCCAAAAATTACGATTTCAAAAAAATTGCAAATTAAAAAAATCACACACACAAAAAAATCACAAAGCCAAAACTAATGCTCTGAAAGAAATCATTCACTCGGATGGAGGGAGTATTGTTCTTTGCTATTTTTCTGGTGACCTTCCCACACCTCCTTTTAACCTATTAGATTTTTCACTGGCCCTTTGAAGTAAACCAGATGAACCCAGCGATAGAGAATCTGAGAGCAAAGACTTTTCTTAAGCATGACTGCATATTTGCTGTGTTTGACAAGGGCCCACTGATATGTGTACATTTGCCAAAATGCCATATTCCCCCCCCCCCCCCCCCCGCCATTCCCACAAACCCAATGAAGTGTTTTAAAAGATCCTGCCATTTGTTCAGCTTTCGGGGGACACAAACACCAGGTATTTTCTGAGGCCGCTCCATGTGGGATTTAACTGGACAGTGTGTTCTTTGAGCTGCAACCTGGGGCTTGGCCCGGGTGTTAGCACTGCTGAGTGCCGGCTGCTGCTCTGCAGGATCTCCTGTTTCTGCACAATGGTGAAAATAACCGGACATGGGGTTTGGAACACCTAGACATAAGCAGTGTCACATATGTTTTGAAAAGGAGTTTTTCTGCCAGAAGATCAAGATTCTTGCCAAGATGGTTAGAATCAAAGAAAGAGAAAGGGACCTAGTGATAGACCCATTATGATTAACAGCATCCATCTATCACCCACCCATCATTTATCTTTTATGAATGTATTCACATTTCATGACTCCTGAAGTGTGTCATTTAATTTTCAAAATGAATGGCTTTCTTTCTTCCTTTCCTTTTCCTTCCTTCCTTCCTTCCTCCCTCTCTTCTTTTTGTTTTCCCACCCGTTATTATGTTGGTCAGACTTCTATTTAGAATTTTCTTTTTCATCAACCCTGCGCTTGGTCTTACTTGACTATGAGTTTCCAAATCCTCTAAGCACCATCCTGCTTCTCTTTCCATTTGCTCATTGGAAATGGAAGCTGGTATTCTGTTTCTCACATGGATTCTGGTCAGGGGATCAGATGGATGCCTCTATCTCTGATGCAGGCTGGTTGGTGTGACCGAACACACTCATGTGTCTCAAAGTTACTAACAAAAGCAAAGGTGTTTTTAAAGCCTCCATGGCCAGAGGAAAATCCAGTTAGGAAAGTGCTGGTCCCCCAGGCAGTCCGCTCTGCAATGGGACCCATGTATCTGTTCCCTGGGATCTGAAACTGAGGACCCGGCATGTGTGCATTGCCACGGGGCGATAAAACTTTGCAGCTCTGTACCCACCAAGAGTTGTGCAAATAGCCCGCTTTTCCCCTCATTTATTATTAATCGAACACCTTTGTGGGGGCCAATCTTTGAATAATCTTTACAGCGTGGCCTAATTACAGCCTTGCCTTGCTTCAGTAGCTTGGCCTGTCCAAGTCACCCAACCTCAGCCATATAAGGAGTTGTTTTAAATCATCCAATGCCTAAGTTCCCATAGACATTCTCTAATAAAGGTGTTCAGTGAATAGCCTTATTTAAAATGTAATCATCTCAGGTCAGAGGTTATACTGATAAGATTCTTGGAGTTGAGACATCCTCTACACGTTATGTAAGCTGCCAATCACCCCTTGCCTTGGTGAGCCTGCTGGGGAGGACACTTTGCAACAAGAAAGGCTGGATGCCACTTTCCTGCTGGAATCCACTAGATTTGGAGAATCAGTCAGCTTCCTTAGGCTGGCAAGAAATCTCCCTTTCTGACATGTGTCTTCATTAGATATTGCAGGCGGAGCTCTAAACTCAGAGTCAGAAGATCTGGATGCTGAAACCTTTAACTAGCGCATTGACCAGGGCACTTAAACCCTTAACTAAGGCTCTTCGAGAGGCTTCAAGCCCTGACTGTGACCCTTAAACCATTAACCAGGACTCTTGAACCCTTAAGGAAAGTTCCCAAACCCTTAACCATAGGCCCTTAAACCACATACTTAACTAAGCTGTACAACTAGCTAAGGATGTGTGACCTTTGGTAAAAATAGCCTCTGAGCTTTAAGTACCTCACTGCAAACTGCAGATATGACGGCCTGTTTCCCAGAACTGATGTGAGCATTAACGGGGTGATAGAAGTATTGTCTCCCATAGACCTGGCTATCCTATCTGCTCTGCAGATGCAGATTCTTCCCCCTTCCTTCCCTCCTGCCCTGAACATCAGTGAGCCTCAGTCCTCTTGTCTTTAAACCAGAAATAGAGGTATCTGATGAATTTACCCCACAGGGTTGTCATTTCTGAAGCACTGCTTGGGAAACTGCTTAGTAAACTGAAAAGGCAACTAGCAATACTGAATGATTACTATGTCTCACTCTGTTTACATGTAGTCCTTGGAGTATTTCTTTAAGGCAGACCAGGTATCCCCTTTTGCAAACAAACACATAGGTTCAGAGAGGACATGGGGCTTGGATTCGAGGTGGTAGGGTTGGAGGAACGACTCCTTAATTTCAAAGATCAGGTTCTTTCCTCTTGAAACATAAAGGGTTGGTTTGTGTTTCTATCTATGTTTTGAAAGTGTCTGACATTAAAGTTTAAGGCTGAAATGCATGCTCCTTGTTAACAGAGAAAATACAGTAATACATCTGTGCTTTATTTTGATGCCCTTGGTAGTTATCCAGACCCACACTGAACCTGACCAAAGCTTAATCTCACTACCGTTGGGACCTGGGAGATATTACCGAGTGAATACTCTGTAGAGAGATCGCCTGGGAAATTGGATTTATGGATATCTGCTCTTAAGAATAATCTCACAAGGTGAAGGGTCTATAGGTGTTCATGTACTATTCTTGCAACTTTTCTAAGGTTTGAAAATTTTCCAAATGAAAGAAGACTGAGGAGTAGAAAAGAATAGTACAGTTTGCCTCCAATTGATTGTCTTCACTGAAGTCTTAAAAGCATTCCATCTCATGCGAGCTTATCTAGTCTTGTGATCACCTCATGAAACTCCCAGATTCTGAATCCTCAAGGGAAGAATATATATTTCTTAACTTATATCTTAAGCGAAAAGTAAAGGAACTGAAATTATGGAAGGCATTCAGGTAGACCTATGCAACACTTCTACCTGAGAAAATGTCTTTTCCCTCCCAAGCTCGTTTGACTTTACATATCATTATAGGTTTCAAGTGAGGAGGGGGGCTTGCAGGTTGTTTTAGCAGATTCCAGAATTAGATACATAAGAGAATCAGGGCCATTCAGCTAGTTGGTGGTGGAGCGAGAGCTGGAACTGACAACTAGGACCCGTGTTCCCAGAACATTCATTCTCCATCCCCTTTCCTGGCGCATCCTAAGGAGTAGCATTATCCTTAGAGAATTTCTTACAGCTGTTTTTTTCTGTCTGGCTTCATAAAGGCTGTTCTGTTTAATTATTTAATATTTTCAAAAAAAGAAGTCATAAAGTGCTTTGTATTTTAAATGAGCCTTAGATCTCAAGGCTGTTGTTGTGCCAATAGAGGCACAAGGACTTAAGTGAGCTAGCGTCTGCCCTATCTATATATAGCTGTGCTGTCTAATATGGTAACCACGAGCCACATGTAGCTGTGGTTTAAATTTAAATTTAAATTTAAATTTAAATAAATTCAGTTCCTCAGTTGCATTAGGCACATTTCAAGTGCTCAGTGACACATGTGGTCCATGGCTACCATATTAGACCATGAAGAAATAGAACATTTCCATCATCCTGTGAAGATTCTGTTGGGCAGCTCTGGTAAACAGGGAAGGTGGTTCTAGGACAGGGACCTTACTAACGTAAAATAATAAGCTACAGATAGGAACCTTGATAGAATGTTCTCTCATTCCTGTATTTGCTCATAGTGCTGCTTTGGTTATATTTCACTAATTTTGCAAATTGGTTTTTTTAAAAAAGTAATTTTTTCATAACTTTGAGGGGAATTGTGGAATGACAGCTAGAGGATGATGTTAGGGAGTAATTAAAATGTTTATAAACTCTTCTAGTCTTGAAATTGGATTCAAGCCTTTTAAAAAATTGTCTCTAATTTCCCTAATGACAAATCCATCTCTTTTTAAAAAAATCCCACAGTGAGCTATAATTTTGCCCTCAAAGAGGAAAAAAAAATTGCCCATGTCCAGAAGTAGTTTGAATCTTATAATTGTATCTCTTCCAAAACATCATAAAGAAAATAAGAAAATTGTGAACGTGTGGACTGAGGTTGCTAGTGGCATATCCAAGCCATGCTATTTAAAGGAGGTTTTCTACCAACTTGGCCATCAGCAAACCATTCGCCTAGAAGTATTTTACTACTGCAAAAGTCCCACATATGGGGCAAAGCAAATGCACTGGTTTTTAGAAAATAAAGTTAGCTTTGAGAATTAGCACATTTAATTGGAAGAAAATGAATGCAGATAAGATGCAGGAACATGACTGTTCCTAAGAAAAGGAAGCTGCCCTCCTTGAACTTCTGTTACCATCTTCAAGTGCAACCAAAAAATGGAAAGGTAGATGGTATCTTTAAAGGGTCAAACAACCATCAAGAAAGAGGTCAATGTTGAGGCCATTGGATTCAGACATAATAGCCAGAGGCCCGTGGCCTGTATGGCTTAGTCCTTATTGACATAACTCAGATCATAAATTTAGGGTAGTGTGAATCACAGTATCACTTGGGTGGGTGATGACCATTTGCAATTCTTTTCTCTGATCAGAGGCCCAGTACCTGGATTTCATCTTGCCTTGTACAGAGAGTCCTTCTGTACTCTCAGGACTGGCTGAGCACTGTGTTCTTCAAGGAAATAAAACCTAGCGTTCCTTATTTATTTCACGTAATTGCACACTAACAATATAAAGTGCTTTTTCTTTTTTCTTTTTTTTAATGATGTGTTTATTTATTGGAGAGAGTACACCTCAAGTACATTCCTCACTGAACTTGGAGTCCATCCTGGGGCTTGATTTCACCACCCTGAGATCATGACCCGAGCCGAAATCAAGAGCCAGCCACTCAACCAATGGAGCCACCCGGCTGCCCCTAAAGTGCTTTTTCTTGAATAGTTTTGCTTCTGAGGAATACACCCAAGAGATCAATGTTTGGGACAAGAAAACAGAAAATAGGGACTATGGGTTGAAGGGTGAATCTTCTGCAACAAATACTAGAATGTGTGGCTGCAACACGGGCCTATAATAGTCTGACCTATAAGTATCTCAAGACTGAGGCTTGCACTGCCCACATGAGCTGTTTAGCTCTTGAAATGTGGCTAGTGTGACTGGACATGCACTGCAAGTGTAAAATACTTACCAAGAGTTTGAAGACTTAGTACAAAACAAAAAAAAATATAAAATATCTCACGAATAACCTTGTTATGTGGGTTATACGTTGAGATGATTATATTTTTTGGATATTAGGTTAAAAAAAGATATTGTAAAAACCAATTTCACCTGGTTAATTAAAAAAAAATGTGGTGAGGCACCTGGGGGGCTCAGTTGGTTAAGCATCTGACTCTTGGTTTTGGCTTGGGTCATGATTTCAGGGTCTTGAGATCAAGTTGGGCTCTGCACTGAGCATGGAGTTTACTAAAGATTCTCTCTCTCTGTCTGCCCTTTCTCCTGCTCATACTTGGGTGCTCTCTCTCTCTCTCTCATAAATAAATAAATAAATAAATAAATAAATAAATAAATAAATAAATTCTTTAGAAAATTTAATGTGGCTGCCAGATTTTTTAAGATTAGATACATAGCTCACATCATATTTGTATTGGACAGCCACTGGTCTGGACAACTTGAGTGAGAATGTTCTAGCCTTTATCAGAGAATGTACCACATGAAACCTGCCGATTCACTGCTCCATGGCTCCCATAGTTGCTGCCCTGCACACTCTCCAAGCTAGAGAAAGATACCCTCTCTTCTGTGTGGCCCAGTTCAGCCCCCATTCTCAGGTACCTGTTTTGTTTTAGTGCCAGACATCGAGAGATGTCCTTCATTTTTCTGGGCCTGTACAGAGATTTTGAAATGAGGTAATAGAGAGAGAGATGGAATTGAGCTCCATCAGATTCTTGTTGATACAGGTTTTGTGCTTTGTTTTAGGCTTTACTACTATAATTCTAGACTTTACATATTTACTTGTTAGATTTATGTGTACTCCTCCTCCGAAGAAAGCCTGTAATGCTAAGAAGTTGGGTGAACAAGACACATTTTTCTCCTGACCTGTGTAGGAAATTCTTCTCTGATAATGTTTGTACCGAGGCTTCTTGCCATGAATATGTATATGTGTATAAAACATGTATATGTGTGATCTATGTCTGTATACATGTATATATGTCTATATGTGCATGTTTGTGTGTATACGTAACATCCAGAAAGCAGAAGGAGATGAGGTTTCAAGCAAAAGTTATTTCCAAACCAAATATATAATATATAAAAGTTAATATCAAGGGAAAGGCAAAGTCAAGCCTAGCATTACTTTTAGTAATGAAAAAAATACACTTGGGATTATGCTAATGATGTGTAGATATTAATACACATAATTCGGCTGCCTAATATTGATTTAAGTTGCTCATTCAAATTCACTTTATTATAGAAAAATTAGCCATTTTGTTTTATAGTGTTTGTCCCTGCAGACAGTGGAACTGTTAAGTCATGTTTATTGGGTAAATAACACTATTTTGCTGACTTTCATATGCAAAGAGAGCATTATCATGTCTCCCACAGGAAGTGCCCTGTGAGTTACTGTTTTCTGGCTGGGGACCTGCTTAGTTCAAGCCAGGTGTCCTCTCTGTTATCTCCCTTAGGATCAATGTTCAAGGTTGAATGTACTGTCAGTGGTCAGGGCACAGAAGTTTTTTCTCCTACGTGACGTGAACATCCCGAGGCCTGAACTTTATCCACATGAGAGCCCCATGCTTGCTTTAAGCAGCCAAACTAACCCACATGCCTTTTTCCTTTTTTTCTAAATATGAATTCTTCCTCAGAGAAAAAAAGCAATTGACAGGGGCTTTCAACTCTCTTGAAATAATATTGGATTAAGATTAGGAACATAACCACAGCAAATCCTAGGCAATTACCAGCGGAAGACATGATTTGGAATTAGACAATGTAATTTGTCATAAGAATATAATAATTGCCATAGTACTTATTTGGTTCAGCATTCTAACCCCAGTAAAAGCACTAAGAGGTATTTTATAAAAATGCTCAGCAGACTTTCAAGGAAGAGATGCCCTGCAGACATCTAACTTTTCGTAAATAGCTGAGTGTAAATCTGTCATTCAGGAATTCATGTAGACACGTTTCTGAGAGCATATGTAGTTTCAGCTTGTGATCCTCCTTATAGTAATGAGTTCCATCCATTTTCCACCCCTAGAGTGGACTGATATTTCTTTTCATTGCTTTAAATTTTAGTCTCTGAAACTTATTTCTAACATCCACTCTTGGGTTTTGTAAATAAGTGTGGGTTCATTTGAACCCCAGACTTCAAGAGTGGTATTGTGTGGCAAGTATTGGGAAGCTGAGTTGCTGGTCCAAATACCAGCACCAACTGGCTATCTTAATTTGGGTCCATCTGCAATTTCTTGTCCATAAAATGGGCTAATAATTCTTATGGAAATCAAATGGAATAGTGTCTGTGAAAGAAATTTGAACTTGGAAAACTTGTGAACAAAACATAAAAATCTCTGATCTCATGAAGTTTCAGTCATATATAGACGCTCTATTGATTCCCCTCTTGGGTGATAAACAATCGCTCAGAGTTCATGATTCTCTAATATAACTTGAAAAATCTCATGTAAATATATTACCTTGCTCTTCACCAACTTTTCAAAACCTTGAAGTGTTAAGCCCATTGGGTTAGAATTTCTCCATTCAGTGTATGATTCCATTGTGCATCCTACTTTCCCATAAACATTTTAAATTAGCTCAGACAAATCTCTCATTTATACTTTCTGATCCAGTGGAGTGGCTCTTTTTAAAATTAAGTTTGATGTAATATCCAATCTATGCAAGTAAATCTCTGCAACAGACATGGAAGTTATGAAGCACAACAACAGAACTCTCATTCGGAGTCACTCAGTCTAGGAACATCACCTACTTTCTCCCTTCCGTCCCTTCTTCTTTCACTCTCTTCCTGTAAAGGTAACCACTATGAATTTCTTGTTTACTATTACCTTCATTTTCCTTCTTTCTTTAAGTAATTGAAAGAAATAATCCAGAATCTATGCTTCAGAAAGGCAGATGTTTTTGTCTGTTTTGCTCACTGCCAATCTCTAGTACCTAGAACAGTGTGTCGCATGCAAGAGGCACTCAATAATTGTCGAGGAATGCCACTTTAGCCCCTCTTTTATCTCTTATATGTAAATCAGTTCTGTAAGGTTCCTGTCTCTGGTTCACATTAGCTGCATGCCTTTAATGATTTTTAGAAAATTAGGAGTCTTTTAAAACTCATAATATGGATTTTTTGCACTTAAATGCAATAGGAGACTCCCAACAAAATCACATGGTCTTCTCCGAAGCAGGACTGCTTCTTAGAGTTGATTTGTAGTTCGTAAGTACTTTTCAGGAGTGAATAGTGAACCACTCAAGGAATATAAGTAGTAAAGCTAGAGCTGAACAGGGAGAGCCACAGAAAAGATTTTAGAAAGTGATACAGTGCACGTGCTACAGCAGGTGTGAACCTTGAAAATGTTATGTGAAGGAAGCCAGTGGTAAGAGACCACATATTGTGAGTCTACCTATATGAAATATCCAGAATAGACAAATCATAGAGACAGAAAGTGGATAAGTGATTCCTAAAGCAGGGAAGGCTGGAGGGAAATTGGAACAACTAACTGCCAATGAGTATGGGGTTTCTTTTGGGGGGTGATGAAACTGTCTGAAATTGATTGTGGTAATGGTTGCCCATCTCTGTAATATACTAAAAGTCATCGAACTGTACACTTTTAAACAGGTGAATTGTAGAGTCTGTGAATTCGATTTCAATAGAGCTGTTGTTAAGAGAGGCAAAAAAAAATTGATAGAGCAGGGCTGAGAATGGGAAAAGGTTTAAAGTGAGCAGACAGGGAAAAACCCCATAGATCAAGTCCTTCCTTGATGGATACTCATAAACAGATAGGAAACCTTTTTTCCATATTCACTGATAGCAACACATGGGGGTAGCCCTCCTCTTCCCATTTTTATTCCTATAGTTGTCTGTTTCTACTGACAGCTCCCCACCTCCTCAGAAGGTTCCATTGAGATGCGTTCTCTGTGCTTGGTTCCCGGGGTCAGCTCAATGATGCCTCTTTCCCCAGTGCCCTCAAAGGCTGCGATATCCTCTCTCTGGCTGAGGAATGAGGGCCAACAGCAGGTGATTTTTAGATGATTTTTAGATTTTTAGCAGGTGATTCTGCTGATGCTGGGCAAAGCAATCAGTGCATTTCTCATGACTGGTTAATCAGATTTCTGTGCAGATTTTCAAGCCCTGGGCATAAACTCTTGACGCCCTCAAAGCGGAATGTGAGTCATCTGGGAACCCAGTTTCCTACTGTGTAACCTGGGTACTGCTGAGTTTACTAGTACAATGATGCTTCTGTTGCTGCCTCCAGGTACCCTCACTAGATGGATGCATGTGCAGGCGTTTCCCGGGGTATGATCTGCTGGCTCTTTTGTTGTTTCTAATCAAAGAGTGGGCACACTTTGATCATGTCAGATCACAGCATTGTACTGTAAATACTTCGTCAGAAATATTACACAGGTACAGTTGTCTTGGATGTTCCAATAATGTTTACTGTAACTCTGAACAAGTAAAGAAACATGCATTTGCTCAGACATGTTATAAAATATGAATATTTCAAATATGAAGTCTTCCAGAATCACATATAGTTCATGATAATGAATCCAACCAATCAGTATTTGAAAAATACCTGCTGCTTTAGAGTGCAAAGTTCCCCTCCCTGAGAGTTTAGTGACTGCTAGAATAAGATCGACTTTCTGCCTCTTAGAGGAAAATCTGGCTCTGGTGGGGAGCTTGTGGAGATAAAGATTGGCATCTTGGGGGGACAGAGTCCCTGCATGGCCACTTTCATGAGCAGGCTTCAATCTTAAGTCGCCTATAGGAGTTCATAGCAAGGTTGACTCCCCTTCAAACTATTCATGGCTTGTCCTTCTTACTCGTCGTGGCACAACAAAGGTTGGCACCCTGCACCCCCAATACAAACAGATACCTATTGATGGGAGTGTGGAGGCAAAGCAAGTACTGAAACATCCTCTTCCTTAGGTTCTCATTCGGAGTATTTTCCTGGCACCCGGGGGAGGAAGTGAGTATGCAAGACGGTGAATTTGTTCTTTGGTGTCCTCTCCCCGGGGGAAATCTGGCTGCCTTGGGTTCCCTACCCAACAGCACATGGAGGCCAGGGGCATTGTGCCTGGTATTGGCCTCTGTACCTGCTCTGACATTTCACTCCAGGGGTGGATTTTATTCCCCGGTCCTCCTATAGTGGTCCGCCTTGATCCGTGGTTTTGCTTTTCATGTTTTCACATTTTCATCATCAACCATGTTGGGGAAGCAAACTGTCCTGTTTCTGATGAATCAGCGGAAGGTCAATAGTAGCCTAACTCTACCTCGCAGTGCTTACGTCATCTGCCTCATCTCTGCCTCATCTACAGGTCATCATCTCACATCATCCCAGGAAGAAGGAGGGTGAGTACAGTGCAATAATATTGAGAGACAGAGATTGCATTTCTGTAACTTTTACTACAGAATATTGTAAGTTTCTATTTCATTCTCAGTTACTGTTTTTAATCCCTTGCTGCGCCTAATTTATAAATTGAACTTTACCCTAGGTTTGTATATATAGGAAAAAACAATAAATATGAGGTTCTCTCTGTGGACTTAGGAACCCACTGAGGGCCTTGGAAGGTGTCTCCCCTCCCCCATTGGGTAACGGGGGTACCGCTGTACTTTCTAACATCACAGGCCAAGCTTTCCCTAACAAAAGGTGCTCTTCATGCAACTTTCTCTTGCTAACACCAACATGCATGACACATTCATGCCTCCTTGCTTCCTCCGTAGAACATTTAAAGGTGCAGTTATTATATGGGTTAGGAGGTTTCTGCTGCAAATACAGAAAACACTGAAAAGAAGTGGAAGATAGGGTAACCAAACACTGTGGCATCTGACTCTGTTGGCTTCTCTACAGTTCTCTTGGCTCTGTCCTCTTGGTGGAGGAGCTTTGCCCTGAGCTTCTCTTTTCTTTTGGTGTCAAGATGACAACAGCACTACCTGGCATCACCATAGAAAGGGTAAAGAAGTACAGGTTTCCCCCACTGTCTGAAAGTAGATTTCCTATGAAATCTTTTTTAAGCCAAAATGATACAAAGTGAAGAGGCATTTTTTATTAATTTATATGGAAAAATCTGTGAGTGTTCCCAGGACCAAAAAATAACCTCTCTTTGACTTTTCTGATACCTTAGGATGCAAGATTGCTAATAGATGTACAAAATAAATCAAGACAAAACACAGATGCTCATAGATACCATTCAAAGCTACGTGGCTAGATGCTAAGATGCTGAGTCTAATTTTGGGAATGGAACATTGTGGGACCACTCGCACTGCTGGGGGTCTCCACTGCCTTCATAACTGCTCACTGCAAAACTAATGCTGAATACTATCTTTGCTTTTCACCCCCTTTTTTTTGCAAAAGCAAAAATCTTTTGGGGGTTTCATTTGGTTAGTGAAAATGTAGGTTAGTGTAGGTCTTTTGTAAAAGAGAAGTTGTGTAATGCAAACTTTTTTTTTTAGTGCAAACTTTTGAACAACAGGGGATACCTGTAGTCTCTTTCTCATTGCTGTGTGAAAAGTGAGAAAGCCTTTCTCAGAAGCTCCTCTTCTCCCAGCAGACTTTCCCTTGCCTCATTGCTCACAGTTTTGTCACATGCTCATATGCAAGGCAATCACTGGCAAGGAGATAGGATTTCCATGATGCTTTCTCTCTAGACAATGACCTCCTTCCTGGAATGGGGATGGGGCTAGCCTCTCCCAAAGGGGTGAGGACATCTGAACAGTACAGGGTTCTGTGAAGGAGGACAGAGGAACCAAGAGTGTCCGGCACAGTAATGTCATGAAGATCCTCAGTCTTTGAAATCTCTAAGGCCACCACAGAAATACTGAGAGTTCTAAGAAACCTGGCCCCTCCCACTCAAGGGACTTATTATAGTCTAGTTGAGAAGCAGAAAATTGGTGAATGTATTTAGCCTGTAGTAATACTCATTCTGCGACCAGAATATTTCTGCTTCCCTTCCAAATTAAAGTGACTCACAGCTTTTACTGATGCCTTGCTTTCATATGTTAGTGCTTTGTGAATTGAAGCACTTTGTTTTATGGTTATGGAAAAATATTAAGTGTGATTCTGGATAGATTCCTTAGCTCTGATGAAAAGTTAGACAGGAAGGACTGAAGGTTTTGATTTTTGACTTACTTTTTTAAAAAATATATTTTTTTTATTTATTCATGAGAGACAGAGAGGGGTGGGGGAGGCAGAGACAGAGGGAGAAGCAGGCTCCCTGTGGAGCAGAGAGCCCAATATGGGACTCGATTCCAGGACCCCAGGATCATGACCTGAGCAGAATGCAGATGCTTAACCTACTGAGCCACCCAGATGCCCCATTCTTGACTGACTTTAACATCCCTGGGCCTGGTGTAAGTTGGAATTGTTTTATTAGAAATTCAGAGAATAGTAGATAATTCAACCACTCCTGGTTGCTATGGCAAGGAATTTTTTAAAGCTTTGATTTATGAGAAATAGTGATCATTAGGAGCTCTTTGTTTTTAAAATAGAGAGCCCTGCAAATTGTCAAGCCTTGAGTGCAACAAATAGATGATTGACACCTAATTGGAGAAAGAATCTCAGGTTATTTCCAAAGGAAGAAGAACAGGCAGGCTTTTGGAGCACAGATTCCCGTTTTTCATTTTTATGGCAGGCCAGAGTGTGTAAAGATCATTGGACAAGGAATCATGTGGCCAGGTCTGTGCCAGCTCTAGCCCAGTGTTTGCTTTTCATATGGCCTGGGGCAGATTACATTATCATTTTGTGACTTTTTGATGCTCATCTGTAGAATTATTAGGTTGGACCAGATCATCTTGAAAGTCTTGAAAATTTTATGATTTTCTGACTCTTGCCTATTTCTTCTTGCCAATTTATGGTAGATTGGTGGTATCGCCAAGGGAACAAGCCTCCCACCTCACACGCATACTTCACATAGCGGTTACCATTGGCACCATTTGTTTCAGGCACTCAGGGTATAAAGCATCACTACTCTTGGGTATCTGTGCTGCACTCACATTTCAGGCCTCACTCTGAGTAAAGCCCAGAGATATTCCAAGTGTGCTCCAGGGCAATATTATACAAGCCTTTCGGAATGCGACCCACACTAAGAAATACATTTCATATCACAAGCCAGCATATATACACACACATACCATCCACACACACATAATTCAGCATATATTTATTTATTAAGTATTACCATGTTCTAAGTGTTAGAGATATTACTGCAGTGAAGGAAAAAAAGACAAAAAAATGCTGCTCTTTGTGAAGTTTCTAAATACAGAGAGATGATAAACAAAAGAAAATATATGTAACCTATCAAGTATGTGCATCATAATTTTATATAATTATGATACAGATAATTCATAGTTCATATAGAATGCTAGAAGGTGATAAGTTCTATGGAGAAAAATAAAGAAGGAAGGGAAATGGGAAATACTGGAGTGGGGGTGGGTCTGAATGTTACATTGTGTGATCAGGGAAGCTCTTACTGAAAAGCTGACATTTGATGGTGAGGCAGCCAGCATGCAGATATCTGGAGGAAGAGCATTCCAGACAGAGGGTAATTACAGATGTCCGGCTGCAGGAGTGTGCCTGGTGTGTTCCAGGAACAGAAATAAGGTCAATGGAGCAGGGGTGAATAGGAGGTAAATAGAACTGGGCAGGAATGGGGGGCAGATCATGGTGGGCCTTGTAGGCCATTGTTAGGATTTGGTACCGAGTGAGGTTGGCTGTCCCTGTAGGGTTCCAGAAGAGTGACATGATCTGACTTGGGTTTTAACAGAACCACTCTGGCTACCATAGTGAGAATAGATTAAATGCAAACACTGAGTATGCATAGGCACTCACACACATACAGAGACACCAGCTCTGCAAACAAGGCTTCCCCCTGTCCGTGTGAGGTGCTCTGATATTATTTTTTTCTATGATATTTGAATTCGTTCATCTAAAAACTGGTCAGGGCCCACAAGTTGATTTCAGAATCCACTATAGGATGGCAACTGGGAATTTGAAAAGCAGATTATAAATTGACTTAGAATCCCAAAGATGTAGTAGATCGAGCTTTCTTGGTCAAGGCATAGTTATAGTGTACATGACACCCAATCGAGGCCTCATCTTCATATTTAATAATGGTTTTCAAGGAGCTTTTGTTCATTTTTTAGCTTACACTGAATAACACTATTTTATTGAATGATCATTTAAAAGTTTCATGTTTTTTTTTTAATTATTTATTTATTTATTTATGATAGTCAGAGAGAGAGAGAGAGAGAGAGAGAGAGGCAGAGACATAGGCAGAGGGAGAAGCAGGCTCCATGCACCGGGAGCCCGACGTGGGATTCGATCCCGGGTCTCCAGGATTGCGCCCTGGGCCAAAGGCAGACGCCAAACCGCTGCGCCACCCAGGGATCCCAAAAGTTTCATGTTTTCCTACAATTCATATCTTAAATTACTTTTTATATAGAACATTTCAAATGTATTTAAAGAGAAAAGTATAATGAACACCCCTTTAACCGACTTTAACAATGATCAGTTTGTATCAGCTCTGGTGTCCTCTAAACTTCACCTGCATCATTTGGATTATTTTGAAGCAAATCTCAGGTCTAGTATCACTTCATCTGTAAATATTTCAGTTGCTATCTTGAAAGATAGGGACTCCTTTTTAAAAAAAATGTACCACATTACTATTATCTTGCATGCGCACTCACACACATACACACACAAGTCATAACTCTCCCTCTTAGTTTGATCAGCAGTGCCTGTGTTCACTATTCTGAGGAGGGAAATACAAGTGACTTTAATGAAAGGAAGCTGTGGTCATACTTTCTCAGTCCCAATTCTGTAGATGGTGTTTCTAGACACTGCCAACACCTCTGTTTAAGAAATACTTTCTTGCTTTCAAAAATGAGTCTGTTTGATCCTGTTTCCCGTTTGTACTTTCATTTCTACTTAAATATGGCCTCCTTTCCTGTGGCTCCTGCCTAATCAATGGTAAGCTGCTTGAGAGAAGGTCCTGGGTCTTACCGTCTTTGTACTGCCTAGTGGCTTAACATGGTTCCTGGCACACAGCACCCCTCACACTTGTGTTAATGTTTTACTTCCTTTCTAAATGTGGGGCTGGAGTAACCTCTCCTTGGCCCTCTGGCCCATGACTCCTTTGGCCATAGGTTGCAAAACCTGACTTTTCAAACCCGACTTTTCTAGGAAGCCTCACCTCTACCAGGATGGAAAGCTTTCTGGATCAGTATTGACTTGTTGACAGGAGCCTTCAGGTTAATATCAATTCTTACAGAGCAGTTTTTGTCCTTTCTATTCCTTGAGTTTATTATCCTCACTCAGCAGGGTGTGGTGTTTGTCTTCCTGTGATATCTGCCCTAATCTCCACCAATTTATTGACCAGAGACCAATTTGATATGAGCTCCATTACTAAAAACATTGTCATTTCTGAATATACATAATAGTCATAACTTCAAATGGAGGTAAGTAAATATTTTTTATGTTTAAGTATATGGTATATACAAATCCTGTGTTGAGTCTCCCTTATTTACCTAATTAATTACCCAAGTATTTTATCTATAAAATTGGTAAGGTAGGTGGCAGTATTCTGAGATCTTCTTATCCTTGCTTTCTCCTTCCTTTTTCCATTCTCTCCGCTGTAAAAATTAAGTGCATGTTTGGTGTCAGCCACCATGTGTGGCTCTGGTGACATAAAGGGATAGGAAGCAGCCTCCTTGTAACTTCTTGTTCAGAGTGTGTCCCCAGCGTATTGTCACTCCATAAAGGCAGGGACCCTCAGATCACTAGCAGAGGGCCTGCCACTTCGCAGCTTCATCAAAACATTTTTTTGGATGAAAAATTGTATGAATGGAGACATAGACCTCATCCAAAGGTATCTACAAAGTCCAAGGTGTGGTAGTGAATTTGGAACTTTGTAGAACTGGTGAAGTCATTCTCAGTTACGAATATTTATAGCTCAGAACACTTCCCTTAAGTTGCTGCTGCTCTTGGCCGTTGTCTTCTGAGTGTTTTGTACCCTCTTCAAGATGCCAGAAGTTCTGCATGGGGATCCTTACAAACAGGGCCACAAGTCTGGTCTCTAGACTGAAAACAAGACAAGTGGGAGGCTGTCCATTGCACTCACTGTCTCCCTCTCCTGCATATGCAGTTCTGCTAGATGAAGCCCTTCCAGCTTCTTTCTCTCTGGTTCTGTAAGTGTCACAGTCTTAGGAGGCCTCTCGGATGTCCTGATTAAGGGTCTTGTTTAGCTCAGAGGCAGGCCTGTAGTTGTGACTTCTTACCACAAGGAAAGCATTTTTAAAACCATCACACAAGTCTAAGTCGGTTTCCCCAGGCTTTTTCTTCTGTAATTCAATTTTATGTTTATGCTGTGCCAGGAGACATTTACTACTGGTTAAGCAGGAATTAAAAATACTTGTTGCTATGTCATTCCAAGGATTTGCTGTGGTTGAAAGTAATGTCTTCAGTGTGTGTGTGTGTGTGTGTGTGTGTGTGTGTGTGTGTCTGTGTGTCTGTGTGTGTGTATGTGTGTGAATATCTGTGTTTATGCACGTGCCAGGGTGTGTTGGTGAGTTGTTCTGTGCGTGCACATGTGTGTGTCTGTGTCTGTCTAGGTTTGTGTGTGTGTCAGTGTATGTATGCCTCTTTGTGGGATGTGGGACGTATGTGTGTGTTTGTGTCATAAGGCAGATTCAATTTCCAGGGGAACAAACACATTCCGAGGACCACAACCCTATGGGACAAGCTTTTAACTACTATATTTTCTTTTGGCTTTAAGTTATTTACTCTTCTTCCATAAGCAACTGATTTTGAATATGCGAGTTCTTTTAGAGATTGGAAATTATATCATTTATCATTTTAATGGTTATATATAATTAATCTTATTATGTAAACCAATTATTCTTAATCCCCAGGTGAAGTTTGTAACTAAGCCTACATGTAATTCTCCAGATATGATGAATGACAAGTCATAGAATCAAAATTTCAGAGAAGCAGCTATTTTGGGGGGCTGGAACATCTTTTTATTTTAAATAGGCGTTTTAGTTGCTTGAAAGAGTCCTTGTAGATTTCCTGCAAAATTAAAAAAGCAAGAGGAAGAGGAAATTACAATTAATAGTCTTAAAATTCCAATTAATCTCTCAAATAGTGATTAATTTCCAGAGACATGGAAACTCTGCAGTATATCTGAGAGAAAGGAAAAGACAATTAGGATTTGGGAAATTGATAGAGGACACGCGGGTAGGTGGAAGTCCCATCAGGGTTGAAGATTGCACTAGCATTGAGATAATTGACAAGGTTGGAAGCCTGCCAAAACTGTATCTTGTGTTGGCTCTTAATGGGACAAATGTGCCCATTTTGAAACCCATTGACCATATTTCCTAAAACTGTCTATTGTCTTTTTGGAAGTACTCAAATAAGATCTGGTACCAAATTAGAGTACTTTCTTTGTCACCTTTTAGCTTATCATTTGGCTGAGGTTTTGTTCTCCACCCTTGTTCTTGCTCAAGGGCATACTTGGGGCTCTGCTCTTCCTTACAATCAGCATCTCACAAGCTGGTTCAAGTCTGTGTTGGTTTAAGATAGTGGGTGTTTTAAATTTCTGAGACCACCGACATAGCTTGGAAATCACAAGGACCAGTTGATGCACCAACTTTTTCCTCTATAAATGGAAAATTGCAATTTTTTGTGCAAATTATTGAGGACAGGATAGATTGGAACAAAGGGATAATTAGCATGTTCTCAGAAAACTGGCTCTACTTATAAAAACTACTGATTTTTAACATGCAAATGCTAAGTTCAAATTATTGAGTGAATTCAGTTTTGAATCCTTTGGAACCTATTTGTATGTACCTGAAGGTTTAATTACATGTAATAAAGATGATGTTAAGTTTTTACAGTAGCATGGCTTTTGATCTGCTCTTTCTCTCCAGTCTACTAACAGTCCTCATTAGGGGAAAAAACCCTTCAGAGAATGAGACATATATATCACAGTCCCTTGAACTTCTAAACATATGCAGCACTTTACAGAAATAATGGGAGTAAACTAACCATTTGTGGTCAGCTGGAAAACTCAACTTTCAGAGGGATTTGACCAGCTATACTGACCTAGAAAACTAAATAAGCAGTTTGGAAAATCTGGTTTGTACGTATAATTATTTTTATATTATATCAGGCTGTGCCTTGCAAAGAGCAAACCACAGTAGTTATCTGACCTATTGCTCTACCCTTGCCTTTTCTCCAACACAGTAATTATGTAAGACTCAGCATGTTTTTCACTAAGTATATGTATACGGGACATTCCTTAACTCCAGCAGCCCTCTATCTGGAGGTTACTCAAGTGCTCTGTATCAATCTGTCAGTCTGAATGGAAAAGAAACCTTAAATCAGGACCAATGGTAACATTTATAGACAAGGAGGACCACTGGGAAAATAAAAGTATTTGGCACTATTAGCTGAAATGTCTCAAAAGTTGTGATGAATGAGGTATTTTTAATTAAAATAGAAAATTAATCTTCAACATGAAAGAGTCCTAACAATGCTTTTCATTTGAATATAAATATTTGGGTGGGATATAGGTAACAGGATGTCTGTAGGGCCCTATAGTCCTTTGGGTTTACTGTTTTTAATTCTGGTTCTTCTTCTAGTAGCTTGGAGCAAATAACAATGATTTCCTTTAGGTTGTATGCATGTTTCTAAGGATATCTGAATAAAAGACACATTTCTGGTAATTTACCATCTCAGCTTCAACTCTTGAGCAGCAGGCTGAAATGCAATAACTTATCCTGAATGTGAATTAATGCACATGTGCAAAGAAGGTATGTGTCTCTTCCTGGATTTGAAGGAACTGACAGTAAAGCAGTTTCATCAGTATACCCTGGATGGCTTATCATTCCTGATTAGCTAGCATTGCAATTAGAAGACATTTACCTTTTGCTTAAAACATGACAGTGACTAGTGGAGTTCAAATATTCATAAAACAAAGCTGAGCCTATAGCTTTAACCCTCTTAATCTTACATTTGAAAAAAAGTTCAAGTGAAACAATGAATTGGAAGTAATTGCAAAGCTATAAAAGGGCCCTGAGTCATTTTAGTCATATTTGGGATTGTGACATCTTCCACCCACCCCGCCAACCTTTATCCCCACCACGCAGCAGTACCTCTGTTCTCAGCTTCTGGGTTGGCTCCTTTTTCTTCTTTAGGCTTGTGCTACAATCATAAATGCTAGGTAGTGTAAATTATGCTTAGTGAAGGTGGGCATGAGGATTGGTGGAATCACATAATGTCTGTGTTAAAAGGTGATGTTCTAAAAACCTTTAAAGGATCAAAGACTGATCCAGTGGTTCTTAATCCTGATTCACCAGAGATAGTTTTGGGAAAAACAGTGACCTAGACCATATTCAAGACCTAAAACATTAGAGTTTCCTAACGTAAGGCTGAGAGATAATAAATCAGTCAAGATAATAAAACTATTCACTATTTCCCTAGCATAATGAATGGTGAGTCAAGCAGAGTCATGTAGATCCTGGGACAATCAAAGGATGGTCCCTGATGCCTGTACTGCCTAGAAGTTTGTTAGAATTGCAGAATCTCAGGCCCACCCCGTACCTACTGAATCCGAGTCTGAGTTTTAACAAGATCTCCAAATATTGTTTATGTACTTTAAGAAGCATTTACTAAAAGCCATTAAATAAATGAGAGGGAAATAAGGAGTGATTAGGACCATGATTAAGTGAGGAAAAATATATCCATACAATGAAATTTTGCTAACTTCAATGAAGTTTGGGAAGCGTTTTTGATGACTTAGGAAATGCTTATACTAGAAACTTAACTGAAAAATAGAGAATTGTATCAATAGTATTATATGATCTATACACAAACATTTAAAGAATTTCCACTTTGGAAGTCCTGGAAACAATGGTGTAACTGGCATTGGACTTATCCTTCTGTTATAAAAAAAACTGTAAAAGATGAATATAAACAACTCTTTCAAGCATTGGATGACAACCAATACAGAAATACAATTAATTGAGTGCGAGGTAGGAGAGTTCCCTAGGAGATCCCACATGCACACTGGCTTTCCTTTGAGAGCATTTTTCAAACCAAGGTCCAGGAAAATAGAACCCAAATAGAACTCCTATCTCTAGGCAGAGGAAACAAAGGTCAGGCATTAAGGATTTGAGGGTCAAAGTCCCAGAGAGGAAGGAGCTATAGAAGAGAAGCCCTAAATCTATATGAACATCTCTTTAGGCTCTTTGGCCACCCCATAAACTGCATGTTGCAGAGTGAAATCGGGAAAGTTTGACAGAGAGAAGGCTGGTGAAAAGGCTAAAGATTTCGAAGGCTGTTGGTATTAGAGAGATGTAGGAGTTTGGGCTCAGGGAGAGTGGCCAGACCTGGATGAGGAGTACTCTCAGCATTCATCTGAGGCTCTAGAAGGCTGGTGTGTGTGTGTGTGTGTGTGTGTGTGTGTGTGTGTGTGTGTTGAGGTGGGGAGTCCTTGGGAATAAGGATTTTACTCATGCCTTGATAGGATCACGGTGACCCACAGATTATTTGACATCTGAACATACAAAACTCAGCCTTCCATAGAGAAAAATGACATAATGCAGTTTACATAGTATTACATCTATGTTGTATATCATAAGGTTATTTCAACTGTGAAGAAACATAAAGGTGACCAATAATAAAGCAGGCATAAAAATAGACCTGGAGATGAACCAGATGTTGAAGTTACTAGAAATGGGTCTCAAAATACTTATGATTGTTATAATAAAGATAAATGAAAATGAAAGAAAAGAAAGAAAGAAAATGTCTTCAGGTAAAAGGAAATTGTCTCAAATAGGAAAACATAATTGCAGGAAGGAAAAAGACCTCCAGAAATGGCAAATAGATGGATGAGTATGAATAAATATGGTTTATAGCAACAATAACAATAAAAATTTTTGTGTTTTTTTTTTTTACAATTTTTGTGGTATTTATAACATCTGTAAAAGTAAAATAATAACACAAAAGATGGCAAGGGTAAATTGAAGTTAAACTGCTATAAAGTTCTTGCACTGCTTAGGAAAAGGTAAAATTACAAATTTAAAGAAGACCAAAATAAACCAAGGATGCAATTTGTAATGTTTACAGTAACAATTAAAATGATAATTTAAAAACGGTAGAACTAAAATGCTTATAAGGAAGAGAAAAAATTTTGAAACCATTTGATTAATTTGAAAGGAACTGAAAAAGAATGCAAGAGCAAAGAATAGATGGAAAACAAATTGCAAGATAGTAGATTCAAAAGCAACCATATTAATAATTACATTAAATATAAATGTTTTCAACATTCCAATGAAAAGATAAAGAATGTCAGAAGGGATAAAGAAAACCAACTGTAGTAGGTTTAAATTTTAAGGCATTTTGTAGGGACACAGAAGGGTTGAAAAAAAAAGGTTAGAGATACATATGCTAGCCAAAAACTAACCAAAAGAAAGCTTATATCAACATGTTAATATCAAAGTAAATTTGATTTATTTTTTTTTGTAGCTTTTTTTTTTTTAGTAATCTCTACACCCAACATGGGGCTCAAACTCATGACCCTGAGATCAAAAGTCACTTGCTCTTCTGCCTGAGCCAGCCAGGCACTCCTCTAAGTAGATTATAAGGCAAGAATTATTATGAGAGACAGGAGGGACATTTTTTAAATGACAAAGGGAAATTATAACAATCCTAAATCTATAGGCACATACTGATATATTTTAAAACTATATAAAGCAAACATTGGCAGAACTCAAAGGAGAAATAGACAAATCCAAGGCCCACAGCATTCTCATTATCCAGATAGATATAGACAATCTACTTAGGCTTCCAAAGAAACACTGAGTTGTCATTACTACTAGTCCCCAAATTAACTGCTATTCTTTCTTGTCATAGATGAATTTGCATCTATTTTTGAATTTTATATGCATAGCATCATACAGTAATCACTTATACACTCTTTTGTATTGAGATTCTTTCACTCAACATTATATCTTGAGATTCATCTATATACTGTACCTACCCATGGTTCATTCTTTTTCACTATTCTGGAATATTGCAATCTCTATATACTTACATTTTCTTTTCTTTTTTAAAAAAAAGGTTTTATTTATTTCAGACAGAGAGAGAGAGCATGAATGGGGGGAGAGGGACAGAGGGAGAAGCAGACTCCCCACTGAGCAGGGAGCCCAACTCGGGGCTGGATACCAGGACCCTGAGATCATGACCTGAGCTGAAGACAGACACTTAACCTGCTGAGCCACCCAGGTGCTCCTATTACTTACATTTTCTGCTAATGATAGACTTGGGTCATTCCCAATTTGGGCTTACTATGAAAAAATAATGCTATGAATATTTTGGTATGCATATACATACATTATCTATTATGTATATGCCTGTAAGTGGAGTTAGTGGGTCATGGGAGCGCATATATATTGAGCTCTACAAGATACTGCCAAACAGTATTCAAGAGTAGTTTTACCAGTTAATACTTCTACCCAACAGTATATGAAAATTTTAGTTGTGATATGTCTACACCACTCCCATGTCCCATTTCTTGTTGACTTGGTTCTCTAAAACTCTACAAGCAGTAATATCCAGTGCTTTTCTATTTCAAGAACAGGAAGCTTTTCATCAAGTGAAAAGTAATTACATTTGACCAATGTTAAAACCATGGCAGTAGCAGAAGTAGCAAACAAACATGACAGGAGAGACAGTCCCAAAGGATATTCTGAAGTTAGATCATCCTAAGGCCACTTTCTGAAAGAGGAACAATTAGGTGGAACTGCTCTCCCAATTAAGAAGGCCTTCCTTCTTAATCATTAACTTAATTTTCCCCCCCAGAAATGTTCCAATTATGAAAAATTATGGAACAATTTCTGATAAAGTGATATTACATGTGAACACAGTAAATGTAACTGCAAAGGGATAGATTTTTAGGCCATCATCAGATACTACTAAATTTTAACTAAGTTACTTACACAACTGATAAACATAACTAAGTTAGGATGAGAACAGACCTCACAATGCAAACACTTTTTCTATGTTTGTTGAATGTACAAATGGTTTGTTTTTAAAAACCCTGTGTTGCTTAAGGAGAGATCCCAGGAGACAAAGTCAGAAACCATTTCTGTTGTTAAGGTGTGACCCTAATCACTTAATATCTCTGTACCAGTTTTTAAGTATCTGAGAAGCAATGGAATATTATATCCTCTCTGTTTACCAAAAAGATTATTGTGAGGAGCAATTGGCATGTCTGTAAGAGCTAATCCATGTGGAGATTTAAAGTCAACAAAGCATTTTCCACATATTTTCATTTTTATGTTTAACATAATCGTATGGTTGGTAAAATGCTATTCAAATGTAAGGTATGTTTTTTATATGATAAGTCATATTTTTCATATGATAATCATATTGTTATACGTCTTCTGTCATAAGCAGAACCCAATGCAGTTTAGTTTATAAGTACATTTTGTTCATTCTCCTTTGCCTCAGTAGAAAGGGATGGAGAGTATG
Organism: Canis lupus familiaris; assembly: GCF_011100685.1. Taxonomy (NCBI): domain Eukaryota; kingdom Metazoa; phylum Chordata; class Mammalia; order Carnivora; family Canidae; genus Canis; species Canis lupus. The sequence goes on from NC_049235.1 coordinate 42,341,987, forward strand.
ATTCATAATGAGTAAAACACATATCATCTCCTGGAGATAGAAAATAAGGATAAAGGCAGATTTCCATTCAGGAGAATTTATTTGGGCTTTGGAAGTAATTTAAAATGGCTATTCCCTCTGTTGGCAATTTGTAGCCTGCCTGAGTTGACACCTCCATTTTCAATCACAGCAAGATTGCTTTTAGTTGCAGGGAATTGCTAAAGCCAGAGCTCTGAAACTCAGAAACTGGACCCTTTCAAATTCCTTATAGATTTCAAACAGAAGGAATAAGAACTCGATCTTCTTTCCTGATTGCCATCAAATGCTTCATGAATTATTTAAATTAATCCAAGATTTGTCTAAATCAAGAGGGCGAAAACACAGCCTAATTATAATATTGTCCTGTTATATCTGGGCATAGTGGGTTAGCTGGAAAGATATGTTAGCTATCAAATATGGAAACTTTATTGTAAAGTAGTTGCTGGACTTTTTATGTACATATGAGATCTAAAAAAGACAATATTGTATATTATGATTAAGTTGCAGGTAAGTCAATAAAACCAATATATGAGAAATTTTGTGTGTGTGTGTGTGTGTACCTTCTGATTGTCCATCTGTATGGAACTATGTACACATATGTTTAGAGCAATACTTCCAAAGATTCTCTTTGTAAAACTGAATTAGAGTCTATAGGATTAGCATTCCTTTTGGTTTCTATCTTGATTTTCCATGATGTAGAAAATCTAGAAGTACAGCAAAGCTGGTAATCTCACTACTTCTCTAAGGTAGAAGGAGACTGAAGCTCATCATCTGTTATGAGCTCTTTGAGACCCATTTTGAGGCATCACCACTAATCACACAGGAAAAGGCAACTTACCTCACATGGGGGACAGTTATAATTATTGAGTGGGTGTTACAGTCACTGAGCTTTACTGTAGTTAAAACATTATTCTGAGACATGTCCTACAAGCCATGGGATTAGGCCTTTATTAATAAAACTCCCCAAATGGTATTTGCAATGTGTCATTCCACTTGAGAAGATAAATAGGGCGGAATTAAACTAACACAGAAAGATTACTTATCTTATAATTAAGAACATTGTACAAGAATGAATTTTGAATTTATAGCAGTTTCTGGGTTGGCTGAAGAGACATATTAAATAACCTTCCTTTTTAAAAAAATATCTTTTGAGACATAAATTCTCTGTGGGGAAAAAACATAGAACAATGAGCTGTCTTTTTTCGGTTGATTGCCTGTAGTGTTACAAATGCTTTGAAAAATGAAGGGAAATTTAACATTTCAAAATGATCTTTCAGAAATCTATTATTATGAGTAGGGAAAAATGAATTAAAGTCTTAAAGTATTTAGACTTTCTGGAAACTTCCATGATGTAAGCTAGGTAAGTCTAGGATAGACCAGCCCACAGAGTGTGGTGACATGAAAACACAGACATGAGTCACTGATTTTTATAGTCAGCTAGAAAAGAAGCACTTTTCATGTAATTAAAAAAAAAAAAAAAGAAAAATAGACACTATTTCCTGACATGAACACAGTTACTATCTTAGTTTCTCCTTGGAAACTTTACAGAGCTTTATCCTGTTTATTTACCGTGCACAGTGACGCAGAGCATCAGCTTGGGTCTGTGATTTTGAAGATCTTGGCTAAAATGTTTTATATGTTCTTAAGCAAAGCAAAGTAGTGAGTTAAACAATAGCCAAGTTTATACCATTAAAGTAAAAATATCAACATATGCAAGTCAGAATCAAATTCATACCGGTTTACCTATGGTATGAATTTTCAGGTTTTTTCTGGAATTATCCTGGGGATCTTAATATTACTTTTAACTTTTTTATTACTTCTAACTTTCTCAAGATATGTCCAGATAATTAACATGAAGAAGATAGTTTTATTGTAAGGTTAGAAAATGGATTTGGATGATCTACTTTTTCTCTTTGTTCCCCCTAAAATGAATTTAAGTTGGTCTTTAATTTTCCCATCTGCAAAATGGAGGAGTAAGCCTGTCCAAAGCTGTGAAATACATAGAGGGCATTCGTGTTTTCAGAAGCAAGTTGTAATGTGTACATATGGGCATTTTCTATCATTTTGTGCTTTTGAAAGGAATGATAGGAGTTCCCCTATCTCAGGTCATTAGATCTATGGTAAGATGTGACACGATGATGTCATTTTGTTAGAATATTCTGGAACTATGCCACCTCAGCTTTACCACAGACTACAGCTGTTTTGGCAGAGTTAGTGGGTCTTGTTTCCCTACTAGCTCCCTCTATAACAGCATCCCACTGGCAGCAGGAAGCTTCTTGAAGAAATGTCTCCATGCCCTACTGAGCACTGTAGCCCACATAAAACCATAAACTTTTCCATTTTCATTCTTTTGGACTTGCAGTCACTTTCCCAACTCAGTGATCTTCTTTCTGTCATTAGCCACCCGAACTCCATTAAGTTGTTCTTTGTTTCAAGGAATAGAAGCATTGAGCTTTTTGGTAAGGGTTATCTCCTGTCCAGCATTACACCTCCTCATGGCAAAAGCCCCCCAGCTTTCTTATGGGTGCCCACTTTTTCCTAACCACTTCAGTCCATATAAGTCCAGAGCTTCTGAGGGTTACCTGAGTCCAGCTTTACTGAGAAGAGCTTCCAGGCCTGGGCTAGAAGGGGCACAGGACCCAACCGGAACTAGTAGTTATTTACTCTGGCTTTCACTTGCTGGATTGAAACTGTGGTCATTTAGCTGTCATCCACCTGGGACCTGGGATGGACTGCACCTCTGTTGGGGCAGAGCTGAGAAATGGGACCCTGTGTCCCGATTCATGGTTTCTGAACTTGAATCCAGTAGCAGCTGAAGCCTGACCCCTGACCTTTGAGCTACTACAGCTTTTTTCCCTTTAGTTTAAGTCCACTGGAACTGGGGTTTCTGTCATCTGTCATTTGCAAAAGAAATAATGCTAAGTGATACAAGCCTAGAATCTATAGTCCAAGTTCAAAAGAACTTCAGAGTTCAAAAGTTTTTCAAAAAAACTTCTTTGTTTTATACTGTGTATTCCCACTAATACATCAAGGCTGCAAAACCTTTCTTTGCCTGTGGATGCTGGCGCTTACCAAACTGACTGTTGGGTTTGAGGCCTTGGGTTGAACAACAGATTAAATTCTCAGCCCTGAATATATTCTAAGTGCCAAACATAGTATCAGGTTCTTTAAGATCAGAGTACCTACCAGTCCTTGTTTCTTTTTTCCTTTTTTTAAAAAAGATATTTATTTATGTATTTATGTATTTATTATTTATTTATTTGAGAGAGAGAGAGAGAGAGAAATAGCATGCACACATGGGGATGTGGGAGTAGAGAGGGACAAACAGATTCTGCCCCAAGTGTGAGCCCAATGCGGGGCTTGATCTCAAAACCCTGAGATCATGACCTGAGCCAAAATCAAGAGTTGGACACTTAAATGACTGAGCCACCTATGTGCCCCTACAAATCATTGTTTCTAATTCACAGAGAAGCTGCCTTAAGAAACATATATATACACACAAAACTACATATATAGATGTACATATGTATATGTGTGTGTTATACCTTTAGAAACACAAGGCCAACAATATTTGATTCATTTCACCTGTTAGATTAAAAAACCCAATCTTCCCATTGGGCAATACTAGGAAATAAATACATCAAGCTAGGAGGATTTGATGTGATCAAAGTCCAAGATGAGTTGGCTGCAGGCACAGTAGGAAAGGGGGTTGTTTGTCTCCTGTGACCCCAGGTTTCTAGGAGGCCAGTCCACCCACACATGCCAGGGCAAGGTGCCAGGTGATTGAGCCTCTGGCACTGGAGCCCCATTCTCCTTCCTGCACTCTCATTTCACGCCCTCTCTTCCGTTTGCTCCCACTCTGTTCCAGTTTGGCCTGATTTGCAAGCAGAGTGACGTGCTTTGCTTTCTGGCCCATGAACTCAAGGATGGAATTAATATCTGGCTTTAACCCTTAGAGCTCCTAGGCTCCCTAGCCTGTTGAATCAACTCCTGTCCACTCTTGACCTCTTCCCTGGGCTGAGAGTGCTATTTCTGTCTTCTTTGCAAGCATCCGGTGCAATGAGGAAGAAGATTGAGATGAAAGAGTAACACATAGAGAAAGGACAAAGGTAGTATCTTCCCACACATGTCTTTACCTTATCTAAAAATACTTCCAATAGGGCAGGCAAGATGAAGAAGCCAAGCATGTGGCATATGCTTCCTAGTGTACCAGACTGAAATATTATACACTTGGATGACAAAGTCTGGATATTACAGCCATAAACATATGTAAACATTTTATGTTTTGCTAAGAAGGAAAAAAATCACTGATGATATATTATCTTAGCTGATGATGAAGATCAATTAATCATATTCCCAAGATCTAGATAGGAAAAATGACAGCCACTTTAGCACATAGCTACAAGAGTAAGTATGATGGTATTTTTTTAATTTGGCTTGATTGTCACCATTCGCTACAGCTGTGTTTTATAGATTATAGACTCCTAATACTGGAAGGAACCTTTAGCTGAGGGATTGGAAAATGAAAGCCTCCTGGCCCAATCCAGCCTGCCACCTGTTGTTGTAAATACAGTTTTACTGGAACCCAGCCACATCCATGAGCTTAAGTATTGTCTAAGGCTGCTTTCACATATACCAGCAGGGCTGAGTATTTGTGACAGTGATGATAAGGCCAACAAAGCCTAAAATATTTATTCTCTGGTCCTTTACAGAGAAAATGTGCTGCCTTTGCTTTAGAAGGTGATCTGAATTCATTTATTTTCTGGGATAATTTTTTGTTGCCTCAGAATAGTATTTTTTGAGTAGGTAAAGATTTCTGGGGATGAAGATTATATTGCCTCCTTGTATTCTGACTCTTAGCAACAAAAATTTTTTGTAAAGGCAACTTGCTTAAATCTTTCATGATACAATGTAAACCTGGTTCCTCTTTAAAAAAATCTAAAAAAAAAAAAAAAAAAAAAAAAACCTTTAGTTGGGTTGTTTTGTTTCAGCCACTCAATGAAAGCTGTTTGTGTATTTAAAGATTATCAAATAGCCCAGTTTTTGTCTCTCCTCCCTCACTCCCCACCAGGATGAAATCCATACCTTTTTACATTCCCAAACCTTGGAATTTCCTTGTGTGTGTGTGTGTGTGTGTGAGTGTGTGTGTGTGACTTATCTATGAAAGCTTTTTAGTTCCTTGTAATGATATTTCTTTTACCTAGAACTGGACATTGTACTCTGATAATATTTACCCGTTACAAAGTACATTAAGGTGTATAATCAGTTTGCATCTTGGAACGCCTTGTGAGGCCAGCTAGTGATTTTACTATGCCCATTGTGCAGATGAGGGGCAGTGAGGCTCAGCAGGTTAGATATCTGGCCTGGGATCACACAGCCAGGAATTGATAAACCATTTGCTTTGCAGTGAGCCTGGCAGGAGGACCTGTAACTGATCCAAGCTATATTGCATGTGTCTGACACAATACTGCTTGCTTTGGGGGGCGTTATTTTGTCCTTCAGTGTGGATCTACTGGCTCAGTTTCAGCTCACTGTTGTTTGTACATGGAGCCCGTGTGAAGTGAGCCCTTGGTCTGCTATTTAAGTATCGTTACCATGTTCTGAGGCTACGGCAAACAAGCTATGTGTTAGTGGAAGAACTGGAGGAGAGTAGGGTTAAATTGGCAAAAATGCATCACCAGTAGGAGAAAAGGTGTGTGCTTTGCAGGGAGGAGGGTGTTCAGTGGTGCAATCTTTCTCTGAAAAGGGCAATATTATTTAGGTATCTTTTCAGCATTCCTCAGAGCCAGCCCATCCCCATGCTCTAGCTGTGCCATTTGTTTTCCTCCTCTGATGTACTGAATTTAGTCAGTCTGCCAAAATTACTTTGATTTTGGAGTCTAGCTTTGAAGATATTCTCTGCAGTTCTCTTTTCTCATTACCATTTGGTGTTAACATGAAATTCTCTCAGAGTCATTAATGAGGATGTTAAGCAACAAAAACAAAGAGATATCTCCTTAGTAAAAATATATTGTTCTCAGCCAAGTACAAAGACAGCATAGGGACACTGCTATGGAAATATGGGGAAAAAAAACCCAAAAACAATCGTTGCTGCACTTTTGGGGGTGGATGTTTTCTGACTTATTTACTTTAGCCTTTTCGATGTTTCTTTGGGGACCAAATTATAGCCCAGATACTATCATTAGCACTTTAGATTATTGGTTACAGGGTATAAGGGAGATGTAAGCTGGTTCTTGAACATTATGCATTTTTAGTTAAATTTAACAGCATTTCCTTTTTTGGTTGTATGTTGCTTATTGTTCACCTTTTATCATGGTGTGTGATCATGATTCCTATATGCAGAGATCATCTTAGTAATTGAATTCCTCATTGTATGTCTTCAGGTTATTATAGTTTAAGTATTTATTTTTATTACTAATAATATTAGTCAATCATTTGAAGCATAAACCATTTTTCCTTACACAAACAGTGGCAAAATTCCACACCCCCCCCCCCCGCCCCGCCAATGTCTTTGTTGCTGAATCATATAATACTGGTGATTGCTTGGAGCAGAAAAGGCACACTTGGACTACTGAGCCCCCTCCCCCCCCAACTGCAGCTGAGAGAGGCCAGTGAGGAGGTTTATCTTTGGGTTTTTAAAGCAGATTTGTAAACCTAGGACATTTTATGAGGATGTCATTGGGAGAGAATAGATTCAGGACCTTGTCATTTTTATAGAATTAGAGTGAGATGGGACTTTAAAATAGGAATTTCTCTTTTCTTACCTTTCTTCCAGTCTTTCTTTAAAAGCTACTTTTAAAAAGAACATCATTCCTTTGTATTTCCTTAACCTTCTCTCTAGTTGAGTGGCCAGCTCTTATTCTCATCTGGTCAGATTTCTTCTCATCCTTTTATGTGTACGGCCAGGAAGCCTTCCTAAATCATTCTCCCAGACTCACAGCTGCCTTCTCCCTTTGAGAAACAATATACCCTAGCTCTTCTTCTTCTTCTTCTTTTTTTCCCTGTAGTGTTACATTCAACAGATACAATTTCCATGTCTAAGAAGCAGTCATCCTTAAATTTTGCAGGCTTAATTTCATTCTGGTAGTTTCAAACCTACAAACGACATAAGTGACCTGATATTTATTTCCATCTGAGAACAGAGCACATCTTTTTCAAAGTGTTGGGGTTTGACTGAGGCCATTCCTTTCTGTCGGAGCTGACTGCGTGTCCCCTTGGTGTGCACTCACATATTTTAGACTTGTCGAATGTCCGTTGAATGCGGATGCCATTAAATTTTGCAGGCTTCTTTCTAAACTGTTATTTATGCACCCTATGAAAACTTCAGGTATTTTTATGACAGACATTATTTTAAAGGAACAGGGATGACAATGACTATTCATTGATTATTTTCAATGAATTGTCTTTATGTCAGTAATACAGTCTTGAGTTTCATTGTCCTTTTTTGCTTGAAGGTTTTCATTATTTCTACAATTTATATTGTTTTTATTTACCCCCAGTTAATGCACTTTTTTCTTTAATTTTTCTCAATATTACATTTAAGAAGAACAAATGAATCACGGAGATTCAGAGCTTAAGTTCCAGACCCTCCTCCTGTCACCACACTTGTTGTATGACCTGGGCAAGAAACATCATCTCTTTGTGCCTTAATTTCCTTTTCTCTAAAACGATGGGAATAAATTACCAAACTCTGTCAGCGGTTACAGGATTAAGTAAGCCATATAATGTGTTCAGAAAGGAGCCTGGCATATAATAAATGCTTAACAAATGGCAGTGATTATCATCATACTTATTTATTGCCTCCCAAAGAGTAAGCATCAAGTCAAACACATAGTGTCTTCAAAATCCCTTACAAAATCTCTTTTTTAAAAAAAAAGATTATTTATTTGAGAGAGAGCGCACACAAGAGAGAGAGCATAAGCAGTGCAGAGGGCAGAGGGAGAAGCAGACTCTCCACTGAGCAGGGAGCCCGACACAGGGCTCCATCTCAGTACCCCTGAGAACATGACTCAAGCTGAAGGTGGATAACTGATTGAGTCACCTAGGTGCTCCCCTTATAAAACCTCTTAATAGAAGTATGTGCTCAAGGAATGTGGTAAGTAACTGTGGTAGGCACAATACTGGCAAGATGCCCATATCTTAACCTCTGGAGCCTGTGAATATGTTACATTACATGGCAAGGAAGACTTACAACGGCAGGTGGAATTAAGGCTGCTGTCCGCTGACTTTGGGGTGGAGAAATCATCGTGGATCTTCTGGGTGGGCCCAGTGTATCCATAAGGATCCTTTAAATGTGCAAGAGGGAAGCAAAGGAGTCAGTGTCAGATGGATTTGAAGCGAGACAGTCTCAAAGGGCTATTGCAGGCCTTGAAGATGGAAGGGGGTCACCAGCCAAGGACTGTTGGCAGCCTCTAGAAGCTGGAAGAGGCAAGGAAATGGATTATTTTTTCCCTAAGGCCTCCAGAATTAACACTTCTCTTCCAGCACTTTGATATTAGCTCACTGAAACCGATTTCAGTCTTCTGAGTACCAAAACTGTTATATAATAAATTTGTATTATTTTAAACAATCAAGTGTATGGTAATTTGTTAGAGCAGCAATAGGAAACTAATACAGTAACCACTTGGCTGGGTAAAAAGATGAATTATTTAAGACAATGACACCAAAGAAAGACACCAGTGAAAAAACTTGTACATTAACAAGATATAATGGCTGGAGCCATTTCTTAAAGCAGTGGATTCTAGACCTTCATTGATCACACTCACTCCTTTAAAATATTAGTTCACACACAAAAAAATATTAGTTCACACACAAAAAAATATTAATTCACATATACATAAACATAAAATTTTGTTTAAAATTTTATGAGGCCCACAAACCACACTGAAGCCCTCCATTGACCCCAGATTATGAACCTGAGTTTGCACGGTATTTGTTAAGACTTAGCGAATGACAAGGCTTTAGTGATGAGCCCTTCTGTACTCATATTCTCCCTTTCTTAGGAAAGACTTATCATCACTAGAGTAATTAAACTGATGTTTTAAAATGTAATTTGAAAACGAAGATAACACGAGAGTGATGGTTACCTTCAGTATGCCTTATTTCGAAGGTCTTGTTTGTTTTAGAGCAGTCATGGAAACAAGTTTCGTCTCCATATCCTAGCAAGTGCTAACGTTTAAATAGAAGATAGCACAGGTATTGTGTCCACTAGCATAATTTCGTTCATTCATTCAGTAAGGTTTGATCCAAGACTGATTAAATACTTGGTATGGTATGAGGAAGGAAGGATGCCAATGATAAAGAAGCTGGATGTAGACCTTGTTCTGGAGCTTACAATCCTCTTCTGCTCTTTGTTAAAAAGTAAATACCCTCTTGGAAGTATGGCTTAAAGGTCACAGTCATTGTATACTTTATAGTGAATGAGTCTATCAGATCTCATCTTGAAAGAAAGCTTTCACTGGAGTAGGATAGGAAGTTAGATATACACCACAAGCCTGAGGAAGAAGAGTGGGATTTCTGTTAGAAGATAAGAAAGGATGATAAGAGCATCAAGGGCCAGTAAATAATACCTTCTCTCATCTTGGATTGCTCTTCCAATAGTTCCTATTCTTTAAAAGTCTCTGTAAAGAATGTATAAGTGACAGAGAGGCTAAGGGATGTTCACAGGCCATCAGGATGAGCCCAGACCTGGTTTGAAGCCCATCTTGGTGATTCAGTGAATACATGGGCCACACTAGTGTGTCCGGCATTTCTCACAAGCCTGTGCTAGAACTAGCCTTGGCTGTTCTTGAGGTGGTTCTTCTACAGGTGAATAAGCCAGCCACAAAGTGAGCTATGATTTCAGAAACAATGTCAACATCTTTGACCTTAGCTTGGTTCCATGAACACCTAGGACATTCTCAACCAGGATTTGCCAAAGGACAAATGTGGGAGTAAAAGCAAAACCTTATACTCCTTTCCGATTGCTGCTCTAACAAATTGCTCCAAACCTCATGGTTTACAACACAAGTGTACTCTCTTACAGTTTGAAGGGTCATAATTCTAAAATGGGTTGAAAGAGCTGCATTCCTTCTGGAGGCTCTAGGGGAGAATCTATTTTCCTACTTTTTCCACCTTCTAGAGGTTGCTCACATTCCTTGACTCATAGCCCTACATCACTCTGCCTCTGCCTTTGCTTTTCTTACATCTTCTCTCTCACCCTCCTGCCTTCCTCTTATAAGGGCTTGTGGGATTATATTGGGCCTACCTACCCTGGTCATCTTGGATAATCTTCCCATCTCAGAATCCTTAACGTAATCACATCTGCAAAGTCCCTTTTGCCATCTAAGGTAACATATTCACAGTTTTTAGGGACTAGGATGTGGATGTCTTTGGGGCCATTATTCTGCGTACCACAAAGATGACAGCATCAAAATAGCCAGAGTGCTTTGCTAAAGACCTTCAAACTAATGCTTCAGCCCCATCCAGTTTTGGAGCCAGAAAACCTTTATAACCCCAAGATGGCCCATTTTCCATTATAATCTATGTGATATAAAATGTTTTAATGTGATTAGAATTAGCTATGTCTTATCTCACATTTGGCTCAGTGGGGAAAATGGGAAAACAGCAGATTTCTAGGCTCTGTGCCTTGCCTTTGCAGGTCTGTAAATTCCTCATTAGATTCCTGACTGTTTCAGTAACTCCTCATCCCATTGCCTTTTAGAGTATGCTTCACACTGCATTTTTGGACAGATATGACATACCTTTTCAATATATGTTTTTCTAAAGCTGTTATGAAGATTTCAACTTAATGTTCTCATAGTTAGGTGTCATCATGAAGCTTTGTATTTATTTTTCCAGATATCTTCAAAAGTCTGGTGGAAAAGAGAAAGGGGGAGGGTAGCATTTCAGTGGAGCAAAGACTTGCCAGAAACTTTCATGGGTTCCTTTCTGTCTTAACATCTACCCTCCAGGCTTAAGCAGAGAGTAAAGCAAGTCTCAAGGCCAAGCCTGGAGGTAGGAGATCAGCTGTGAGCCAGGAGATTAGGCAATGGAGCTGGAAGCCTCAGGACCAGACAAATGGCTGTTTCAAAACCAGAGAAAAAAAGAAGAAAAATGAGACAAAGGAAGGCCTGAATAAAGTGTACTGTAGAATGGACACATCTTGTGCATGAAAAATTCTGGCCACAGTCTTTTATATGCGATTCCAAAGGGCCATGGCAAGGTCTAAAAGGAGCAGGCTTGGTCTTTGCACAACACAGTGTTGTATATATGGTGTTGTAAGTTGCTGTCGCTCAATCATTTGAATCTGTGTTACTCACACTTTGACACCCACCGTTTTTAAGGTGAAAACTTAAGGCCTAATATGTACATTATCCCCAAATTTAATGTTGTCAGGCAGACTACTAAATTTTTGTTCACTGGGAATGATATGTAAGCATGCTCTTAAAAAGATATATATAGGGGATCCCTGGGTGGCTCAGTGGTTTAGCACCTGCCTTCAGCCCAGGGCGTGATCCTAGAGTCCCAGGATTGAGTCCCACATCGGGCTGCCTGCATGGAGCCTGCTTCTCTCTCTGCCTGTGTCTCTGCCTCTTTCTTTCTCTCTGTCTTTCATAAATAAATAAATAAGTAAATAAATCTTAAAAATAGAAAAATAAAAAAGATATATATTATATTTATATATTTTTATATTAAAAGATATATATATATTCATTTATCCAACAAATATTTACTGGTTATCCAATATTTCTTATACTATGTGTTAGGGATTCCTCTAGGCACTGAAGACACAATATTTAGCAACACACATTGAAGTCCTGTTTTTGAGGAGTTTCTATTCTAATTTGGAGTTATAGACAACAAATAAAACAAAGAAAATTTAGAGAAGGAAAAATAGAGCAAGGATGGGGATGTCGGGTATTGAGGAGGGTTGAGTTTGAGATGGATGATCAGAGAGAGAGGCTTTCTGAGTTGGAGACCTTTTAGTAAAGCCCAAAGGAAATGAGGCTGGTTGTGGATACCTAGTGTGGAAGAACCTCCTAGACAGAAGAATGGCAAGTACAAACACCCTGATGGAGCATCATGCCTAGAATGTTTGAAGGACAGGTCAGTGTGGCTCAAGTGGAGTGAGTGAGAGGGAGGGAAAGTAAGGGATGAAGGTGGCCTGTGTGAATGGAGTGAGATTCACAGGTCATGGGAGGTCTTAGAGATTACAGCAGGGGCTGTGTCACTCCAAGTGAAGGGAAAATCATTGGAAGGTGCTGGGTAGAGCAATGGTGTGACTTGACTTTCATATTCATAGGATTGTTTTGGCATCTGTGTTGAGAATGGATTGTGGGGTGCATAAACAGAATTAGGGATAGCATTTGGGGGACTATTCCGATAATCTAGGAGAGAGATGATGGCTTGAACCAGAGTGATGTCAGTGGGGCTGGTGATGTGGAGTTGAATTCTGGGGATATTTTGAAAGAAGAGCTAGAGGAGGATTTGCTGATGGACTAGACATGAGGATGAAAGAATGTGAAGTTGGGAGTGACATCAAAGTTGTTAGCCTGAGAAACTAGAAGAAGAAAAGGAGGTGGTACATTTATTGCAATGGACAAGATGGTAGGAAGAGCAGATTTCTCTCATAGGTAGGAACCATCAGTGGTTCAATTTGGATATATTCAGTTTGGTGTACTCATTAGACATAACAAGTCAGCATGCCAATATATGTATGGGTCTGAAATTCAAAAGAGAGATCCTGTCCGGAGATACCATAGAGCCACCGGTTCTTGTCTTCACTATTGCACTTCCTAAAAACCATTAATTCTGGCTTTCACTTTCACTGCTTTTCACAGCACCTTTACATTTGGCCTAAGTAACAAAGGTCTTAACTCTGTTGTCCCCTTGGTTCCAGGCTTCTGTCCATATTCTGGTCTGGTTTTTCTAACTTCCATCTGCTTCCACCAATGCTTGGATTTTCTTGTTGAGCCTAGACACAGGAGGCTGTGTAGTGTCCAGAGAGTTAAAGTTCTTGAGTGAAGTGGAAGGCATGGTAGATTGTAGAACATGTGCCCCATTTACAGAGGGCAACACTGTTCTGCTCCCACTGGGTGTTCCAGTCAGGGAGAAGAACCCATTGTTGCCAATTCTTCTAAAAGTTAAGCCAGAAATCTAGTTTTTTTTTTTTTTTCAATGTGCAGTCTCCTAATATTTAAACATTGGCAGTTAACTCACACATTTTTCAAGACTGTGGGCCAAATAAAATATATTTGGGGACCAAAGCCAATCCACAGGGCAGTCAGCCTTTCACCACTGAGGAGCCTCTTAGACAGGCCAATTGGCTGGGTTTGGGGTTTGGCCCCAGACAAAACCTCTTGGATTGTCCACCTTGGTTTCCCCCAGTGCAGGCAGAGGGCATGAACTACCCACCTTAGGGAGTTTCCAAGGGACACTCTTCCTTGGGCCTGGCTCCTAAGGGTCCGCTTTTTTGGGAAAGATGACAAGACACCTTCCCCAGGACCTATCTAAAGAACATTCTGTGGCCTGTTCTCCTTCATCCCTTTCCCTTGTAATATTGTACCTCACTTCAAAAACAGAATGAGTATTGATCCCATCTTGTAGGTGAGACAGGTAGAGACTATTGAATCAGCACCTCTGTCTTAAATCGTTGATGGTAGAAAAGATTGCAAAATAGTAGTTGAATGACAATCTGAGGGAGAAAGTTAGTCTCAGGACAGGTATAAGAAACTATATATTTTTTCAACAATTATATATTGAAAACCCACTAGATGCCAGTTCTTTTACTATGTGCTGTGTGTACAGAAAAAGGATAGAACGCAATCTGCTCTTAGGAGAGTTACAGCCTAGTAGAGGAGACAAATATGACAAGAAACACATCGTAGCAGTATGAAAAGAGCAGCAGGACAGAGATGCCACAGAGCAAGGACCAGGAGTAGAGGGAGGATTTTTTTTAAAGGTTTTTTTGGAGGCAGTGATAGCTGGGGCAAATTTTGAAAAACGAAGTCTGTCATGTTGACCACTGGGGGGAAGCATCCTAGAAAAATGAATAGTATGCGTAAGGCTTGAGAGGGATGGAACAACATGGAGTTTAGGAACTCTAGTCACCTCAAGAGCTTAAAATGTGAAGAAATAGGTAAAGCCAGGTGTGATAGGACAGGGTAAGAAAGAATACCAGGTCCTGGGTCCTGAGGGCTGTGTCAGAGAGGGAACACTCTTTCTCCTTCTTCACTAGAGGCTTCTGTGGTGAGCATAATGTTGGTTGAGAGGCAAACAAACAAAAATCCCATATAGTTTTCCAAAATTTATGCCAAGAGGAGAGCCACTATCCATCTGAAGCCATCTAATAAAAATTTTGATGTAACTTTAATTCCCTTGAGACCTCATGCCATTCATATATGACATGGAGCATAATAATATCAAGTGCTTATGTGGCGTTTACTCTGCAAGACATCGTCCCTAGGGCTCTATATACTGATGCATTTATGTAATTCAGTGAATTCTCAAACCACCCTGTGATGTAGTGGGTCTCAATGTAGTTAAGTGACTTGTCCAAGATGGTACAGTTGTGACAGAGCAGGCATGGAACCTATGCAGCTGCCTCTAAAGTTCTTGCTCTTAGCTATTTTTCTATAATGCTTGTGTCTGCCATGATGGTCTTTCTCACCAGAGGCTTTGGAAGGTGAACAGTAAATGTCCAGCAACCAGAGATAGGGCTGATGGGTTTATGTAAAACCACATCTTTGGCACTGTTGAGAGTAACAGTTATAAATGCAAATGATCAGAGATCCTGCCTTAATTCAAAGGCAGCTGTGGCTGCCCTCTGTCTACTGCTGGCTTCTGTGTCACGTCCATGTTTATATAAAACAGTGCAGCCCACAGCCACATATTCTAAGGCAGTCAGTGATCTGTCTTGGTGGAAACTGAATCCCTCCATACTTCAGATAATTTTCTTCAAAAACTTTGGAGGGCTGGGTTCATGTGGGTAGACTCTTTAAATTGAATCCCTTATGTTCAGAAAGCATTGCAATTTCTCTTTTGATTCTTATTGTGCATTAGTTAAAAGCCATCTTGGATAAAGAAAGGCACAAGCTTACATGCTGAAATCCCAAAGTAAGATTCTTTGACCGTTGTCTGAAAAAGCCTGCAGCACTGACTCTTCTCCTTAAAAAAAAAAGGAAAAGGAAAGAAAAGTGAAAGAGTCAGATGGTATTTCTATGAGGAAAGCAGTAAATGCGGTTCTCAGAGTGAATGCTTGTCTTTTTCTAGCATGACAACTTTTTTTTTTTTTGAAACCAACTTCAAACCTTCCACACCACATTAAAGATATTCCGATGTGCAGGGAAACAAATTCATTTTCATTAATGCCTTTACTGCTTATATAATCAATAAACAAACATGGAAATAAATATCACTGTGGGAGCTATTTGTAAAAATTGAAAAATAGACATATTTTGTGTTTTCTGTGGGGTAGCTTAGTTATTTTGGAATTCCATTGGAAGATGATCAGTTGTTGGTATATTTTAGAAATATGGTAAGGGGAGGAAATTACTTTTCAGAAAACAGAACTACCTTTTTTTTTTTATGCTGTGGAGAAATGCAAAGAACAAAAAAAGTGACCTTTTATTACTTCGTCTTCTGTCCTTATGTCTCATTTTCCATTGAACACATCTAATTTTTGACATTTTTCACCAACTTGAGATCACTATAGCCCACCTAATGTAGGTGCACTTCCCTTTGGGTCACAGGCATAATCCTGAAAAGTTACACACAAATCAGTTTCCTAAGTTGAATCATTTAAAATGCACTCACACAAAAAGAATTTGAAAGGTATTCTATGGAGCATCTTTTGGAAAAGGTGTAAAAAACATTTAAATGAAAATATCTCAATTTCCCTATTTTTAAAATCCAGATTTCAATATTTCAGTTTGTCATAAAGCAGGCATGTTTGTATTTATAAGGGACATAATTTTACTCTGGGTATGCTATACAGATTCTGAATTAGAAGAATCTTAAAATACTCCAGAAACTTGCTTGCAAAATATGTGCAGGTAGGTGTTATCACTTGTAGTTGTTATCACTTGTGAACAAATCACAACGGTGAGACAAGAAGAATTGCAGCAAGCCTCAAGGCTATGGAGGGAAGAGAATCCAAAATTCCCACGTTTTTTGTTAGTGTGCTTGCCAGTATATCCTTTCAATCCAAAATTATATAACTTAAGTAAGTCTGAAGTTAACTGTGGTTCTTTGCTCTCATAAATCTATTTTTAGAAACCAGAAGTGCACCCAAGTCAAGCTACCAAGCAGGGTCCTGCAGGAGCTGAACATTTAGTGCCTCCTTTTTGAAAAAGAAGTTGCCCTGAGTAACAGCACACTGGATTGTTCTATTGTTAACATTAAGGAGGGGACTTCCTGATTTTTTTCCCCTCATTTTTATTTGGTGGATTCTGAACCAAAAAGGAAACATTGAATGGTGCTTAATTTCAAGTCTATGGGTTAATATATTATTTTCTTCCCCCACACCCACTTTCCCTTTGCCCTGCATATCCTAAGTGGTGAGTTTACTTATTTATGCTCTTGCGCTCTCATTTCCGAGTCTGGGATTTCCCCTTCTCCTTCTTGGTTGTAATTTTCATGTAGAAGAGAGACTGCTGGGAGAGAGAAGGTGGCATAGAGAGCAGAGGTGACCATGGTTAACCACTCTCCTTGGCTGGAGAACAAAACATCTGCAACTGTGAAGACACAGTTCACCTCCCACGCAGAGGGATGCATTAACCAAGTGACTCTTGTAAGTAAGTCACTGAAGCCTCCCCTGACATTTCCATTATTCTCTGTAAGAGTTTTTAAGTAAGTGTTCATATATTAAGACAGGCTGACTCCAGCGTGATGGCTGTGGGTCTTGTCTTCGGGAGCAATGTAACCTAGTGGCAACACATGGAGGGGTGTGTTGAGGATGGGGAGGCTCTGGTCTGGACTCAGTAGGAAAGAGTGCCCTGATTGATTAGAAATGTCTGCCTTGGGTGAGGGATAAGGAAGTGGTGGTGTGTACACTAAATACTGTAGTCTCCCTGCTGTGGGCGTTCCAGTTCCTGACTGGTAATTGGGAAACCAGTGATTTTATCTCAGTTCTGCCCCTAAGTTAGCCATGCAGCTTTGAGCAAATTCACTTCCCTTGGCCTTCCTCTCCTGGTTTCTCAGCGGGGAGTAGACTCTATGAGCCTTCCAGTTATCAAATTCTGTGATCCTGGGCCAGGCTGCTCATGACTGTCCATTGTTCATGAAATAAGTTCTCAGTCTTCGTCTTGCCCTTTTAGGTTTCCCTCAGTCTGACCCTACCCTACAGGCCATGTTTTCAATTTCCTATCCATACTGGCCAAGCCAGATACCCATGATTTCTCAAACATGCTTCATACTTTTCTCTTATGATCTCTTTTCTTCACTAATCTATCTCAATATAATGTCTGTGCCTTCCCTCTTCTCTTGATTGACAAAATTCTGTTCATTTTTAAAAAATATTTTATTTATTTATTCATGAGAGACACAGCAAGAGAGAGAGAGGAGAGGCAGAGACACAGGCAGAGAGAAGCAGGCTCCATGCAGGGAGCCCCATGTGGGACTCGATCCCCAGACCCTGGGATCACGCCCTGAGCCAAAGTCAGATGCTCAACCGCTGAACCACCCAGGCATCCCCCTACTCACTTTTTTAAGGCTCAGTCTCATAGAAATTTTTCCCTTGTGGAACCTTTAATGCTTGACAACCTATTCCAACTGGCTATGTGTCTGCTAGGTTGCATATGGATCTTGTCCCAAGTTCATGGTGGGCAGAATTTGTGTCTCATGCACTCGCTGTCTGTGGCTCTCTTCAGTCTCTAATTAGGCTAACAAAAAGTAGTAAACATTTCTTTAAAGAGCAGAACAAAAGCCAAAGCACAGCGATAGAAATAAAATGGCAAGGAGAATCACTTAAGTCAATACACTAGCACCTGCTGAATTTGGCAACACAGGATGGCAGGTACTTCAATGGGAGCAAGGAAGAGTTAGAGTCTCTGCCTTCAGCGAGCTTGTGGCTTATCAACCTCAACATTGTCATCACCATCATTCATCATTCCACTTATTAATATCTTCCATTTATTCAGTACATATTCTTTACCAGATCTCTTGCATACATCCTAAATTCTTAGAACAGCCATACCGGGCATCATCACCTCTATTTTAGTGATGAGAAAGTTTACCCAGAGAGTTTAAGGGACTTTCCCAAGGCCGCACAGCTGGTATGAGGATGCCTGGCTTCATAATTTGTGCTGATTCTAGTATATGCCATTGTCACCCTAGAAGGGGGCATACGACCAGGACGGGCAGCTTGTTAAGCATGCTTTCTACTTTCTCATCTTCAAGCCTTTGCTCATGCTCCCGGGCCACTTGGAATGCCCTCTCCTTCCACACTTCTCAGCTTGTGCAAATGCTTCCCACACTTCAAGTACATCAGTCTCAGATATCTCCTTCTTGGAACCTTTCCTGTCTTACTCTTCTAGCTGGGCCCCTGATAATGTGGGACTGTCTACATTTAAGTAAAAGGAATGGATTAATGCCAACTTCGTCTCTTTTTTCATTACAAGGGTTCTAAGGCTGAGGTAAGAACATCTAATGAAAAGTGACCAGAGAAGGCTGTTCCATTCAACGAACATCTGTTGAACAGTTGGCAAAAACCTTGGTAGCATACAGAGGAAGACTCTCCCAGTATTAGAACAACTGTTCTCTGCTTTATAGAAGAGGCTGTGTTGACACCCATGATGATATCATCGTCTGGGATTTATGTTGTATGGAGAGAATTACTTCTTGCCTTGGGCAGAAGCAGAGAGGTTCCCAGAGTTCTCTTGTCCTCTTCCTGGTCCTGATCCACACAGCCCAGAGCAGTGAGAGATAGGCAGTGGGGTGCAGTGGACAGAATCTTAGAAGGATTTACTTGCTGGAAGTTGCAAAACCAGAGTAAGTTTCTGGAAGAGTGTTAGAGCTTCTTCTCTCCTTCAGGAGTGAAGGGTCAAAGTGAGGCCACTATTGGCAGAGTTTATATTCATTGATCTTCCTATGAGTAAATAGTGAGATTGGTGTATGGTTTCTACATCTTCCACAGGGACCATTGACCCATTGCTTCTAAGTGCTGTGGATTCAAAGGTAAATAAAGCACAACTGTGGCCAAACAGCAGCTCATGTAGCTTAAATACAGTATCACACACATCACTTGGGTCATGATGGGGGTGTGCCCTAATACTCTTGGAGGCAAGAGGAAGAGGCAATCTGTTGTGCCTAGGAGATTTGGAGAAGATTCCACAGAAGTGGTGACACCTTTGCCTGGACTTGAATGGAATTTTCACCAGGCTAAGAATGGGTGGGGTACAAATGGTGGAGGGCATTCTGGGAAGAGGGAACACAAGCACAGAGAGTAGAGTAAACAGGATGGCATATCTGGAGCTAGGAGACTGCAGGT
This sequence comes from Canis lupus familiaris, assembly GCF_011100685.1. Taxonomy (NCBI): domain Eukaryota; kingdom Metazoa; phylum Chordata; class Mammalia; order Carnivora; family Canidae; genus Canis; species Canis lupus. Next base: position 42,361,473 of record NC_049235.1, read on the forward strand.
GTGTGGTCGGTCCCGTGAGAACCACAAATTGTGGATTTTCTGTTTCAAATATTGCTGATGTTTATGCAAATAACAGAGTCACCCAAAGAAGATGCCAGAATAGGCATCTCCTCCCTGCTATATCAGGCACACAGGCATGCTGTCAGTACCTCCCTCCTCCCCCCTTCACCATTTATGAAAGTCATTGCCCAACACCCTCCAGAGAACAAGTGCCCATTTGTCTTGTGCCCACATGCTTCTCCAGCCTTCTGCCCCTGGCCAGCCTGCCCCGCTTCCTGCTCTTAGCCTGCCAGAAGGATGCAGGCTGCTGCGCCGTGCAGCTGCAGGGGCATCACGCACATAGACCACCCTGGCACCCCAGCATTGTGGTGTGCCTGTACCGTGGCCTAGAAGCGGCCAGAACTTGTTTCCCTTCCTTACAACGACTGCCAGCCCCTGAGTAACAGAAAACAAAACAGAACAAACAAAAGCCTTACTGGCCCTGATGGTACATCACAAGTCCTGACCTTTTATTAGCCAGTTTTGACCTACATCGTATCACAGCCTGATCCATTGAGACAAGAGCGTTGACACTGTTCTATTGTTTCCTCTGCCAGCTTTCCCTTCTGTGGCTTTGCTTTCTAATTAAAGACAAGACAAGGCAAAACAAGAATCAAACCCCAAATCTTTCCCAACTTTTAATTCTCAGGTGGTCAGTGTTACACATTTTATTTTTGTTTTGTTCTTGCTGTCATTTTTAGTGAAGACATTATTTTGAAGAAAGAGCATTATTGCATGTGGAGCTGCGTGCTTGCTCTACCTTGTTCAGGCACTGATGCTTGAGGTGAACTAGCACACCATGCCTGGGGAGAGGAAAGCTCAGAGAGCAGCCAGCTACCAGGGGGTTTCACAGGGGGCTGGGGGGTGCCTGGAGCTTGGAAAGAAGACCCTGTCCATTGCAGGGAAGTGCACTCATTGGATCTGACTTTCCTGCAGATGATGGGAAGAAGTCTGGCTGGGCATCTGGAGGGTGAGGTCCGGAGGGCCTGGAGGCAGTACTAGAGCAGGCAGTGATGTCAGCAGGAAGCAACATCTGATATCTACCCAGAGACTGAGCTCCAGACTGACCACCTGGACACTAGGCCCTCAATCAGACTTGCCTTCAGACTGCTCACCTGCCAATTAGTATCTCTATTCTGCCTCCAGCTCATTACCCAGAGCTTCCCCAATTCTCTCTAGTGTCCTTTTCTTCCTCTCCACTCTGCTGCTGTGACCTTAGTACAGGACCTACATTCCCCCCCACCCCAAGTTATCATTATTGGCCTAGAGAGATAAATTCCCTGACTGGAGACTTTGCCCATCACATCTGCCTTTGGGCCCCCACCAGATGTCTTTACCCGAAACACAGCTCTGGTCACATCATTCTCCCACCCATCGATCTGGTGTGGTTCTTAAGCTGGGCATTTCAAGGCCGTGGTGGTCTGTGTTGCTTCTTACTTCACTCCCTGTCTCATCCTCTGCTTGGAATATGACTGCCTCTTGTGCTCTGAATATTTCCTATAGGTTCCTACTCTCCTCTTTTTTGTCCCAGGAATCTACTGAGGAGCTTGTTAAACATACAAGTTCTCCACCTTGAGGGACACACACCGGTAAACTGGGACTGGAATCTGGGTACTTCATGTTTGAAACTCTGGCCCCATGACTGAATGAGCCAGGTTCAGCAACCAGAGCCTTTATCATATCTTCCTGTGTCCTGGAGTCCTGGGGTGCTTCTTCCGTCGCTGGGACTTTATCAGTTCTTCAGTGTTCAGATCAGATGTGACTTTCTCCTTGAAGAGCTTCATGATCTGAGCAGCCAAATATGAATTCTTCTTCCACCCTGTAGGTTGGTCCTGTGACCTTTCTGCTCTGAGCCTTTTGTCTTTTTTCTGGTTGATTATAAGTTCCTCAAGTGTAGGGAGTATATTTTATTCATCCATGTGTATCTTGAAGCTTTTAGCAAAGCAACTTATATTTAATAGCTGCTCTAATGTAAAAGGTGTCATGCAATTGCACAATCAAGTAAAACCATACTAATACTACATTCACGTATGTAGTATTTTATATCTACAAGAAAAGAAAAAGGAGGATATCTCAGGAATGGTAGTGGCATGAGTATCTTGAATCAACTCTGTTTTTTCCTAAATTTAGAAATGTGAATTTAAACAAGTAGCACTTGTAGTTGTTAAACCATGTATAAGAATTCTTTTCTTCCGCCGTTTTTCCTACTCAAGAGAGAGTATAAAGCTTCTCAATATATCTCTATTGTCAAGACCTTACTGATGTAACCTTATATAACATGGGTTTATGATCTTACTGTTCGTCTGCAATCATTTTTTCTGTTATATCTGCATTTGTTCACCGGCAGAAACACCAATTAGCTCAGGTTTCTGTTAACAGGCATGTTTTATGGCATTCTCTGAGATGAAGGGAAGATATCAGGAGTCAGCTGTTTATAGCTTTTATAGCAACATCTTTATTGATACATTCCCATTTTTAATATCCTTTTATCTGCATTTCAAAAATGAAATTATATATCCATTACTAAAATTAGATAGGAGATTTATTGGATTAGAGGTGCTTTTTTCCTAATCCTTAAATGAGCAAAAGGTACTTCTTTGATAATTCTATAAGAGAGTTAAAATTCCTTTTTATTTTAAAATGTTACAGATAGGAGATTAACCTAGTTAGCTTCCCTGATAGAAGGAGTGCATGTCTCCAGGAACCAGGCAAAGCCAACAGAGGTTTCCGCTTCAGGAATGTACAGAAGATATGGGACTTGCATGAATTATAGTATGACTCATTAAAGAGTATAAAAGTACTTTACAAATAATTAAATATTTTAGATCAGGGACTGAATTCCCGTTAAACCTTGACATTTCCTACTATGAAGGTTCTTCCCTTTTTTGCATGCCTGAAACTTCTTTACAGTTTAGTAATATTTCCATTGTATATTAATTATGGGCACGGATGGTAAAATTGAATGACAATAAAAATAACAACAAAAAAAAAACCCACTTCTGATTTATGTACTTACTGTGCAGGGTATGTTGCAAGGGATTGTGATTTAAAATATTTGCCTTTGATAAGACCACTTTTTAGGGTTGTTATAGAAATAAGATGTAGTAAAATACCTAGCATGTTGAATGCTAAATAAATGCTAGGTTGTATTTTTTTAAATTTAAATCCAATTAATCAACATTTAGCATATTAGTTTCAGAGGTAGAGTTTAGTGATTCATCAGTTGCGTTAACACCCAGTGTTCGTTCCATCAAGTGCCCTCCTATGCCCATCCCCCAGTTACCCCAGCCCCCAGCCCTCTCCCCTCCAGCAACCCTCAGTTTGTTCCCTGTAGTTAGTGTCTCTTATGATTTGTTTCCCTCTCTGATTTCGTCTTATTTTATTTCCCTTCCCTCCCACTCGGTAGTATTTTTAAGATAACTTTGTGCAACATAAGTGCAGAATATAAGAGAGTAAGTTAAGACAATCCACACATATTAGTAATGTTTGAATAAACAGACATTTCACTTTTTCTTCATATACTGTTTTAAGATTCAAACATAAGGAAATATATCAGTATGTGTAAACTGTGAAAGTTTATTTTCAACTATGAAAGTGAAACCAAATCTAGAACTAGTAAGGTTTGTGTCATAGAAGTAGAACTTAGGGGGCCTGGGTGGCTTGGTTGGTTGTCTGCCTTCAGCACAGGTTGTGATCCCGGGTTCCTGGGATCAAGTCCCACATTTGGGCTCCCTGCTCTGGAGCCTGTTTCTATCTCTGCTTCTCTCTCTTTCATGAATAAATAAATAAAATCTTTTTAAAAAAGAAGTAGAACTCAAGACAATATAAGACTTGGTACATGACACTTATCTTAAAGAGCTAAGAAATTAAATCAGGTGACAGTGGTTTGTTGTGTTAGCTTTTTGAAGGTGTTTTGAATTTTATATCTCAAGAATCCTACATGTGGTATGTACAGGTTTATACATAAACTCATTGTCTTTAACCTCCAAACAGCTGAAGAAAAGCCCTGAGTAAAGGCTCTGCCACTGTAGGGGATTAAGAGCAACCCCCCCCCAAAGTTCATGTCCACTTGGAATCTCAGACTGTGACCTTATTTAGAAATAGGGTCTTTATAGATGTAATTAGCAAGGTGGGGGTCATACTGGATTAGTGTGATTCCTAAATTCAGTGTTACTGATGTTCTTATAAGAGGGTAGAAGACACAGACACATAATCAAGAAGGTTTTGTGAAGACAGAGGCAGAGATTGGAGCAGCACTGCCACAAGCCAAGGAGCACCAAGAATTGTCTTCAACCACCTGAAGCTGGAAGAGGCAAGGCAAGATTTCTCCCTAGAGTCATCAGAGGGAACATGTACCTCCTGACCCCTTAATTTCAGACTTTTAGCCTTCAGAACTGTGAAAGAATGAAGTTCTGTTGTGCTAAGCCAGCCAATTTGTATGGCTTTCTTATGCCAGTCCAAGGAGACTAATATAGCCACTTATCAGGGGTGCACTGAAATGCACACTATTTTCTATCCTAAAATGGGCACAATAAAACCAACCACACAGGATTACAGGAAGATTACATGAGACCGTCTGTGTACAAGTATTCAATATGTGGCTCTTTGTTTTAAATTCTGTTTCTATGCACTGAAGTGCTATCTCTTGTATGGGATGGAATTTCACTTTAGGGGGAGAAAACCCTATTTTCCACAGGGCCATCCAAAAATGTAAGTGACATCTTTGTGCAATCAGCTTCCCATCATAGAAAAGATTTAAGCAGAGTCATAGGCATCCAGGGTGTTGAGGACAGTGTATTAGTTAGAGAATGCATTTTAGTCCAAGTAACAGAAACCCAACCACAGTGGCTTACAAAGTAGGGATTAACTAACAAAATTCTCACATAATAAAATATCCTGAGTTAACATCCTTAGTTAGGATCAAAGCACCAGGGTGCCACCAAGGACCTAGGTTCCTCCTCTCTTTCTGCCCCTGCCATCCTTACATGTCCTTCATCCTTGCTGCTTGAAGTTGGCTGCCCTACCTTTAGCCCCACATGCTCTCATCCCAACAGGATGAAGAAGATTGTGTCCATAGCCCACATTAAGAAAGCAAAAATTTTCCAGAAATCCTCAGTACCTTTAAATTAATTCTCACTGGCCAGAATTGAGTCATGTGACATCCAAATGTGAAGGTACCCAGGAAATTCAATTTTTAGCTGGGTTCAGTGCTACTTTGAACAAAATAGGTCTTCTATTTGTAAGGAAGGTATCATGGATTTAGGGTAGCTCCTTAGCAGAGTTAGCCATAAAAGAGATTCTGGAATAGGTAGAAGATTGGAGGAGATGAGCTCTTCTAACTATAAGGATTCAAAGATGCAGTTAGTAAAACATTCCCTACCCTATTCCCTATTCCCTACTAGGTCCTTGAACCTAGTGTATATTGGAGACAGGTTCTACAGTCCACTGTATGGGTTTGAATCACTGCCCTAACCCTTACCAGATATGTAATTCTGTCCTCTCAAAGCCCTAGTTCCTTCATCTGTAAAATAGGAATAATAATATCCACTTCACTCTTTTTTTTTTTTTTGCAGATTATAGGAGTTTAATATTTAGAGTGTTGATTATAGTGTCTGGCCCTAGTAGATGCTAAATAAATGTAGCTACTCTTTTCCCCACTAGATGGTAAGTTCCGTGAGGGCAGGAATTGTGTCTGACGTGTTCACCATGATAGCTCAGTGCTTAACACAAGTCATCCTTTAACCGATCTTTGTTAAGTGAGCGAATGGTTAAGGCCACCAGTGCTAATGTGAATATGACGCACACTCAAGATAAACGAGATTTGTCATTTCTCAGGTGAGGTTTTGGTGCACGTATCTGAAGCATCTTCTGTAAGGATGGGGTGGGGACAATCTACATTAAAGGAAAAGAATGAAAGAATGAGGATAAGAAGTTGTTTTGATCAATGTTACTAGCTATAGATAACAGAAGCTACACTACCACATTTAAGCAGAGAATGGTTTATTACGAGATATTACGAACCTAAAAGAACCACGACTACTCTGGCAGTTACTCCCTTGCTAATACTGCTTATACTCGGCTTTGGTGTCACTATGTAGTTGGACATGAGAATCCACCATAGCTGCCCCAGACAATCACACACACACACACACACACACACACACACACCCCAGGTCTGTAAGAAGAGCCAGTCTCCCTGTACAGCCACTGCTCTACATCTACTCCTTCCAAATCTCATGTAAATGTGTCTGCTTGTCAGAGTCTAGAGTCCATGTCACATGCAGACCTGTAGCTGCAAGAGACACTGGGAAATGTAGTTTTTAGCCTCCCATCCTCTGGAGTCGAGGCAGGTTTGCTAAAAGGGGATTGGGCAGGGTACCTAGCTAGCCAATGCACAATATCAGGCCCAGAACTTGTTCTAAGCAGCTGTGCATGGTTGTCCCAACAACACAGCCTGTAGGTCATAGGAGGGTGAGGCCATGTGCAGGAGGCATTGGAAGATCAGAGGAACACAGGGAAACATTCAGGCCCACTTATCCCATGAGCTTGCAGAACAGACACCCATGACTGGACAATCGGTCGCTATTAGGGGACACAGAGAGTCAGGGGGTGAGGAGAGATGGAAGTAGTTGTCCCTGGGCATGCATGGGTAGATTGTGTGCAGAGGGAGATGTGCTTCTGCATTCCCCTCTGCCTGGGAACTGACCCAGCTGCCCACTAGCACACAGAGCATTGGGTCCAGGCAGGGTCAGCAAGCTCATCTTGCTGCCCAACCAACCTCATCCATCCCAACAAAGCAGGGATGGCAAGGGAGTGGCTCATGTGGCAGCTGTACAGTGTGGCTCCCTCAGCCCTGGCCTGTTTGACCTTCCAGCTAGTCCTAAAACGTGGGCTGTGGGAAGGAATGATCAGGAGGCAAGGAGGAGAACTTTTTGTTAGTAACTGTAGGTCATGAGGCTGGAAGGAATAAGCTCAATGATTTTTCACACAAAAAAACAAATACCCTAGAAACTTGATGGAGATGTGCTTTTCCTTCTTTTTCTCCTTTTGTCTTTTTTTTTTTTTTCAATTTCAGTTGTGTTTTGTAGACTTGTATGATATAGGCAGTGGGACAGCTGAGCAATTAGTTGAAATTGATCTTGTAGACAGCCAATGTGACAAGCTGGATGATTCTGGTTCAGAAAGGATCTTTTAGAGAAAAAAAAAAAAAAACCCAAACCAAAACAAAAAATCCAGTCATGATTTATACCCCCTGCAGCCCCACTCCTTTTTACATACTCTTTTTTTATAGGGCTTGTGGAGGATTTGACTGATTTCTTGATATCATTTCTTTCTTGGCAAGTCGTGTACATCTTGGTCCTTCACTTGTATACCTTCTGTAAGGATGGGATCTATTAATGCAACTTTGCGGTATGCAAACATCATTTTCTAGAAGCAGATTCCATGTAATGCCATTAAATGCAATCAGAAGTTACCAAGCATCTTACTGGAACTCTCTTCCAAATGTACCTAATCTAATTTACCTTTCCTTTGGTATTTAAGTCCCTGACAGTTGAAGCGGACATTTCTCAGAGCAGTTTGGCTTGTAACAGGTGCCCTGTTTTATATTTCTTTCCTCTTCTTTGTTCATTTCCTATTAATATCTCAGTGTGCTGTTACAAGGGAGCATTAACCATTGGGTCACAGTAAGTTCTAGACACATGCTGTCATATCAGAAACGTTCACTTGACTGCAGTGTCATGGGTGTGTCAGATGTTTGCTGGGTGAGTGAATGAGACACAGTCCTGTCCTCAAGCCCTAAATGACTTCTCATCTTTTTTAGAATCACAGAATCTTGTGATCATGTGAGAACACTTTAATAAACCTGGAGTTTCATGACTCATCTGCACATGATTTTAGTGTTTTTCAGTTGAAAATGTTCTTTTTTAAGAAAGAAATGTTTGCACACAAACATTTGCAAAGAGGGAAAAAGCCATTTCCCATACTTTCTGCTTAAACACAATTACAATATTTTAACTCTCACCTCGTGGTTTAAATTTATGTAGAGCAACATGCCCCTAGGTGATTTAATTATCTGCTTCTGATCTCATCACGAAGACGTAGTGGAAGCCTGGGGGAAAATCTTTTCATTCCCCAATATCTTCTGCTAGGAAGCTGGTGCTCGAGGATGATTTGTTCAAGGAATTATTTTACAGCCCATTTACTGTTCAGCATAAATTATAACTGCATCAGGCTGGTCTAGTAAGGATGCTCTTTGATGATCTTTTGAGACCTAGATACATGAACTCTAGGGCAAGGGAACTCGAACAGTCTAGGAGCCAATCCTAGAGTGTATGAAGAGAAGCTGACAGGCCCTGGACCCAAATCTACCTGTAGGACTCTCCATTAACCAAAGACCTTTTAATGGTAAGGAGTTCTGGCTGCACATCCTTTTTGTCACTGGGGAAACAAACATAAAGGAGTAGACATGGTACTTGCTAAGACTCAAAGCCATGCAGGCATAGGCATGGGTTTACCTTAAATACATTCTGAATAGAAGCAGATTTCCTTCAGAATTTTTGGCAATGGCTAGGACTGTCAAGTGGCCTTGCCATTAAAAACCTATGCTGGGGGCACCTAGGTGGCTGGGTTGATTAAGCATCCGACTCTTGGTTTTGGCTCAGATCATGATCTCATGGGTTGTGAGATAGAGCCCCATGTCGGGCTCTGCACTCAGCTGAGAGTCTGCTTAGTGATGTTCTCCCTCTGATCCTTTCACTCCAAAAAATGAATAAATAAATCCAAAAAAAAGAAAGAAAGAAAAGAAAACCTATACTGCTTTCCCAAACTGTCTGTCCTGAAGCTCAGGCTCCCAGTCTTCACTTATTCACCTGCGGTCTTTGCATCAGACCTGAGCACTGTGAGTGAATGACCATCTAACCTCACTAAGGCCATTTGCCACAAATCTCTTGTGTGGTCCAGCCCAGGCCTTGTTTCCATTTGGCTAGGTTACATCATGGTGTCTTTTTACAAGTATCTTTTTTTTTTTTTTTTTTTTTTTTTTTTTTAAGATTCTGTTTACTTATTTATGAGAAACACAAAGAGAGAGAGAGAGAGGCAGAGACATGGGCAGAGAGAGAAGCAGGCTCCCTCCTGGGAGTCCCATGTGGGATTTGATCCCAGCATCCCAGGATCACACCCCGAGCCAAAGGCAGATACTCAACTATTACCGAGCAACCCAGGCGTCTCTACAGGTATCTTTAAATCACCACTTCTGTGGCCTGCTGTCATCTCAAAAACAGTGTGTATAAAACTGACTTCACAGGATGTGTCACAATTCAGCTCAATAGTCTACACACCTTTCCTACACCAGCAGCAGCAACAGCAGCTCTGCTCTCCTTGTCACTCATGCTCATCTGTTCTGACGGTTCCCTGTCTGTCACCATCCCTTCATCTTGTTTTCCTTTCCCTTCATCCACGTGTCCCTGCACCTAGATTGTAACAATAATCTCCTCCACCCTGAAGTGCTAGAATTGGAAGGGCCCTTTTGCAACTAATCCAATATCTTCAGTTTTCAAATGAGGAAATGGCAGCTCCAGAGAGGTTACATGAGTAGTTTTGTTTCGAACTCATCAGGTCTACTGTCTTTCCCCTGGGTCTTGTGTTCCTTCCACTCTGCCAGCTGATGTCCTGGTCACCTGCCTCCAGTCTCCCCTCCTTCTGTCGTTCTGTGTACCCGGTGCTCACATTTGCTTGGCTGAAATGTTTCTTTCATCATCTCTCTCTCATCTGCAGATTTTTGGAGGTCTCTACTGCCAGGACAACTCAGGATATGCTTTATCATCCAAACCAGGATACTTGAGAGTAATAGAGATGCTAGGACAACAGATACCTACCAGAACGGTCCTGGGCAAACCAGGACTCGCAGTCACACTTCATATAGCCTAGATCAGAGATTCTAAATCAGAAAGACCAAACTTTGCCCTTTGGAATTGAAGGTTTTCCACATTTGGGTCCCAGTTACACACCTAAGCTCTGTCCTCAGTAATCTACACAGTGTCTTGCTGCAGCTGGCTTGCTCATCCTTCTCCGCACACTTTATGTGTATTTCTGCTTGGGAATCTGAGGGTTTTCCTCTGCTGTCTTCAAGGGCCTCCTCAAGGCCCTTTTCTTCCATAAAATCTTCTTCTCAGTCAGTTGCGTCTCCCGAGAATGTCTAGCTCCTCCACAGTCTCGCACTTGCTGTCTCTACTACTAATTTGATCCTTACAAGTGGTGAAACGAGGTGTTTTGATTTTTTGCCTTCGTGGTGAGGATAGTCTCTCATCAGATCCTCTATAAATTTAATGTCTACTTCCAAAGAAAGAGACCCACAAAATAACACAAAAGGAAAACATGAAAATGAATAAAACATTCAAAATGGAAATCAGAATTTTATTTTACTCATGAGTGTAGGAGACTGCTCAACCTTTGCCGAGGGGACTCCAGCATTATCTAGCAGAAGTACCAGTGCAACCGCACTTCCGTCTACACGCTGTTGAGACAAAATAGGCGTAAGCTCATTGTCCAGGCATTACTGTAACTCCAGAAGCTTGGAAACAACCAAGTGTCCAGCGATGGGGAACTAGTTGAATAGACTGTGATACAGCACACAGTGGAGCATCGTGTGGATATAAAAGAGAGTGAGAAGGAAGATGCCAATGTAGGAGTATGGAGAGATTTTTAAAAAATATTTTATTTATTTATTTGAGAGAGAGAGACAAAGCATGAGTGGGGGGAGGGGCAGAGGGACAAGGAGACTCCCCACTGAGGAAGGAGCTCTTTGCAGGGCTCCATGCAAGGCTCGATCTCAGGACCCTGAGATCATGACCTGAGCTAAAGTCAGATGCTTAACTGACTGAGCCGCCCAGGTGCCCCCTGAAAATGGAGAAATCTGTAAGACATAACAAGTGGGGAAGAACAAGGAATTGTGTGCTACCACCTAAATACCTTTAATTTAATAAATACCGTGTTTTGTGAATTTATTTCTTTTATAAAGTGTAAAGTGTGATTAATTTTGCTTTCCTTCACTAGCACTATTTTCATGCTTGAATTTGAGGAACTAGGAGCCATCCAGGAAGGGATATCAGAGCTATGTTTTAGAAAATTCTTTCTGCCATGAGTGAGCACACTTTGGAGTGAGGAGGGGGAAGTCTGGGGAAGGCAGGGCCACAGGGTGGGATCAGTGCCCAGGCTCCCATCCTGCAGCCCTGGATTTTGCTCTGTTGACCACATTTCCTTATAAGAAGCTTATCCATTTGTTGGCTCCATATCTCAGTGCTCCCCTCTTATTGCCCCTGGCCTTCAAGAGTTTAGACTTTTGTTTTCAGATGAACATTTCATTCAGCAGTGTGATTTTCCAACCGGGTAATTCTGGACACCAGACTTGTTTTATTTGATGACTGATATGGTGGTTTCCCCCAATAGTGGAAGCAGGGAAGAAACAGATCCTTTGTTCCTCTCATTGCGTTTCATTCCATGAAATGTAATTTACAGATTTTTAAGAATGTCATTTGGAAATAATCCCCAATTAATAAGCCACTTTGCGATTTATTCTATTTTTTCCTAACAACTTTGACACTTGTGGGGAAAAAAAGGTTAGGACATGATTTTTTTTTAAAGGCAGATATCTAGAATGACCTGTTGCAAGAGGACATGATGATGATGATGATGATGATGATGGTGTAGGAAATAATGATTCCTCACCCCCAACCCTCAGGTCCAATCAGTTATCAACCATAATAATAGATGTTCTTGATGAAGTGCCTTCAGGAACACTCTAGTCAGCTGGCTTTTTACTCTTCTTATGTTTCATCATATGATCTTATATTATTCTTCCAACAACTCTTTTATGAAGGAAACTGAAGCTCAGAGACGCTTAGTAACTTGGCCAAGGACGCCCAGCCTATTTAATGACAGGCCTGGGTTTGAACTCAGGTCTTCACACTATAGAGCTGGTGTTTGCACTGTATACACTGCCTCCCTAACTGCGCCAAACTCTATCACTCCTACCTGTCTGCTAGTACCTTTCACATCATTTTTCAACCCTGCTGAGAACAGTTATGAGCATCATCATTATCGCTCCCCTGAAGTAATGTGATTTCCTCTCAGTAAGGCTCCTTCAGATTTTTTTCTCTTATAACCTGAAGATCCTCCTTACCACCCTGAGTTCCATCTCCCTAAAGGACCACAAGAATCATTCCTCCACTTCATATATATTTCCAGAGAATCTACCCAATATATGGTGGACCTTTTTCCTCAAAACACTATTCCTCAGAACATAGGACTTTGTTTTAAATTTGAGTTCTTGCAAACTCTTGTTTTAACTAGAATTAGAGCTCACTTATTTAGAATCACAAACATTGTTAGGGCAGGACACAATAGCTTGAAATTACTTAAAATAAGTACCAGCATTGGATGCCCATAGGGGTCACCTAATGGAATGACTTTTAAAGGAAGCAAATTTACATAGCTTTAGTGTAAATTCATGGACTCTGCCCTCAAAGAACTGCACATTAGATAGGATTGTACACAAGCCTTTTTGGATCATTTTGGAAAGCAGTAAAGTGGTGATCACTTATTTTGTAGTGCTCACGAATACATATCAATGGGCGATAAAATAAAAACTAGCCTTATGTTATATAAATGCACAATTGAAGCAGTATAAAATTTCCAGTGACAGCATCATACACAGATTCCAAAGTGCTTTATCTCAAATCAGGTGAATGGATGTGGAGATGGAGGGCTCCAAAAGTTCATTAGATGATCAAAAGGTAACTCTTAACAATGACCAAGAATTGACAAAAATGTGTATCAAGAGTTTAATAAAATTGTGTCATAAAATGTGGGAAAGAAAAAGAGCCATATTTCTAAATATGTTATCTTCTACAATGTGTGGTTGTGAATATGCACATGTAAATTAAATATTATAAATGGAAAATTAACTATTTCATCTTTAGCCTTGAAAGTTTATATGTTCAAGCTAACCAGAAAGCTGTTTTCCTTATTTTCTCATTGAGAAAGCAGGGAGTTGCTTTATTTTCAGGGTCACCTCATTTTCACAGATCAGCACTGTACTCGTAGAAAACCAGATACAGATCTTGCTCTCAGGACACTAACAATCCAGGAGAGAAGTATAGCAGTTACTATTGCCATAAATCTCCTCAAATTTAGTGACATAAAACAATAACCATTTTATTAGGTTCATGGACTCTGTGGATCAGGAATTCCAGAAAGGCACAGAAAGGACAAATCTGTGTCACTCCATGATGTTTGGGGCCTCAGCTGGGAAGACTTGAAGGCTTAGCTGCCATCATTCAAGAGTGTCTTTACTCACTGGCACTGGGCTTCCTCACAGCATGGCAGTCTTGAAGTACTCAGACTTCTTACAAGATAGCTCAGGGCTGCAAGCACAAAAGTTCCATCAAACAAGGTAGAAGCTCCATTGCCTTTTTCTGCCCTGGTCTTTCTCTCTCTCTCTTTCTTTTTTTTTTAAGATTTTATTTATCTGAGAGAAAGAGAATATGAGTGCACAGGAGAGTACAAGCAGGGGGAGGCAGAGCGGCAGAGGGAAAGGTAGAAACAGACACCCCACTGAGCAGGGAGCCTGATGTGGGGCTCAATCTCAAGACCCTGGGATCATGACCTGAACTGCAGGTAGACACTTAACTGACTGAGCCACCAGGCGCCCCTGACCTGGTCTTTTTCTGATAATGCCTATTCATTGTTATTCCTGCCAGTCTTTTGATTACGTTCAAGTCAAAGGTCTGTCCAGATTCGGGGGAGGAGGCCTAGACCCCACCTTCTATGGGAGGAGGGAAGCATCAGTACCACATTGTAGGAGATCACGTGGGATGGAAAATACTGTTGCAGGCCATTTTTGGAAAATACAATCTGACCCAAAGAACTTTGGCAGGCCCATATATAACAAAGAAGATAGAAAACATAGCAGAAGTGGTGTGGCGTTAAAGCAGAGTTGTATGGATGAGGCTTGGGCAGGGAGAAAAAGGGGGATGTGGACACCTGGGAAAGTAGTGACAACAGTCAGATGTAGAATTAAGAGAACCAGGCAACCGGATGAAGATGTAGGGTTAGGGAATAGATGGCTAGATATTTTGGAGTCTGGGGGTCAGGGAGAAGGATGTACCTCAGGCAAGATGGGGAGACAGAGGCAGACAAGTAGATGTGGGAAGGAGGAGGTCCGGCAGCTGTTCACACTAGCACTTACCATGTTGAAACTCCATCTATCTCCTCATTTCCACCCTCATCATTCTGCACCCATCATTCCTGAGACCCCTCCCACATACATACCTCTTTGTAGTTTCCTCCTAACGGCTGCTTCCATTGTCCTTTCTGCTCTCCTCACCTCTGTATGTCTACAGTATCCCTCTGCAGCCTGTCTTCCAGCAGAGCATGCTTGACTGTTTCACAGGTCCTGCTGTCTGCTCTTAACCATATCCAATGCCATTGTTTGGTGCATGCATAGCATCTGACTCTGTACTACCGTTTTCTCTTAAAATCCTCCCATTTCTTGGCTTCATTTGGCTCTCCTTCCAACTGTCTACCTGCACCAACTCAGTCTCCTGGGTTGGCTCCTTTGTTTCAGATGGCTCATTATTTTTTGGTGTTCCTCAGGGTGTTTTCTTTGGCTATTGTCCCTGCTTATTCTGCGCTCAGCATGTGAAGGTCAGCTTCTGGTGGACCATGGGCCCCTGAAATAGGATAAGAATTTTGCAAGCATATGGGAGTAGACATATATCTCTAGGGTATGATCCATAGCTTCATCACATTCTCCAAGTCATTTCTGAATTAAGAAAAACCAGAAGGCTGAGACCCACTGCTTTCTGCATATTTACTCCATGGCCTCAAATTGATATTCAGCTCATGTCACTCCCTTAAACTTTAGGATTCCTCCTTGGTTACATTCGAGGCTCTTCGGGGAAGCTTAAAGAAATGCGGGTAATCAATTGAATCAGAATCCTGGGTATGAGGTCCAGTGGGGTAATACATTTCAAAGAGAATGTTAATCCTGTTTTGTGTCAGTCAGAAAGATAACCCTCATGGTTAATACTTTAAACTATTTTCTCTTTACTAGGCTAAAATAAGTTACACCACCTTAAAGAGAATTGCATTATATCAAGATTAGGCTGTCAGTTTAGGTGACAAAGATCTGGACTTTTTAAAAAAAATCAGTACTATAGAGATTAGATAGAATATAATTGTTTTCTTTGGGTTGACTTCATTCTGCAAACTAACTCCTTTCTTCTTTGCCTAATTTTTTCTTCTATTTTTTTCTATGAAAATGAAACTTCCTTACTAAAAAGAAAGTAGATTTTATTGGGTACAGTTTTTAGTTTTGCAAAATGAAAAGAGTTTTGGAGATGAATGGTGTCGATGTTTGCACAAAAGTGTGAATGTGCTTAATGCCAATGAACTGTACACTTAAAATGGTTAAAATGGTATGACTCATCCTGTATAAACCACAATTTAAAAGATAATTTAAAAATTTTGAAAATGGATGAAAGAGTTGACTGTTAATTGCAAAAAAAAAAAAAAGCAACTAGATTTAAATAGAATAAGTCATTGGCCTTTTAAAAGAAGGTTTGTTATTTCTCAGGAAAAATCCAATCCATTCAGAAATGATATCAAATCTATTTCTATTAGTCACAGTGAAATCATGCGGGTGGAAAGTACCTAGAGAATTCCACAAACAGGCAAAAAGAAAAAAACCCTGTCTCTACCTAATTCAGTTCATGGTAACCAGACCATAATTGCCCCCACCACCATGTGTATTTCCTAGACAAAAAGAAAATGAAAACTCACTGTAATTTAAGAACCAGCATAATTCCTAAATATACTTTCAGTTGGGATGGGTATATTTTAAAAAGTGATCGAGAAGTTACCCAGAGGACTGTAGTCCTTATGGTTTATGTGGTATAGTGGTTGAGCTCACAGAATCTGCAGCCAGAATGCCTGGGTTTTATTCCAGACTACACCATCAATCATCAGCTTGATCCTCAGCAAGTTGGTTTACCTGCTTATGCCTCCATTTTCTCACCTGCCATATTGGTACCAACCTCACAGAATGAAATGAGCTAGTACCTGTGAAGCACTTAGGACAGAACCCAGAGTTTTTACTATGTCCTCATCACATTGAGTTTTAGGGGGTTCTGGTTCAGCAAACATCTCCTGACTGTTGACTATACATTGCTAAAGAATCACAGAACATACCATGAAATAGACTCTCCTTTGAGAACCTGAACATCCTCCCCACCCCCACCCATGAGGTGTCATGGCTATTTTACCAGCACAGTCCATGATGCAACCCTCATTCCTTCCCCTTGCCTAGACACCACTGAACATTCACCCATTTATCAAGCTTCAAGTTTCCTGAAGGCTCTGAGTTGCCTCCTGACTGGATATTCCTCCTCCTTCCTCTGGGCACTCTTCCTCCTCCCTTGGGAAGCTGCAGTCTTTGGGCCCTCGATTTCCTTTCCTCCAAACATCATAGAACCTGTTAGTGTTCATCTTCTTCAATGAGTTTTTGAGTCTTAGGGTTTGTGACTGAAGTCGGTTGTTCCTCTTTTCATCCACTGATGTTTTCAGACAAAGTTTATAAAAGATGTCCTCTTCATCAAAATAACATGAAAGGACTTGCAGAATAATATTGCTCTGACAAAAATGTGTCTCAGAACCTAATTGAGATTCCATCTTGACAAGAGAGAGCAAAAATAAAAGAAGCCGCAAGTACTGGGACACAAGATAAGAGTGAACACAGTGCTTAAGAAATCACCCATTTTCATCTGGGGAAGAGGAGGCAGCAAGCACATTTATAATCTGATGCCAAAGAAGACAGCACAAGTTTCGTTTGCTCTTCTAGATGAACCTGACCAAAGTCCCTGACCAAACGCATAAAACCTCTTGAAACCTTGGTCTGTTCTGAGTATTACTTTTGCCTCCTTAAGGATCCTGACTGTGGAGCTAGGCAGGCTGCTAATTAACTAACAGAGCTTTGTAAACTGCTTAAGAGATGTGAGTGGGCAATAGGGACTCCTGGAGCAAAGACAAGATGATTAAATAAAAATCTTCTCTGATTAGGATAGATCTACCTGCTTGTCACTCCCGGAATCCAAAGGATTTTACTGGAAATGGAAGGAGTCTTCTCAAGAGAAATGGAATGAAAGGAGTTTTTCTGGGTCCAGGAGCTCAGCGCCTCTCTCTAGCATGTAGGGAGGAGAGTCCTGTAGCCTGGGCAGTGAGCAAGAGCTGAGGAATACAGAATGTTGATGCCAACTAGACTAAGTACAAAGGACACCCCTTTCCATGGTGGACAAGTATAACAAGAAGGAAAAGCCTTACATTTTGAGTCAACTCATAAAGTCTGATTTAAATGATAAAAACTTGACTGCCACTTGAGTGAAAATTCACCTCAAAATTACCTAATTCAGATATTCTGTATGCCATTGGCTGGGTGACATATTGCCCAAATGACTGCCAGATGTGTGTGTCTTCTACAAAGCAAACTGCTGATACACTTACAGCATGAGGTCTCTAAGCAGAGTTTCCTAGGAAACTGGGCCATCAGCAGAGCTTTCTCACTGAGCATTCACCAGAGGGGGAGACTCAATAAATAGTTCCTTTTTTTCCTTAAGTTTTCCATTCCCACCTCCTCTCTCTCTCTATTTTACCATCCCTCATGTCAAAAAAAGAATGGATGATCTAATAAGATACTAAATAAGTAGTATTATTACCTATGAATGGAAAGAATGTATTTCCTAAATTTCAATTTGGCCATATTGCCTATCAGATGGACCAACAAGATAAGAGTTGTGGAATTATGCATTTTCCAGAAAAATCTATCACTGGTGGTCCCAGCAGGTGGCAAGATGATGTGAGAAGAGTCAAGTGAGATCTAGCATATATTGACTATTTGTATGCAAGATATTGTGTTCCGAGGTGTAGACCCCTAACTTAATGAGCTCCCTGCCATGACAGGCATTGCCCTATTTCACAGTCCGGGGAAGTGAGGTTGGGAACTGAGGGTCACCTAGCCAGAAAGAGTGAAGCAGGATTTTGAGCCCAGGTTCATTCCCCAAGAGGTCCCACTGTGGCCCAACCTCCATGTGAGTGACAGGCTTGTTCTGAGTGCTGCCCTCCTGTCCCCTTCCTCCCATCCCTTCCCACCCTAACTACTGACCACACAGCCAACGACAAGAACCAGAGCCCCCTCCAGAAGCCTCTACCAATTCAAGCAGTGATATCCCTCACATCCAGCCCTGGCCTCGATGATCATCTTTTGCAAAATAACAAATTGACTATATTGGCTTTTCTCTCTGTTTAAGGTGGGAAGCTAATGTCATTTTTTGAAGTTCTTCCTATCTCTTAAGGGAAGGACCCAGTATGGGTCAACTCTCTCCATCCCCTTGATGCTTTCCTCCCTGGCTCAAGTCCAGCTACCCCTTGGCTCCAGGAGCACTTAGAACTTTGTACTCATTTGACATTCTCACAAGTGCCTCTGACCTCTCCTGTACTTCTCCATGGCAGGCATGTTGTTGGGATCCACTTCTCTGTACCTCTGTGGGACAACCCAGGACCTTCTGCCCATGAGGCACTAAATAGGCATTTCTCAACAGTTTATTAAAGGAGGCAAAAAGCGAACTACTTCTCTCCAGGGAGGAACTGAAGGGATGTGAGTCCTAGCACCCAGAACCAGGCACTGGTACTCTTAAAATTTCTCTCGTTTATTCCATGACTTGGGAGGCCAATGTGTCCCTGTTCTGGGAATCTTGTATTTGTTGCCTGTGTGAACAGTCTATGTTGAGTCAGGCCACAGAATCTTCTCCATACCATAGAATAAGGAGAGGCTCCAGAGCATTCCATCTACATGTGCCAGGATCACCCAGCCCATGTTTTGGCGGCTCTGTAATTTGGATGACTCTCCTTGAAGCAGGACGGCCAAATCAGCTTCCTGCTGATAACAGTAATCAGATTTCATAGCAAAGTCCCCAGTTAGGCAGGGCAAACAGAGAGGCAGCCTGAGCTATCGATTTGTGTTGGGGAAGGTTTTTTTCCATTGAGATGGCTGAATATTTTGTGCTAAATCCTTTTTCTTCCCCATACCCTGCATATTTTTCCTATGCATGATATGGGACAGAAGTCATTTTAATTATCTTCTTTATTTTATTTGCTTAGTTAAAACCCCGGAATTAAGGTTTGGGAAACAAACTGTCCATATTTAATATATGTGATTGGCTGAAAAGTGTCATTTATTTTAGATAACATGGGAGGAAGTATAAATTATTTGATAGCATAGCAGCATTTTCAATGGTGCTTTTTATGTCTTTTGTATTTCATGCCATTAAAAAATAGTGTCTTCCTGGGTACCAGCATTGGCTACAGAGTATGTTTTTCTTTTTTTTTTTTTTCAGGAAAAATTACTAACTATGCCATGCATTTTAACTTCTCTTAATCTTTGCATTTGGAAGAGAATATTCTCTAGGTAGTTTTGAAGATAATAATAGCACTGAGAATGCACGGATGCCTCTGTACCGATTCCCAAGGAAGGCTTCTCCAGATGTGGAATGCCATGGGGAGTCAATCTGGTTAGCATAATTGACAGCTGCCAGCCTGTAATCCTCTGTGCTAAATTGGAGCTGCGGCCACAGAAGGCAACACGGCAGCTGGGCTGCTGGGAATCAAGTCCCTGCACTTGCATGACTTTCCTCCTATCACCGTGGGCAGGGTCCCGGCCCCTAACACAGGGTGCACTGCTCAGGAAAGGAGGGGACCCTGTAACTATTGCCTGGTAAGCTGAGGGGTGGGGGGCGCTTTGATTCACTCACCTAGGCCATAGTTGGCTAATCGAGAGTTACCTTTTATTGGATTGACTTTGGCATTTTAATCTTAAATTCTTCAGAGACCAGTTCTTAAGATGAGGCAGGGCCATGGATTAGAAAGACTGAGGGTATCAGCCAAATGGAGAATACTGTTCCCTTTCAGGGAGCCATGTGGCTCCTGTTCTGGTCCCCTCCACTTAATGACTGTTAAACCTTACACCAAAACCATCTTAAGAGCTTTCTGGCCCTCTGTCCCATCCTGGTTTGTCAAGTAGGATGATACCATCTGTCCTACCTACTTCACAGGCTTGTTCTGGGATCAGAAAAGTTAATATAAGTGCTTTGTCCACCGTGAAGCCAATTTAAACAATGCACAGATGGATCAACAAACAATCTCTGGTATATGTGGTCTCTGTCTTTCTAATTCTCTTCCTCTTTTGAATTTTATGGCCTCTGTCATCAATACTTCCTGATAATAATGATAGCTATCATTTGCCGAGCGCTATTCATGTGCGAGGCATTGAGGTACATGCTTTACAGGCATTATTTTTATTTAATCCTCACAATCGCTTTGCTGGTTGGCACTCATTGCTTCAGTTCACATAAGCACTGCGTTCCGAATCCATCACGGCCTTCTATAGAAGCCCATCGCACTTGCCTTTAAGCTGCTTGTGAAATGAAGGAGCTACATTCTTCATTTCCAATTTTGACAGTTTTCAAATGGCTTAACATGTTATCAATTGCTGAATCATTTTTTAATGTTTGAGTGCACCATAGGCCAATAAGCATGGAGTGTATTTGTGGCGACAGAGCAGAGAGAGAGAAAGAGAGAGAGAGAGAGAATGACAAAGGGAGAGTGAGAGAGGGAGAGACTCTGGAAAGAGAAAAAGAGAGAGTAGGGGAGAAAGGAAGGGAGAGAGAGACTGTGTGACTGACAGAAAAAAGATGTAATTTTGGGGCACCTGGGTAGCTCAGTGGTTGAGCGTCTGCCTTTGGCTCAGGTCATGATCCCGGGGTCCTGGGATTGAGTCCCGCATCAGGCTTCCCGGGGTGGGGGGGGGGGGGCAAGCCTGCTTCTCCCTCTGCCTATGTCTCTGCCTCTTTCTCTCTGTGTCTCTCATGAATAAAAAAATAAAATCTTAAAAAAAAGAAAAAGATATAATTTTGTGTGTGATAGGTATGGTACTTTTCTAATATGCAGATAATCCTTAAAAGCATAGAATTAATTAGTTAACGGGCTTTTGATGTTCATAGTGCAGAAGATTTGGAATTACATGATCTTGATAATCTTCATAAAAGATTAGAAGATGCTTAAGAAAGACAGTTCCCAGCATCTCAAAACCTTGCTGAACAGAAATAATGTCAGTCGAGATGGGGTGGAGGAGGTGAGAGGCAGGGGAGCGAGAAGGGAGGGAGATGGGTAAAATGGTTTCAGAGATGCTTCACCAGCAACGCTCCTTGTATCTCCTTCCTCGTCCCCATGTATTGCCTGCCTTAAATTCAGCTGAGGCAGGTCCCCGACTGCCTCTGACACCAAGGACACAAGTTCCAGGCACCGGGTGTGTGCTTCCAGCCTGTTACATGGACAGGTAGTCTTTAGGCAGCCCATTTTAACACGGAACCTGACGATTCCAGAGGCTACTTCAAAGATGAAGCATTCTGCCATTGGTAAGTGTTAGAATTTAGGAACTCTTTCCCTTTCCATCTCGCAGATGCCCTCTGGGCTGGGTGTCCCACTGGCTGGATGCCTCTGAAGGGCCTCTTAGGTGAAGCCTGCTTGGGAACCTGAGCATAACCAGGCCAGATGTGGGAGTTTTGAGTCGGGTAGGAAACCAGGTTCTTTCTGTCCAGGCCAACAATTGAATTTGAGGTTAAGAAATAGCATTTGTAAAGAAAAAAAAAAACAAAGAGTGGCTTCTCTTGCAGAATCATTTCTTGTGTTTCAAACGTTGATTATCCAGTCTTGTGCATTATTTAGGGCTTCTGTTTCTGCGCTTTCTTTGGCTGCTTTGCCTTCTCACATTGCATTCTTCCATTCTCTCTAGAAAACAGGCCAGGTAAGAGACATGAGCTAAGACTCAAATCTGATCATTTTGCTGCTAATAAGCAGATCCATTAACGATTTTTTTCTTGCTCCTGGAGTGCAGGGAAGGGGCATTTCTGATTAATCTTTGCACTTCTTCCCACCAGCATTTTACCCAGGTGTCTAGGAGGAGCTCAGTGATTGTTTACAGGTGTGTTAGATTGAAGTGAATATTTTATTCTGATCTGCAGGACAGAGATGGAGACAGTGCTCCAGCCTCATTTTTTTTTTTTTTGGTATATTTTTTTATTGGAGTTCTATTTGCCAACATATAGTATAACATCCAGTGCTCACCCTGTCCAGTGCCCCCCTCAGTGCCCATCACCCACTCCCCCCATCCCCCTGCCCACCTCCCTTCCACTACACCTTGGTCGTTTCCCAGAGTTAGGAGTCTCTCATGTTCTATCACCCTCACTGATATTTCCCACTCATTTTCTCTCCTTTCCCCTATAATCTCATTTACTATTTTTTATATTCCCCAAATTAATGAAACCATTTAAAGTTTGTCCTTCTCCAGTTGACTTCACTCAGCATAATACCCTCCAGTTCCATCCACCTTGAAGCAAATGATGGGTATTCATCGTTTCTAATGGCTGAGTAATATCCCACTGTATACATAGACCACATCTTCTTTATCCATTCATCTGTCGATGGACACCAAGGCTCCGTCCACAGTTTGGCTATTGTGGACATTGGGGTGCAGTCATCCTGCCATTTCACTGAATCTGTATCTTTGGGGTAAATCCCCAGCAGTGCAATTGCTGGGTCATAGGGTAGCTCTATTCTTAACTCTTTGAGGAACCTCCACACAGTTCTCCAGAGTGGCTGTACCAGTTCACATTCCCACCAACAGTGGAAGAGGGTTCCCCTTTCTCCACATCCTCTCCAACATGTGTTGTTTCCTCTCTTGTTAATTTTCCCCATTCTCACTGGTGTGAGGTGGTATCTCATTGTGGTTTTGATTTGTATTTCCCTGAGGGCAAGTGATGCGGAGCATTTTCTCATGGGCTTGTTGGCCATGTCTGTGTCTTCTTTGGTGAAATTTCTGTTCATGTGTTTTGCCCATTTCATGATTGGATTGTTTGTTTCTTAGGTGTTGAGTTTAATAAGTTCTTTATAGATCTTGGATACTAGCCCTTTATCTGATAGGTTATTTGCAAATATCTTCTCCCATTCTGTAGGTTGTCTTTAGTTTTGTTGACTGTTTCTTTTGCGGTGCAGAAGCTTTTTATCTTGATTAAGTCCCAATAGTTCTTTTTGGCTTTTGTTTCCCTTGCCTTCATAGATTTATCTTGCAAGAAATTGCTGTGGCCAAGTTCAGAAAGGGTGTTGCCTGTGTTCTCCTCTAGGATTTTGATGGATTCTTGTCTCACATTTAGATCTTTCATCCATTTTGAGTTTATCTTTGTGTATGGTGTAGGAGAATGATCTAGTTTCAAACTGGCAAAGAAGTCAAACTCTCTCTTTGCAGATGACATGATACTGTACATAGAAAACCCAAAAGACTCCACCCCAAGATTGCTACAACTCATACAGCAATTCAGCAGTGTGGCAGGATTCAGAATCAATGCCCAGAAGTCAGTGGCATTTCTATACACTAACAATGAGACTGAAGAAAGAGAAATTAAGGAGTCAATCCCATTTACAATTGCACCCAAAAGCATAAGATACCTAGGAATAAACCTAACCAAAGAGGTAAAGGATCTATACCCTAAAAACTACAGAACACTTCTGAAAGAAATTGAGGAAGACACAAAGAGATGGAAAAATATTCCATGCTCGTGGATTGGAAGAGTTAATATTGTGAAAATGTCCATGCTACCCAGGGCAATTTACACATTCAATGCAATCCCATCAAAATACCATGGACTTTTTTCAGAGAGCTGGAACAAATCATTTTAAGATTTATGTGGAATCAGAAAAGACCCCGAATAGCCAGAGGAATATTGAAAAAGAAAACCAGAGCCGGGGGCATCACAATGCTGGATTTCAGGTTGTACTACAAGCTGTGATCATCAAGACAGCGTGGTACTGGCACAAAAACAGACACATAGATCAATGGAACAGAATGGAGAACCCAGAAATGGGCCCTCAACTGTATGGTCAACTAATATTTGACAAAGCAGGAAAGACTATCCACTGGAAAAAGGACAGTCTCTTCAATAAATGGTGCTGGGAAAATTGGACAGCCACGTCCAGCCTCATTTGTAAGGGGAGTTCTGAGGTCCTGGAACCTACAGAGAAAGTGGCTACAGTCTTTTCACACTTGGAAGGGGACACCTGATCTGTGTGGTTCTGTCTGCCTACATAGTGACAGGCTGGCATTTTGTGTCCACCATCACAGACACAGGGCTCCCTCTGTGTGGCCTAGGCGCCGGCTCATCTCTGAGCCCCTGGGTCTGTGTGCACCTTTCTCCCATTGTCAACCTATTGATGTGCATCTGTCACAATCCTTTTGAATCATTATTTTCTCTCCAGCCCCTGTCATAGCATTTGTTGATTGATGGTCCAGGCAAAAGTGGCAGCTCTCACACGCATCTGGGCACTGCCTGATGGAGAGTAGAGTGGTTGAGGAAAGCTCCTCTCTCTGCCTTGCCAGGGAGAATGAACAACTGTGAATTTCCCGGATCCATGTCATAGGCAGAACAAAGGCAATTCAATAGTACGGATTTGGGGGTAAGGCAGGTAATAAGACTACAGAGGAGAGGACCTGCACCCAAACTAAGAAGGTGGTGAGTCTGAAGCAGATGGATGCTTGGCTGGAAAGCTAGGGAAGGAAGGCATGCTTCCGCCAAGAGAAAAACATCAGATTCTTCTGAATCCATGGTTCTCGCACTTTTTAGGTTCAGGACCTTGCCATTCTTTTACAAATGATGGATGGCCCCCAAATACTTTCTATGGGTTACATCAATTAATACTTACCATATTAGAAATTAAAACTTTGAAATTGAAAAAATAAATTTCAGATCTTTTTGAACAACATGCCAATTGTATGTTAACATAAATTATTGTTATTAAAAAGTTATGTTTTCAAAAAGTACTTAGTGAGAATAGCGTCATTGTTATACTTTGCTGAAAAATCTCTTTAGCATCTGGCTTAGTGAGGGACAGTTGGATTCTCTTGTCTGTTGCTATATCCTGTGTCATGTATCTTCTGGGAAAGTCTACTGTACACTCGAGAAAGAATGAGATTGAACAAGCCAGATAATGTCATAGTGTTTTTAGGAAAATAGTTTTGACCTCTCAGACCCCAAGGTGGTCTTAGGGATTTCCAGGGTTCCCCAGACCATCCTTTGAGGACTGCTTCTCTAGGTGTAAACTCCCAGAAATTTACCTCTCTCCATGCTTAACATGTGGCCATCTTTTATAATGACATTTCTGCTTTAGCAGAAAGTGGGTAATGGTGAGCCAAGCGGATAATTCTTTTTAAATCTTTTACCCTTTGAACAGTGCATGTGAACATTCCACAAAGCATCACAGAGGCCAACTAGAATAAGATTGACATTGAATGTCCTGTTGGGCAGTCTGGACAAGTTCTTGCTCATTAACTGGCAAACAAGATAATCCGGAGCATGAGACAGTCTCTTCTCTGTGCTTTTCAGAATGTGAATCTCAAATTGTGTGAGCTCCACTTGGCCTGGCCAGCACATATGTTTTCTCTCTCTACGATCATGGAAAGCTTTATAAGAGAGGAACAGCTGCTCCATGGCCTCTCTGAGCTGTGTGTTTCCAGGACCCCAGAGCAGCTTAAATCTGCTTTCCAAGGGACCAATAACTGGGCAGTTTACCGATTCATCTGGTACTTCCTGAGCAGCACAGATTCATCTCACTTCATCTTAACGCCCTTTTTCATGCGCTAATCAAGATACTGACAGCGCTGTGACACCAGCAAGATGAGCATGAATGTAAAGTGATGATTTATAGGGATCGTGATCTAGCTTTGCTCAGGCCAAGACTCTCCTGCTAGGGAAGGACAGTGGGTCCAGCCAGTCTGCAGCCAATGTGCAGATCAAAGAAAGGCTGCTAAAAGACAAAACAAACCATGTTTTTATGTTGTTCTAAAGTTGGAAGATGTTTTAAATGTGTCTAGGAAAAGATTCAGGGTCACTCTCTGTCCTTTGAGAAGACCAACCACACTGGTACTCCCTTTATCCATGGTTTTGCTTTCGGAGGTTTCGATGACCTGTGGTCAACCACGGGTCAGAAGCAGATGCTCCTCCTCTGATATATCATCAGAAGGTCAGCCGTAGCCTAACTCTATGTCACAGCCTGTGTCATTCCCTTCACTTCATTTCATCACATAGGCATTTTAGCATCTCATATCATCACAAGAAGGTTGAATATAGCACAATATGATACTCTGAGAGAGAGACCATATTCACATAACTTTTATTATAGTACATTGTTATAGTTGCTCACTTTTATTATTAGTTACTGTTTTCATAAATCAAACATTGTCATAGTTATGTATGGAAAAAACATAGCATATGGTTCTGTACCTTCTGTGATTTCAGGCATCATAGGAGGGAGGGTCTTGGGACTCACCTGGTGTGTAAGGAGGGACCACTGTACATATTTCAGTGCTCAGCCCTCTCCAAAACTGGCAGAGGGATGGTTTCTGTAGATTCAGCTACAATCACAGAATTTTTTAGTGAGAAGGAGAGTTAGAGATTCTCTTGTGTGAAGAAAAGGGTGTGTGTGTGTGTGTGTGTGTGTGTGTGTGTGTACGCATGCGCAAGGGGGACAATGTAAGAACAGTGCCACCACAGCAAAGGCCTATGGATATTGTCTTTCTTTGCTGACCACCAAATCTAGTTGTGCAACTCAGGCACCACACTAAGGAAGTGTCATTATCCATTTCCCATTTTCTCTGTGAGCCTGCTTCTTAGGTGATTTCTTAACCTGGGTCTCTGTTTCCCTATCTATAGAACGGATGTAACAACAACATCTATCTCATAGGGTTGTTTAGGAAATCAAAAGTCAGGGATCCCTGGGTGGTGCAGCAGTTTAGTGCCTGCCTTTGGCCCAGGGCGCGATCCTGGAGACCTGGGATCGAATCCCACGTCGGGCTCCCGGTGCATGGAGCCTACTTCTCCCTCTGCCTATGTCTCTCTCTCTCTCTCTCTCTCTGTGTGACTATCATAAATAAAAATTTTAAAAAATCGAAAGTCAGTAAATATAAAAATTCCTTAAAGCACTGTGTAATATACAGGAAGCACAAAATAAATGTTACCATTTATTTATTATTATTATTATTACTTGACATCTCTGAAACTGCAGTTTTCCATCTGCAAAGTAGATTTTCCAGGTTAGTGTAGGGATAAGTTAGAGAATATATGGCCAAGTCTTAGAAAAAATGTCAAGTGCCATTAAAAGTAATACACTGTATTTTGGGGGAAGTTGACAGAAGAAGTCAATTTTTGTACCTGAGTGTTTTCCCATGTGTAAGATTCCAGTCCTTGAGCGGTAACACATGATTTTCTGCACTGTTTTGAAAATAGCACAGTTAATTTTGATCAAGTGAATATATAATACCAACTGGAGTAGAAGCAGCAATATAATCTCAACTAGTAATAACGGTTAATATTTGCAGAGTGTTTATCCTATGCCAGCACTGAGCTAAGTATTTTACATGTAATAGACTGTCTTACTTCTCACCGTAGCTTCTTGAAAGAGGTGCTGTTATTATTCCCAGTTTGCAAACAAGTAAAGTGAAGTTGATGTTTCACCAGCTGGGCCAGGATTGAACCCAGGCAGGCTGGTTCCCCAGTCAGGGTAGTTCTCCTTAACCAGTCTAGTAGCAGAGCCGGGAGGTTCAGAAGGAGGTGAACAGGGATTGCATCCTAGTTTGGTCTCAGCTGGCCACAACGTTGTGCTCTGCAAGTGAAAGAATTAGATCATTCATCCTCTTTAGATAAGGTGAAAGATAGGACGTTTTATCTATCATCAGTATTTATGAAGAGAAGGTGTCTGCTGCTTAGCGGAGTAAATTGTTACTGAGACATAACCCAGGGATTGAGCCAAGGATAGATTCGTGAGACGGGGGAGATCAGATGCAAGACTCTAAGAGCTCTGAGGAGACCCTGAGATCCTATAAAATAAGACACACAGAGTCTAATTCAGGGCCGAGCCCCTGGCATGAGGTAGAACTTTCACAGGCAAAGAGGTGCAGTTTTTCTCGAGTTTACTAGGGACTCTCCTAGGGGGCATGGATATCATTTCCCTGTCTCAGTCCAACATTGTTTGGTGGAACAAGATTATGCCACAGCAGAGGCATGGCTAGCTCCTTCTGGGGAGGCTGTACAACTTAGGAAAATAGAATGGGAGCTTTAGAGTTAGAGAGGCCTGAATTTAAATCTCAGTTCCGCCGTTTAAAAGCTAGGTGGCAGGACTCCTGGGTGGTACAATGGTTGAGTGTGTGTCTTCAGCTTAGGGCATGATCTTGGGGTCCTGGGATCGAGTCCCGCATCGAGCTCCCCGCAGGGAGCCTGCTTCTCCCTCTGCCTATGTCTCTGACTCTCTCTCTCTGTGTCTCTCATGAATAAATATATAAAATCTTTTTTAAAAATAAGATAAATAAAACCTATGTGCTGTGCAACTATTTCATTCTCCAAGTCTTCATAGAATGGCTATAAAGATTAAATAAAAATTGCGTGTGAGTAAATCTCTTTGCACTTTATACGCACCCAGTAAATGAAAGCCATTAGCATCAGTGTTACCAATAGGATGAGAACTTCCTACTGGCTTGTTCCTGGATTTTCCAGTAGTATCAAGAGACTGTCCCTTAACCATGGCTCAACCCCCACCTGTTTTAGGTCATCATATGTGATGCCAATTTTAGGTTCAGGGCTCCGTGGGTAGGGGACTGGTATGGTTCTAAGCCTCCTTTCCTTACACATACATGTATTAAGTTCAGGATGGTATTGACCAGGCTTTTCTGGAACTGGCCACTCAGCTTGATCCTGTTCTAGCTCAAGCCTGAAACCAATATGCAGGAAAAGATGTCCTACTGCAAACAGAGTCATGCTGTGGCTGGGCTCAGGGATAAAGTCATGGTTTACCATTTCCTGATTTGGAGAGTCACCAAATCCTGCCAGGGTTCCCAAGAACTCTAGTTATACATTTGAGGGCCCACCCATCTTTACAGCAATTGGGAGAGGTTACTAACCCTACAAGACCTAGGCCTTTTTGTGAAATGAAGGGACCACCCTATCTGCCCAATGCAGGTCATTAGCTGAGCAAGTAGCCCTGAGAATTCTGTAGCATGCATGCCCTTCACATGTTAGTTGAATGGTCGAGGCACAGATATTGTTGGAGCACCTCTAGGGGCCAGGCTGTGTGCCCAAAGAAGTCCTCTGTGTGGAGGAGACCATAGCCCTCCTTGTATCACCTGGGTAAGAGTTTGGCAAACTGATATCAAACCCAAACTGGCATGGAGGTCATGCAAAGGTGGGCAGAAGGCAGATATCTGCAGGGCAGGTACCTACAAATGTGCCCAGCCCCAGCATGTAGTCCAAGCAGCAGGACTTGGGGTTTGGTCTCTCACAGGCATTCACCAGACCCTACCAGAGCCTTGCAAGAAGACAAACTGCTTCTGTCCATAATGTGAGCCAGGGCTCCAAGACAAGGAGCCCCAGAAGCAGGACCAGATGTGCACAGAATTTAGCCATGGGATGTGTCTCGAGCTCCCCTGGACCGCACACCTGCTCATGCAGGCTGGCAGTTTAGTCCTTGCACCTGCACCGTGGCTTTTCCCAGCAATGTCTTAAAGATGCTGCTTAGCTTCTGACGAACATGTCTCCTTGGGCACCACATGTGGCAGCCCTGAGAGTTCCTCCGGCTGCTGTAAACCAGGATGGAGTTAGCTTCTCAGCCCAGGTCTCCCCCATCCCCTGTTCTGGCTACCTTTTATCAAGTGCAGTCATATGCCACACCACTGACAGCCCTACCAGCACTCATCCCTCTGACCCTCCCAGCAATCTATGAGGTAGGTTTTGTTACTGTGCCCATTTTATAGATGGAGAAACTGAGCTGTTGGGAGTTGAGTTATGTAGGTCAGATAGCTGGTGAGTGGCAGAGTGAGGATGCAGCTGAGGGATTTCTTTCCCCAAAGTTTAAGCACTGAACCACCCTTCCCTCTGACTTACTCATCTGAGATGGAATCTGATTCTGTGACTTCTTCAGATGCCTCTCAGAGTTGCGGCAACAGGCCGGACTAGGGGTTTGCAACCTTGGCTCCACATTGAGATAATCTGGGAAGCTTTAAAAAGTACTCATGCGTCAACCTTGCTACCAGAGATTCTGATTTCTGTTGGTCTGAGAGGCAGCCTGGGCATTTTCTGGACCAAAGGTTGGCAAACTTTTTCTATCAGGGGCCAGATAGTACATATTTTAGGCCTTGCAGGGCCATATGGTCTCTGTCACAACTACTCATCTCTGCCTTCATAGCGTAATAGCAGCCATGAGCATGGCTGTGTTCCAGTAAAACTTTATTTACAAAAACAGGTGGCTGGCCAAAATGGGCCTGTGAGCCCCAGTTTGCCAATGACTGATCAAATCAGGCAGCTTGTTAGTAGACCCTACCCATCACCAGTAAGATTAGAATTCGTCTTACTTCGAAGGATCTGGTGTCTGTGGTGTCTCGGGAGAGCGCCCCAAACACCCCCATACCCTCTCATCCACTGCCTTCCTTCAGGCTCGGTGGTGTTGGCTCACTGTCTCCCACTGAGCTTCTACAGTGGCCTCTTTTTTTGTGAAGGACCTTAACTCCCCTCTGCACCACTCCTCCCCTCAGGGTCTGAAATCTTGCCATGAACCATCACCTGTTTGGCGGGGGTCTTTTCTGGCTTGCTACACTTTTCCCCATGAGGAGTCAAATTGCCCCCCTTGATCTTGGCTGGAGGCCAGATTCTCCGTAATTAGGAAGATTAGCCGGATCTGTGAGGCTGCCACCTGTTTGATAGGAGGACTGCCCCTGTATGAGCATACTTCCCCTTGCTGGCTGTCCCCCTGGCTTGTCTCCATCCAGAGCAGTCCCCAGGGAGGTCTAGCCCCCTCCTCTCCTCATCCAGAGCCCCCTTCTTTCCCTTTCCAACTGACCTTCCTTGTCTGCCTTGTGCTTGTAGCTTGAGTAATAGCATCATTTTCGCCTGAAGAATTCAGTCTATCAATTAAGTTTTTTTAATGGAGTATTAATGTAGTATTTCTGAAATTGTGGGTTGTAATTATTTACAAAGTCAAAAGGACAGCGGGAAAATAAAGCTGGTGAATTGCTTGTGGTGATTGAAATTATGCCCCAGCCTCATAAAAATATAAAAACCAAAGCATGCCTGCTTTTATCTTCCCTCATATGTCAGCTGTCCTTGGTAATGGGGTGCACAGATACCACAAACATGCCAGACTGAAAGAAAACAATTAGTAGAGGTAGAACCTAAAATATTACCAGTTCATGTACACGAAGTATCCATAAGTTAATTGTTTAGACATCGAAATGCATTTGTTCGACAAACCTTCACTGAAACCCTAATTTGTTCTGTGTGTCAGGGATACAGGGTAAGGCTCAGGTGCTAACTAGAGATAGACCATCAGAGAGAGGAAAAACTACAAACTACAGCAGAAATCCTGTAATAGGAGCATGACATAGCTCTGTGGGCATGAGAGGATGGAAGTTTGAGGTTTCAGGGAAAGCTTCTCCCTGGGTGTGAGAGGTGGGTTGGTTAGAAGAGGTTCCCACCTGGAAAACAGGAGGAAAGGCATTGTGGGCAGAGGGACCTACAGGTCTCAGGCAGGAATAGGGTGTGGTTGTGTGATGGGAGTGTGTGGTTCTTAGAATAGTGTAGGAGTTGAGTCTGGAAAGCAGCAAAGGAATGTGTAAGCCAGTCTGAGAGTTCAAGCTTTACTGGGTGACAAGAGCCAAAAAGGCTGTGAGTGTGTGTGTGTGTGTGTGTGTGTGTGACCTACTTCAGTTGTTTTCCACTAATTTAATTTAATTCCATCTAATTTAACTAACAATATAAAGCCCAGCATGATGTAAAACTATAGTAACAGTCTTCAAAATGTTTGTTGAGTGAATTAGTGAAATCATTCCCCAAATTCCTCATTTCACCCATTATTTCTATGTCTTTTGTGTATTTTTCTTGCTCTCTCACTCACATTGCAGGGTTCTCATCACATCTCATCATCGATGATTCTGGACTGTCCAAGGATTTCTGATCTAAGCACTAGGAATCTTGTATGCATGGGTAGTGCTGCCTTTATTATAGGTTTTTTTTTTTTTTTTCCTGGAATTCCAGGGTGAGCCATCCATTTCATTGAGTGGCTCCCTTGTCCATATTTGAAGAACTTTTCTCTGGGGTTGTTTAATGTCGGTAGAAAAGAACCCCTCACTGTCTGGGGGGATCACTAAGACTGCTAGTATTTTAATAGAAGGCTTTTAAGTAGGGGATTAATGCAATCCAGTTTCTCTTTTAGAAGAATCTTCTGGTAGCAGTGGGATCCCGAATCAGAGTGCAGGACAGAGAGGGAAGCAGAGGCCCTTTTAGGAGGCTATTGTAAAAATAAAGAGGTCTTCGGCTAAGAACATGGAGGCTAGGATGGAAAGGATCCGGAAGTATGATTCCTCTTGAGAGATTGAATTAATTGGATAATGCAGGTGAGTGAGGATGAGTTTTTTTGTGATTAGAAATATAGAAGAAGAAGTAGTGCTTTCAAGGGGTGGGGAAGGTCATAAGCTAGGGCTGGGGCCTGTTGAGATTGAGGAACATACAGTCGGGGTTTCCCATTGCCTTTGGGTGATGAGGGTTGGAGGTGACAATGAAACACAGGTGGTAACTACATCTACGGAAGTGAATGAATTAACCCAAAGACAGTGTGAGAGAGAAGGAAAGGGAAGAGAACAGGTCTAAAGCAGAAACCCAGAGAACACCAGGATTTAAGGAACTACACGGAGGAAGAGCCGAGAGAGCAGACAGGCTTTCTGGGTGAATCAGTTATGAATGGGGCAGTGTCGATTAGGGTACAGGGACCTGTTTACACCTGGAACTGAAGTAAGATGTACCACTCGATGAGCTACAGTGTATTTTGAATACCCTGGGCACCTTGCCATGACTCCTACATTTAGGATGTAAGACTCCATTCATTTGTTCTTTCGTTAGTTAATTGAGCAAATATTCTGCTGATTATAGAACACTCGGCCGGGCATTGGGTGTAGACCTGGTTTCTATGCTTTGTTTCTTATAGTTTAGCAAAGAAGACAGACATTCAGCAACAAATTTGGAAGCAGATATTTTCATGGAAAGCAGTAATAGTTATCCCTACAGATCAATCCCTTGGAGCCCTATCCACCCATAGCCTCTAAGAGATGGGCTGTTTTTACATGGGTGGGGGGGATGCCTCTGTGTCCTAACCTCCCCTGAGTTTTGCAGATGGCCCTGGGGCCAGTGCCTCTTCCTGGTGTCAGCTTCCTGGCATACGACCTGCACTCTGCCTGGGTTTGCTGACAATCCAAGAAGCGCCACCAGTTTCTGCTGCCTGGGGCCTGAGGATGCCTGGAGCAGTGGGGACACTCTGGACTCCCTCCCCGCCTCCTACCTAAGCAGCGTAGAGACAGTCATGTTGACTCTCAGTGGCATGATAGAACCAGTCAGAATGGGAGCTATGACCTCACCTGATTTTCGCCGAGCACGGAAGATCTAGCTGATACTGCATGTCAGCTCATTTGTCCATACAAGCTGCCTGCGTCGAACCGTATTCATTACTACTGGTTCTTCTGTTTGTTTTGTAAACTCTTTTCATGTTGGAGTTCAGAATCTGGTAGAAGAAAAAACTAATTAAATGGATTCATGGTTATCACTTATTGAGACATCTCCTCCATTCAACTCAGAAAAGTTCTGCTGAGTACCTACTGTGTGCAGGGCGCAGGGCTGAAATTATATTTTGCAAGACTGCAGACATCCACAGCACTGTTGGCTGTTTACGTTGACTTCTGTAGAGTGAAATTGCTTTGCCTTTTCCCTTCGCTGGCCTCTCATAGTTTTCATCAGCAAACTAGATTGCAAACCAGGAGCGATTCACTTTGCGCAATAGAAGGGTTCCTGAAAATTGTTTTTGAAAATGAATTGTTACCAAATGAATAATGTTTTAACTGTACTAGGGGATTTTTCTAGGAGAAGGAAGTTCAGATGCTGAATTGTTTTCAAAGGTAAAACATTATTTTCTGATTTATCTGCTTGGTAAAGGAGAAATTTTAACCTACAGGGAAAATAAGTCAAAATTTAATAACTTCAGGAATCTGAAACAATATCAAACCAAACCAAACCAAACCAAAACAAAAAACAATTTTTAGGGCTGAGGCAGGGATCCCTGGGTGGCGCAGCGGTTTAGCGCCTGCCTTTGGCCCAGGGCGCGATCCTGGAGACCCGGGATCGAATCCCACATTGGGCTCCTGGTGCATGGAGCCTGCTTCTCCCTCTGCCTATGTCTCTGCCTCTCTCTCTCTCTCTCTCTCTCTCTCTCTCTGTGTGTGTGTGACTATCATAAATAAATAAAAATTAAAAAAAAATTAGGGCTGAGGCATAGTGAATGCCAACAAAAGGAACCAATGTCATGTAGACCACATCTTAGAATGTCAGCTGATCTGAAGACATGGTCTTATTTGTGGGGCTAATGGCAGCAAACGTTGCCAGCGTAATAAAGATAGGAATTATGAGAGAAGCAATGGAGAAAACTGACAGGGGGAAAAAGCACAGAGAAAAGAAGAATAACAGTAGGTGGTAGAGACACCCAAAGGGGCAGAGGAGATTATAGCCAAATGGTGAGAGTGGCAGCAAAGAGAAAGGCTAGCTGATAGGACAGAGCGCAGAAGCCGGCTCTCTATGAAACAGCCCCTGCCTGCAAGCACGTTGACCACAGGACGTCTGACGACCCATGGGTTGTCATTCCCAAGGACCCCATTGTGGATGAACTCCTTTAAGCCTCCTAGCAACCTCTTGAGGAATTGATGGTCGAAGTAACTAAGACACAGAGAGGCCGAGCAGCTATCCTGAGATCTGAATCTGTGAGTGGAAAAGCAATGTGTGATTGGGAGACTTCTAGGGTGTCCCCTGCCCAAATTTCTCCTCTTAATGTGGACAGGTCTGGTAAAGATGGCAGGCTTTCACTCTCTTGATGGTATGGCAAGGAGAAAGTGATTTTGAAGATGTAAGTGTGGGCCTTCATTCGTTGATTCTGAATTAAATCAAGAGAGTGAGTCCCAGGGTGGGCCTGACCTAATCAGGTGAGCTCATGATAAGAGGGTCCAGGCATTCCGTGGAGGGAGAGAATCAAAGCAAGTGATTCTTCTGCTGATCTTGAAGAAAACAACAGCCATGTTCTGAAAGTCTACGGAGGGGATCACGTGGCAAGAATCAATCCGAATGCCCTTAGGAGCTGAGAGTGGTTCCTGGTCAATAGCTCCCAAGGAAATGAGGAGCATGGTCATCAGCCTCAGGGAAATGAATCTTGCCAGTTTGGAGGAGGACCCTGAGCTTGAGAAAGAAGTACACTCCAGCTGACATCTTGATGTCAGCCATGTGAGACTCTGAGTAGAAGACCCAGTTAGGCCCTGCCTGCGCTTCTGTCCTATAGAAACTGTGAGTTAGTAGGTACCTGTTGTTTTAAACCACTAAGTCTGTGTTGCTGTGTTTTGCACAGCAATAGAAAACTATTGCACTAGGATTTGAACTC
This sequence comes from Canis lupus familiaris, assembly GCF_011100685.1. NCBI lineage: Eukaryota > Metazoa > Chordata > Mammalia > Carnivora > Canidae > Canis > Canis lupus. Next base: position 42,397,170 of record NC_049235.1, read on the forward strand.
AGGATTCCGGAGGCAGAGTGCACCTAGGTCCCCTGTACTCCAGCGTGCCTTTTAGAAGTCATGTGTCAGAATCATTACTACCTAGAACTTCAGGGTTGAACAGGAATCTTTGAGATCAGCCAGTCCAGCTGCCACAGGTCCTCTCGGGCACCTGTCACTGCCACTGACGGCCCAGGTCCAGCCATAAGCGATACAGAGATCAAATGGAATGCTTCTTTCCCAAGACAGCTTATCACATCCTTAAAGACAGTTCTCATGTTTCACATAAACATTTCTCTTTTCCAAGCAAAACATCCTCATGCTCTCCCAGGAGTTTCTTAGTCCCTTCACCGTAACAGTCACTCCTTTCCTACTGAATTTCAGGTTGCCCCTGTTTTTCTCTTGGAATACGGTCAAGGACTAAAGCACAAAACTGGTGTGGTCTGCTTCACATAAAATACAGCATACCCGACACAAGCCACAGTCCAGTTGTTCCGTTGCCTTCAGGACAGCATAAGACCACATTAGATTTTTTTGGTAACCACAGTGCAGTGTTGACTCATACCATGAGTAGAGTCAACCAAAACTCTTTTTTTCACACACAAACCTGCTGAGCTGTGTCTCCACAATCATGAACTTGTACATGTTTATTTTAACCTGAATACAAGCTTAACATTCATCACTAATCTGTCTCATCAGGAATCTGGTACATATCTTGCTTGGTCCTGACTATGTCATCCAACACTATTGCTCTTCTTCCCAGCATCCCCTCAACTCTTAATTATTTGACCAGTGTGCCATAAATATCCTCATGGAGATATTGACAGAATTCTGGAACTGGACAGCGCTGAGGTCAGAGTCCTCTGGCACCATTTTGATGGCCCACTTCCAGTGCTTGGGTCCTTCAAATAGTCACAAATCCAACTAATTGTATCATCTGCTGGCAGTCATCCAACTCATAAAGGTACCCTCAGAAATGTAATGAAATATTTCCTGGAGTCCAGGTACAGGGTATTGAGTCTTGTTCCCCGATATCCCAGCCAGGAGGTCCTGATAGTTCCTAGAGAATGCTCACTTTGCAGCATCAGTTCCAGGTTGGGCATCACATGCACCGATGGTGGCCTGGTCCTCCTTGGATAAACATTTCCTCCTACAGCCCCAATCTCTGTCACCTTTCTTTGTTTCCATTCAGACTCCCAAGGAAAAAGATAAAGATGATTTAGAGGAGGATAGTCAACCTTGGAGTGCCTAAACAACTGAGGCTTCAGAGAAGGACCAGATCCTAAGTGTTTTATGATGAGAAGTAGACGAGGGGTTCTGGTGTGACAATCAGGACACACGGAGAGGTGCACAGTTATAGGCAAGATTGGCATCTGGGGTGGTGAGGGAAATGAGACAGGGCTGAGTATGGTCCTGCATTTTCCATGGGGCAGAGAAAAAGGCAGGTGTCTTTTGTAGTATCACCTTCCTTTCTCCTGTCCTTTTGCCCTTTCTCCACCAGCCCTGCCTTATATGAAAGGTGAGAAACAGACCTACCTTATAAAATAGAGGCTATGGCCCTTGGCAGCCCTGGGGACAGCCTGTACTCTGTGTGAGATCTTGGGGTGGATGAGCTCCCAATATCCCCCGTAAAGAGAAGATTCTGATTCCATGGGTCCATTGAGGAATCCTAAAACTGATGTGAATGGGCCTGGTAAAGGTAGTCCATGGTCATAAATATACCATGATTGTCCTATCTTGGTTGATTTTTTTTCATATACCTTTCTTCTTTGTACAAATGAAAGTTGCCATGCGTCTTATGGAGTACTTCAGAAATGATTCCTGAAGACCAAGAGCTCCTATTGGGTAATTGAAAAAGAAGTGTTTTAATTCTTGTGGTGAAATTTTACATTGTAGTGTTCACCAGTTGTGTCTACCAGCCAGTATCCATTAACAATCTGTTAACTATACCAGTTTCTCTCGGGGTGTTTGGGGGAAATGTCCACTTTCTGTCCATGTGTTTTTGGTGGGGTTGCCTCCACCTTTCCTGCTCCATGGGGGTAGGGGACCCAGGTTTGGCCAGTCAGAATGTTAGCATTCTCTTATATTTGACTCAAGCCACTGAGATGCAGGGAGACTTTTGCTGGGACTTAGGAAAAAGAAACTCTTAATCTTTTTGGCTGGACCTTGGAGCTGTCAGGTTTTGAGGCTCAAGTTGTTTTCAGCTATCTTGCTTCCAGAAGGGGAGAATCTCAAAGAGAATTGAACCACACAGGCAGCAGAGATGAATGATAGAGGAAAACTGGACTCTGGCAATATGAAAAGGCCATGATGAAAATCTAGACTTTGGTGATAGGAGGCAGTGATGAAAATCTAGACTCTGGAACAAGGCTACTTGAGTTTGAATTGCTCTACCATCTATTAATGGGGTCACTCAGGACAAGTTAGTCTCCGTGCCTCAGTTTCTTCATCTGTAAAGTGGGAATCATTAATAGCTACTCAGACAGTTGTGAAATTAGGCCGGTCGTGTAAAACTCCTAGAGTAGTCCCCAGCATGGATCACATAAGGGTTAGTCACCATCTGAATTCTGTGTCAAGCCATGCCTGAAATGAGACCTACCTCTGGATCTTTCAGTTCTTAGAACATCATATTCTTTGTTTTGCATTTGCCAACTTAGGCTGTCTTTTCTGTCACTTAACCCAAAGGGTTCTAACTAGTAGATCCAGTGAAATTAAATTCTTACTAACTTTTGTGTTCTGTCTTCCTTAATAAAACTAAGAAAAATAATCCAAAGTCAGATATTCCTTTTCTGACTGTTACCTAATGGGGAGTATGATCTTGGAACAAGTCAATTCCTTCTTCCCATTTTCTCAGTTGTGTTTGTTTGAAATTTCCTTTCCAGAAGTGTGTTTTTTTTTTTTTTTAAGATTTCATTTATTTGACAGAGAGAGAGAGAGAGAGAGCGCATAAGTAAGCAGAGTGGCAGGCAGAAGGAGAGGGAGAAGCAGGCTTCCCTGCTGAGCAGAGAGCCCGAAGTGGGCCTCGATCCCAGGACTCTGCTGGGCTGAAGGCAAATGCTTAACTGACTGAGCCATTCAGGAGCCCCTACTTTTCAGAAGTTCTTTAAAAAATACTTCAGGTGGGTTTTCTAGGAAAACTCCAAACATTATCATTAGATTTCCCTAGCAAGCATATGCTTTATCTACTTTCCCCTGCATCTCATGCAATGTTCTAAAACCTTGATATAATAGAAAACACTGAATTGGGGAACAGGGTAGTTGGCTGGGGATATGAATAGGAAGGGGAGAAGACCAGAAAACATGGGACTCTAACTAGGCCTCAGCCAGTTCCTCTCTGTGTGGTCTTGGACCAGCCCTTCTCCCTGGTTTCTTGGCCTGTAAAGCAGGCAAGATGATGCCTCAGGTATCTCCCTGCCTTACTGATTTTGCAATATATGAAAACTTTCTCAAGCACCTTCAATAATATATTTCATTCTCTGTGGTTAAAATGATGGAAAGTAGATTAGAAAAATAATAAATCTTAATAAGGCTCACCTGTATTTTGTGATTACTTTAGAATTTCTAGGGTATGTCACAAGGTACGTCTTCTCTATTTTCCTTCTGTGTCTGAAAGGTTTTTTTTTTTTTTCTTTTTCCTACTTTCTTCTCTCTAAAACTCCCTGAGTCCTCAGCATCCTTAATAATCAATGAAGATCTTGGCTAAGTAAGCTGAGAATTGCAGCAGAGGCCCTGGGCCTCTAGTCCACTTTAATTAGCAGTCAGTTTGCAGAGAGAAACAATAAGGAACCAGAATAGAAAACAAAGAGTAAACGAGAGAAAATGGAGACAAAGCAAATGACTAGAATTAGCTTGGGGAGCCGGGAAGAGGAAAGCCATAATGCTATTCTTCCTTTTTCTTAGAATGTGAAGCCAGGCCTGCCGTGTAGTGGGCATCAGTGGGTGTTTGCGAAGCGAGGGAGCGAGGGAGCGAGGAGGTGAGTGATGAATAGATGTGAGTGAGCATTTGGCTGTGCGTGGACACACTGGATCCTGCCAACCCAACTAGCCTGGGGACGGCAGAGGAAGGAAATGACAAAAGAAAACTCAGGATACTCATGTACCAACGCAAGACAAATTGCCCACCGCAGACATGAAGATATCCAATGGGCTGAATGAGGAACAATGTGACATTTGAGAAAGCAAAGACGTTGTGGGCTAACCCGAACCAGTGCATCATTGCTCTTTGAAATGCGGTGCTTGTTTGCAAGTAAGTCTTCATTTCATGCCTCACTATTTGGCTTTTAGGTTGGACTTAATTAAAAAAGCTGTAGCATCTTGGAGTCCAATTTCCTCTTTTCACATAGCATCTGTCCCTGACAGCTTGTGTGAGGCTCGGCCACTTGTTGAGGCCGAGGCTGGAGGAGGAAATGACAGAGGAGAGGCGAGGTGGACAGACGCCTCTTGTTGGAGGTGGCACTCTCTGATTCCGCAAGGCCCAGTCACGTGCTTAGGAAGCGCCTTGCTTTAAGCAAGGCAACAGATGTCTCCGAGAGGGGGTTGCTGGCAGCCTCACAAAGGCCAGCATGACGGAGGGTAGGCATGAGTGCACTAACAGGAGAGCAAAGGCACACATGCTTCTGCCCTCTGCTCAGAGCTGGAAAAGAGGCCAAAATTGGATGCAAGCAAACTGTAGAACTGAACAGAGAGCAAAGACTTATTTCAAATAAACATTATCCTTTGGCAGGGGCGAGGTGGGGATTAGGACCTATTTCCAAACACAAATGATTTCTATATTCAAATAGATGGCATAAAAGATAAAAGTCTATACTGGGGTTGACTGCCTAGAGATACACACCGCTGTGTTTTTTGTTTTGTTTTGTTTTGTTTTGTTTTTTTGCAAAGGGTTGTTTTGTTTTGCAAAGCATTGCTACCTGTTTATGCATTTACCTGGAGCTGTGGTTTTGAGTGTGACCAAGAAAGAGAATTGAAGCTTTCTTTTCTCAGATCTGTCATTCTCATTTATCAAGAGAAGCCTATCAGTAAATCCAAACAAACTGGGATCTCATTTTGGAACAAGTAATTGAGTTTGTGGTAAGCAAGCTCTTACAGATGGAGCATGCACTTAATCTACTTTCTGTTTGATGTTTTTAGTGTTGCTTTTAAAGCAGTTTGTTTGAAGTTCAAGGTATTAGAATTTAGTTCTTTGGGGACTTCATTCTTAATTTAAAAGAATCTTTGGAAATTGCTTAGGCCTTTATACTGGGTCTTAATCTTGAAATTACCTGGAATTTCCCTAACTGTGCTGTTCTGTTTTATAGCACAAAGCCCACTCCACCAAATATGCACTGAATTCATGTTCACTTTCTGGGTTTTTTCTCATTTCTCCAATGTGCCCCACCCTTTAACCCCCATAGATGTGCTGGCTGCATTTTGTTGCCAGATAATTCCTATTGCTTTCATGGAAAGCAAGCCAACATTGACATATCCTACTTGAAGCTTGTAGTTAAAGCCTCATTCTTTGTGGTTCTGTGGGTATTCGAATCTGCTGCTGTGCTCCATTTCCTTGCCTTTGATGCCTGAAGAATATAGTCGACCTGACTGTGAGCGGATTGTCAGAGATCTATGGAAGAAGGTGATCTCTGGGCCACATTAGGGCTTTGACACTAACATAACCACATGTCTAGAAAGCAAGCAAGGTTAGGAGCCATAGGGGTGCATTTGGCCAAGCCTATGAGATTTGAGTGCCACCATGAATAATGTTTAGTAACTTTTAATCATACATTTCCAACTATGTGGTTAATAAAAGGTTGCTTATGGAAAAAATAGAACAAAGTACTGATGAGCCAAAAAGACAGCCTCCTTGAAAATCCTGTGTTTATTAAAAAAAAAAAAAAGGGCGCCTGGGTGGCTCAGTGGTTGAGCGTCTGCCTTTGGCTCAGGTCGTGATCCCGGGGTCCTGGGATGGAGTCCCACATCAGGCTTCCTATAGGGAGCCTGCTTCTCCCTCTGCCTATGTCTCTGCCTCTCTCTGTGTCACTCATGAAGAAATAAATAAAATCTTTAAAAAAATTTTAAAAAAGAAAATCCTGTGTTTGGAAACAGTCACATAAATCTTGTGATGTTTATGCTTCTAATTTCCTACTATATATATGTAAATATGTATTTTATTCTTACAAAAATGTGGTCAGACCATTTATATTAGTTTTATTTCAAAACCCACTGTGAATGTATTCTAGAACTTAAGTATTTGACATAATTTTTAATGGTCATGCATAGTTCATTTGCATGGATAGAACTTTTTTTTTTAAAACAGCCACCTGTTGTTACATATGTAGGTTGATTTCAATTTTTCTTTCTAAGAAATCATTCTGTGATGATTTCATTCTTTTTTATGGCTGAATAACAATCCATTAGATGGATAGATTGATAGATTGATAGATATACCATCCATCTATTATCCATCTATTGATGGATGCTTGGGCTGCTTATAAATATTGCTGCAATAAACATAGGGGTGTGTGTATCCCTTTGAATTATTGTTTTCATGTTTTTTGGATAAATACCCAGGAGTGCCATTCCTGGATTGTAGGGTGGTTCTAATTTTAGTTTTTTGAGGAACTGCCATACTGTTTTGCATTATGTGGCTGTACCAGTTTGCATTCCCACCAACAGTATGAGGAGGGTTCCTTGTCCCCCACATTCTCACCAGCATTTGTTGTCTCTTGTGCTTTTGATTTTAGCCATCTGACAGGTGTGAGGTGATGTCTTATTGTAGTTTTTTATTTCCATTTCCCTGATGATAAGTGATGTTGACCATCTTTTCATGTGTCTGTTGGCCATCTATATGTCTTCTTTGAAGAAATGTCTGTTCATGACTTCTGCCTATTTTTAATTGGATTATTGTTTTGGGGTATTGAGTTGTATAAGTTATTTGTATATTTCGTCATTTGCAAATACCTTCTTTTCCATAGGTTGCCTTTTGGTCGATTGTTTCCTCCACTGCTGAAACTTTTTATTTTGATGTACTCCCAATAATTTATTTTTGCTTTTATTTCCTTGAGGCAAGGGACTGTTGGTATGGCCAATGTCAGAGAGATTACTACCTGTGCTCTTTTCTGGATGTTATGGTTTCAGGCCTCATATTCAGGTCTTTACTCCATTTTGAGATTATTTTTGTGTATAGTGGAAGAAAGTGGCTCAGTTTCATTCTTTTGCATGTGACTATCCAGTTTTCCCAACACCATTTGTTGAAAAGACTGTCTTTTTTTCCCATTGTATAGTCATTCTTCCTTTGTGGAAGATTAATTGACTATGTAATTGTGGGTTTATTTCTGGGTTTTCAGCTCTATTCCATTGATCTGTGTGTCTATTTTTATGCCAGTACCATACTGTTTTAATTACTACTGCTTCATAATACAACTTGAAATCTGGAATTGGGATATCTCCAGTTTTGTTTTTCTTTTTCAAGATTGCTTTGACTATTCAAGGTCTTCTGTAGTTCCGTACAAATTTCAGGATTTCACAACTACATCTTGATGCATCTTTGATTTTTTAATATTAAATTCTATAAGTTTATTATTTGGTCAAAAATTGCCACAATTCTTATAGAAATCTGTCATATATGCCCTTTAGGATGCAGAGAACATCTGGGTGACAAAAATTGATGATTAATGCTTCTCAAGCTAAACCTGACATATGGAAAGAAGAGAGAGGAGGGATCTGTGGCCTCTACTCTCTAGGAAGTTTGCTATAAATTTGAAAAGAAGGACTGGGACCTCATTTATTTTGGTTGTTCCAACCCTAAATATTAGTTCAAATGTGTTTAAAGCATGAATGACCAGGCTTGAACACTTTTTGTAATGACATTTTTACTGTGCATGTCTCTACTTTATCTCGAAGAGTATCTGTAATTGTAGTTACCAGTGGCAGAAGAGGGAGAGAAAGGGAAATCCCCTTAGTTCTTCTCTCTGTTGTGTAGAGATGCACATTTTTGGTATGCTGAAGACAGTTACTGTAAAATGCAGACTAATAGTGTTTCACTGGAGAGTAGAAAATACTTAGTGACGATGGAGTGCTTTGAGCAACCTTTCAATCCATTTATCAAAAGAGCTTATAATGGAACTCTCATTTCAGGGGAGGTCAAACACTAATAAATATTGAGAAAAGAAAGTTAAAAGGACATCAAGTTAATATTTCACTATCCATTCTTTGATCTTGGAAAGCTTGAAATATTTTCCACACTAATTTTGTGATTTATTGACTCATTCCTGACAATGGGCTTATTGGAACAGATACAGATGCCTTGCTTTTAACTACAGCTTCAATTTCTACAATGCTTTATAGTACCAACAGATTTTTATGTGTTCATTGGCCTCACTTATTGACATTGCCACAGATCTGGAATAGTCTTCGCTAGTTAAAAACCGGATTATTGTCAGTAAAAGCAGTTGAAATGTTACTGCTTTTTGGCTTAAATGCAACAACATTTCTTGATTTTGTTGTATTCCTTTGGGTGGAAAACAATAAAATACCCTGTACTTCATTGACTCTTCCATACTTAGCTGCATTCAAAATATATTCAGAATCTGATCATTTTTCCAGTTCAGCTGCTACCACTGCAGTCTGTGAAAAAAGCCCATTGACTTCTCATCTTCATCCTGGATTATTGCCATGACCTCCTAACTGGCTGCTGCTCTGCTTTCACCTTTGCCTCCCTTCAGAGCCCACATGCCAGAGGGAGCTTCCAAAATGCAGGTCAGATCATGTCGCATCTCCTCACTCAGCACCCCAGACCCTGCTTGACCCACCCTTGTCTTACTCTTCTACCATGTGCCCCCTGTGCTGTCCCATATTTAAGAGGACAGAGCTGTTGGAAGAGGATCTCCATGAGCTCCAGGCACTCATCTACATCCCAACCTTGGTGCTTGGATGCTTTGCTCCCCCTTTTTTTTTTTCCCCCAGGCCATGAACTGTCCCTGTTGCTGCCTAAGATAATCCCATTCACTTGTCCACTAGATCCTGACTCTTCCAACTCTTCCCCTGGTCTCTCCAGCATCATCAATTTTCCAGTCTACTGGATCCATTCCTATCAGCCCACTAACAGGGTATTACTTCTCTCACCTAAAAAACAGGACAAAACAGAAAGGATCAATCAAACAAAACCAGCTTTTCTTTCTTTCTTTTTTTTTTTATCCTTCCCACCCAGCTTTATCTAGATATGTTGACAGATAACATTGTGTGTAAGTTTAAGGTATACAATATGATGATTGGAGATTATATATATATATGTAATATATATAATGTATGATATATATGTAATATATATAATGTATGATATATATAAATATATATAATATATATAAATATATATATATTTACCACAATTAGATTAATTAACATGCCCATCACCCAACATAGTTACTTTTGTGGGGTATTTTGCCATGAGAACATTTAAGGTCTATTCTCTTAACAAATTTCAAGTATATAATACAGTATTATAACTATAGTTGCCATGCTGTATATGTTTCTATGAGTTCAACTTTTTTAGATCTCATATGTAAATAAGATCAAGAAATGCTTTTATTTTTCTAACTTATCTTAATTAGCATAATGCCTTCAAGATTCATCCATGTTACTGAAAATAGCAGAGTTTTCTTCTTTATGGCTGAATACCACAACTTCTTTATCCATTCATCCATTGAGGGACACTTCAGTTATTTCCATATCTTGGCTACTTTAAATAATGCTGTAATGAATGTGAGGTACAGACATCTCTTTGAGATAGTGATTTCATTTCTTTTGGATAGATACCCAGAAGTGGGATTGCTGGATCATACAGTAGTTCTATTTTTAATTTTTTTAGTAACCTCCATCCTGTTTTCCATAGTGGCTGCACCAATTTGCATCCCTACCAACTGTACACAAGGGCTCCGTTTTTTCCACATTTTTGCCAACACTTGTTCTCTTGTCTTTTTGATAATTTTCATTCTGACAGGTGTACGGTGGTATCTCACTGTAGTTTTGATTTGCATTTCCCTGATGATGAGTGATGTGGAGCACCTTTTCATCTACTTATTGGCCATTTGCATATCTTCTTTGGAAAAATGTCTGTTCAGGTCCTTTGCTTATTCTTAAATCATATTATTTGCCTTTTTGCTATTGGGTTGTATGTGTTCCTTATATTAAAACAACCTTTCTTGGCAGCATTTCCTCATGACCACTCATTTCTCTGCTCCCTTTTTAGCAAAATGCTTTGTGGTCCATTCTTTCCCTCCCTTTATCCATTCAATTCTCCACAGTCAGGCTTCTGCTCTCATCCCTCCAGCTGATACCTTCTAGTCAGGGTCACCAAACACCTTCACGGCGTTGACTTCAAGAGTACATTCTCAGCCCTCACCTTACTTAACCCCTCAGCCATATTTGTTAATACTCCTCCATCATGAAATACTATCTTCTAGTTGCTTCCATAGTCTGCATTGTACTAATTATCCTCCTGCTCCAGCCTCCTGATTGCTGCTGAGTCTCTGTCCTTACATCTCACTACTGTCTCCTTCTCTCATTCAGCTTTAGGCATTCTGGGATCCTCACCTGCCTCAGATGCATTTCAGGGCTTCTGCATTGCTGTTCCTCCTGCCACCATTGCTCTTCTCTTAGATATCTGCACAAATCTCTACTTTTCTCTTCCTTCAAGTATTGGCTCACATGTCACCAGCACTACCTAAGTTCTTTTCCTTCCTCTTATCTTCATAGCACATCTCATCATCTGGCTTACTCTTTTACTTACTTGTTTCATTTATTGTCAGTCTCTGCCCACTAGCCTGTGAGCTCCACAGCGGGTCAGGGTGGGAGGCTATCTACTATCTAAGCATTGGGGATAGGATATCTATGCCTAGAACAGGTGCCTGGTCCATGATAGGTGTTCAGTAAATAGTTGTTGAATGAAGGAAAGAATGAATGAATGGTGAATGTTCTCTTTATTGTTAGCAATGCACTTGGAGAAATACTACAGTAGAACCACTTGAATTCTATACCTTATAGGAACTTAAAAGATTCCTAGTTTTCTTATAGTTATATGAGTTAGGAAAAATGAGTGTTTTGGGACGTGGAGTGCCTTTCTTGTTTTGCCAACCTTCCTGTGTACACAGAAACACTTCCTCAGAACTCTAAATTCCAAGTATAATCCTTAGAGTCTGTCTTGAAAGTGCCATTTTTGTGCCAAACTGAATGACAAGGGCAGAATCAGAGAGACAGCTGAGAGTTTGCCTTAATGTGGTTCATTTTGATTCAGAGGCATTGCAAGTGCAGGTTGAGACTGCTGGAAATGTAAAAGATCCCTCCTGCCTGTCTTTGGTGCCTCCTAGCCAGGTAAAGATCTTATAGGTTGCCAGTTACATTACCTATATACATCAGTATACATGGGACATGCCTTGCGCTATCTCCACTCCCTGATTTTTCTCAGGTATTTTTTTTTCTTTCTTCCAAAATCCCTTCTCTTCTATTTCTGCTTCCTGAAGTTCTATTCCTGTCAAAGCCTAACACAAACACAGATTTGCCCGTAAAACTTTTCTAGATCCTTGCCAGTCAGCTACTCCCCGTGTAGACCCTGCTCCTTAGAATAGAAAGCTCCAGTGTACCTTAGTTTAGCTGTGACCATAGACACATGGGCATAGACACACACATATACACACATATAGTCACAACACACAGACACACCCAATACATATACACCAAATGTAAGCACACTGAGGTCAGGAATTGTATTTTATTTTTCTAGTGTTTTTAACACCTAAAAAGTGCCTTGGACAATGAAGACACTCAACATAATTAGAACTGTAATAAAATGGACATAAGTTCCCCTCCTGCTGGTTATTTTCCTTTTCCTCTTGTTTTGTGTCTATGTAGACATTACAAAGAGAAAGCACTTGTGCGCCACAACAAAGCCTCCTACTTAATCCAGGACATAACTGTACTTCTTGCCCAGCGCTGTTCACTTCTCCAGGTACCCTCAGATGTATCTACAGACAGAGGCCAATGGGAGCATCTCATTCTTATTTGGCAAAGGAAGAAACAGGTTAAGTAACTTACATAAGATTGTTTTACAACACGGAGCTGGATTTCAACTTCTTCTTTTCTGAAATGCTAGTCTGGGGGTCTAAGAATAATATTGCATTTTTACCATGGCAGTTCTTTTTCAGAAACCACACAACTGTAAATCTCAGGAGTCTAAAAAGGTCTGTAAAACCACAAGACCATCCATTCATGGTTATTGAGGCTTTTCTACCAATATTTTCATCTGGTAGCATAGATGAAGGTCAGTGATACTTGGCTGTTGAGCCTAAATTTACACATCTCTTCATATTTGTTACTAAGATCAGGAAAAGTGAACACCTGAGAAGCAGATTATTGACTAATGCAGATCTGGCCTCAGTGGCATTACTGCCTTTGCCAGCAGAAAGGATTAGGCAAATTAACAAAGGGCCTTGAGCCAACAGGGTCTTGTGGGAGGCCTCACTGATGTCTGAGATGTTGGGCGTTGGGTCCCAGAGGAGGGAAAAGTGGCATGATCTTGGCTGAGCTGTCCATGGGCACCACATGCTATAAATTGTCTGTGTTGAAGAAATAAGCGCAAGGGCTGAGAAGCTCAGGGCCAGTATTACTTCAAAAAAGAAAGGTTTATGTTTAATCATCTTTAAAAAATCTAGATATATCAAATGTATTTTATTAAATATATGCTAAAATGTTCTATATGTAAGGATCCCCAGTGTGTTGGGTAAATAGCTTGTATGTTGCTGAGTGCTATGGGGTAGAGCAACAGAGAGCTTTTGGACACTCCAAAAGGAATAAAAGAGAGAGGCAAATCCTCCAAGAGAGGATTTGCCTAACAGACTGTGCTATGCTGGCTTTGGCCAGGGTATTTGCATGCTACAGGGCTGGGTTCCTTCCCATTGTATACTTTTTAAAAATGCTCCTTTCTAATGGCTTTGTGTACTCCCATTGAAAAAGTGATGGACAAAAGAAGTAAAGTGCTCTAAATCTATTTAGCAGTACTAAGAGGCATAATGGAAGCCATATATTGAATGAACTTCCTATGAATTGCCTTGCAGGGATGAAGAGTGACTTATAACAGGTAAACACTCTTTGGGATACTTTGCCACTAGCCTGGCACTGTGTACAAAGTTGCCTCAATGACAGGAGCTTGGCTGGAGGTGAGGTTTGTCACCTTGGGAGAAAGGCAAATCCAGGCAGATACCTGTTAATGGCTCCTCTGGATTAAAAAGGAGAGTCTGTCCTGAAGAACGTTATTAGTAGTGATCCTCAGCAATTTCTGTTGTCATGGGAGAACATATTCACTCATGTTTCATCTGAAGTTTTGTTAATCTTGACCCTCATAAATCAAGACATTCCTGAGTTCATAGGTAGTGCTGTCTGGAGACTAACGAAGGGTGCAGTCAGGCTGAGCTTCATTTTTGTGAATCTTTTATGTTTTTCTAACACTTTCAGAAATTCCTGTTTATCTGATACAGCAACACTGATTTTTCCCAGCTCTTCGCTTCATATTACTCATATGTCAAATGAGGATTGGAGACGTCACCTTTTTCAGAAGTCTTGCGATAATAGGTAATAGATTTGGAAAGCACAGCATGTCCTCTGTGTATTATTTTATTATTATTGCACATAACTCAAAACTCTGACTTTTCATAAGAGTAATACAATTATAAAACAAGGTTACTGATACCACTTGGTATCCTATGATTGTTCCTGAACTTTTATTAGGTAGGAGGCATGAGGGACTGAGATACAAACACAGATAACTGACACATGGAGTAGAAAGTGACAAGCATTTTAAGAGACAAATCAATAACTCTTTCTATGAGAGTATAGATGAGAGCCTGAGTTTCCAAGAAGGAGAAACAGGGAAGGCATAGAAAATAGCATGGAGTGAAGATTTGGAGGCAGGAGCCCAGAGGGAATAGATTTTATGACAGTTCAGGGTGCATAAGAAAGAAGAGTGCAAGTTAGATTAGGAAAAAAGATTAGGGGGTTAGATTATGGAAGGTGTTCCATGTCAAGCTGAGGAGTGTGGACTTCAGAGCAGAGGCAATGCAAATGATGATGAGACTGGAGACAACACACTATACAAAAGTCGGTGATGTCTTGAACTAGGGAATTTCAGAGAGAAGAGAATGAGACCAGAAATACCCTGAAAAGAGAAGAGACAGGAATTAGCCGTTAATGAAATAGGAGAAACAAAGGCGAGTTGGTGAGAGGAGGTCAGGAGAAGATGAGACAGTTCATTAAAGCATGAGGTCTCTCCCTGGGCCTTTGACAACTGGCTTTTGTATGGACAATCTTGGAAAGAAAATATTGCCCTTTTACATTCTTTCTCAATTTTGAGTGATGCTCTTTTCCACTTTTGTATGTGCTCAAACCAGCCAAAGATACAGCATAATACTTTGAGCCAACAAAATAATATGATGAGTCCAGTTGGTAAAGTTTTACAAAAAAGAACGTGATGATTCATTTTTCATACTCTAAGAGTTTCTCTTTTTCAAAAAATGCCAGAACATGAAAATCTGAAGTAGATAAATTAACAGGTGATCATTTAAATAACAAAAAGTATATTTTCCAAAAGCTTTTCTTTAAGGATTCTTTAAATAGTAAGTGCCTTGTCTTCATCAATTTAAATTTGATTTATTTGTAGGCATTTGATAAGACACAAGAATAAGCTTATCATATGAAACATGATATTCCTTACAGCTACATGTTACCACACACAGTATTTTTAAAATGATTACTTATATATGTATAAAGTTAGATATAACCAAAATATTCTAGGAAATTGAATGAATATATTTTCATGTTCTGTTATCCAATTTTGATAATTAAAACTATAATCTTAACATTAAATATATAAATGACAGATGTAAAATTTGGTAATAATCAAAATAATTAATCTTTCATTTGTATAGTCCTCTAATAGAATCTAGAAAGTTCTTGGTCATTTTTCTTAAAAAGTTTGCAATAAGAAAAGTTTTATAACATCAGCTCTGAAAACCTTAATGATAGCTTCCTTTTTTAAATCCTTAAGAAGGTAAATTTAATTAGTTTAGGTTTTTCTAGCAGTTGCTAGTTTTCTTCTACAGAATACTTTTTAAAATTACTCTCTGCCACCCAAAAGAATTGAAAGGAAGGACTTGAACAGATTTCACATACCTGCCTTCATAGCAGCATTATTCACAGTAGCCCAAAGGTGGAAATAACCCATTATCTATGGATGAATGGATAAGCAAACTATTACACACACACACACACACACACACACACACACATAGGAATATTATGCAGCCTTTCAAAGGAATGAAATTCTGATTTGTGCACAATCATGGATGAACCTTAAAGACATTAGGTAGGCTAAGTGATAGAAGCCAAACACAGAAAGACAAATACCGTATGATTCCACTTATATAATTACATAGAGTGGCCAAATTCATAGAGACAGAAAGTATAAGAGTGGTTGCCAGAGGCTGGAGGGAGTGGGGAGTTCTTGTTTAACGGGTTTAATGAGCTTCAGTTTTGGGTGATGCAAATGTTCTAGAGATGGATAGTGGTGAACCTTCTACTGGTGCTGCACTTGATCTCAGCTAAATCCAAAAATGGATTTGAGAGCAGAGCTCCATATCAAACTCAGAACTGACGAGGCCTTCACTCAGACCAAAGTTCTGGGTTTCCAGGAGTCCTTGGCTTCCTCCTATCTGGATCAGACTCTTTGGGGCCCATCTCTCCAATCTGTCGCAGTGCTGCTGCTCAGTGTGGTGTCCCCAAAGGCAGCGTGCTTAGGAGTCATGCTACTTCCCTAGGGCCGCTGTAACAAACCATAACAGGGCAGCTTAAAACAACAAAGTATATTCCCTCACAGTTCTGGAGGCTAGAAGCCAGAAGGTATTGGTGGGGCTATGCTCCCTGCTCCCTCCAAGGGCCATTGAGAAGAAAACACACTGCCTCTCTTCTGGTTTCTAACAATGCCCAGCAAGCAATCCATGGTGTTCCCTGGCTTAGCTTGCTTCACTCCAATCTCTGCCTCCATATTCAGAGGGCATGCTTCCCTGTGTCTCTGTATCTCTGATTCCTCTTCTTACAAGGACATCAGCCATTGGATCCAGTATGACTTCATCTTAATTAATTATATCTGAAGACACTTGTTTCTAGGTAATGTCACATTCTGAGGTTCCATGTGGACATGAATTTGGGTGGGAGGCACTATTCTCCCCACTACAGTGGCCAAATACAGGCTATGGGGGCAGTGTGCTTAGATCTCTGTCCTGTTCCTGTTCCAGGTCTGTCCAGGTTCTGAGGGCCTCACTCAGTACCCCTCATCGGGGCAGTGGGCTGACTTCCCATTGCTGTCATGTGTTGATGCTGGCATCTGTTTCCTGGTCCCCAGTCATCTATTCCTGAGAGTCATTGCTATGTTGACCCACATTCTCCACAGCAAGACACCTTAAGGTCTATCTCTCTTCTGAACTACTTTCGTGATACACTGAGTTCATAGAAATTGTTCTTTTCCAGAGATGAAACTCTGCAGGCTGTATAAGGCTTATCTCCACTCATGTGCTACCTTTAGGAATCATTTACCTGTTCTTATTATGTGTTCTGGCATTAAGGTCCATCTGGGGCTGCCTCAGTCACTTGCCCAGGCACACCACACACATCTCCACCCTGGCATCTTCTCTTCCTTCAAACAAGGACAGGTGGGTACAATGCTCCTGGACTCATTTTCCCTAGTTCTACCAGAGGATTTCCTTTATCCACTCCTCTCAGGGCTCTTCCTGGAGATAAGTGGGTTTGTGGCTTCTTCTCAAGGACCCCAACCTCTGGCACCTTTCTACCACCCCGCGCTGGTCTACTAACTTCCTTCCTCTGGCCTGTGCAACTTGAACAGAGTTTTTCTTATTTAATACTCATCCTTCCAAATCTTCGTCCCATGCCAGGCCCAAGATTTTGAAATCGAAAAGAATCTATTTCTTTATTTTCTGCCATTATGCTGTGTCATCCCTTCTCTCTAAAGTAATAAAAGCAGTAGTCCTAGCTGACTGATGGGCAAGGGTCACTTGGGACAAAATACAGAACAAACACACAAAAAGTCACTGGAGTTAGTTCCTAAAAATACTCTCCTAATTCAAATATTTCAATTTTACAGTTTAATAGAAGTTCATGGAGAAAGTAGAGAACATAAATAGTGAACCAAAGCAAATTTGCTGATGACTAAACCGGATCCTGTGATATCCCTGGGAGGTTTATATGATACGAGCCATAGCTGAGTTAAGAAACCAAAAATGGCAAAGGGAGCAAGTAAAAAACATATCCAGAGAGACTTAGGCAAGCTGCGATTTGTAGAGAGAGAGGATACCTCCTTACCAATAGGTAAGAAAAATGGTAAAATATGATCAAGTGAATGATCATTGTCTTGATTAACCTGCTTTGGAAATCTAGATCTTCAGGTTTTAGTATAAAATGGACTGCTTTTATATACTACTATATGAAAAAGGAACTATTTTAATCTCAGTGTTGGCTGAGCACCCAATATAGTAAATGTGCCATTTCAAAATTTGGAAAGACCACCAGACAGACACAGAAAAGACATGAACACAAGGTGGCTTTATGACTCTTGACCCCTCACCCACATTTGGGGGGGGCGTGTAACAAGGCGAAGAGTTAGAATTTTGAAGCAAACTATGCACCATGCTCTAAATCTGACCCTTTCCAGAGAAGATGTGGAGGGTGTCTGCCCTTTTTTCTCAAGGGCAGGGAGACTAGCTTCACTTGGCCTTTCAGAGGGATTAATAAGTGTCCTCTGCACTTTGGGGAACGCAGTGGGCCGGGGTCTGACTCACCCCTAGCCAATCTAAAAGTCAGGTTGCTCTCAGATTGTCGCCTCGAGGGCCCACTGGGTGTCAGGGCAAAGGAGTAACTGTTTCCCATGAAGCAGATGTAAGGCAGGCCCAGGGAGAGCTGTCCAGGAGAGTCACATAGAAGGTAAAGTGACACCAAAAGAAGGTGGGCGTCCAGATTTCCAGTGGCCGAAGGAGCCCTAAGCAACCAGCATTTATTACAGGTGACAGATCCCCAGTGATTTCAAGGGTACATGTGAAATTACCCCAGGAGAAGAGTACATTTTACATAGTTGCTGGGAGAGCACCTAAGCCTCTTTTAGGTACGAATCAAACAAGACTTTTCCCACTCCTTTTCTCTCCCCTCCATCCCTGTCTGACAGGGCACCTGGTGAGATGGAGGGAAGGGCAGGTGAGAGAATAGATTTCTTCCACCTAGGGCAAGTAGCCAGAAATGAACTGAGTCCAGACATGGGGAAGCTCTGACTCTGAATCAAGTTCAAAATATTTCACTGGACTGAACATGTTAAGTACTCTACTTTGTTTTTATTGAGTTGAGTTGCTGACAAACTTATTATTTAAAACTAATCCAAAGACATGAGATTTGCCCTAAATATCTTTCAAGGCAGGGAAAGAGTTCACCTAATAGAATTACATTTAAGGTACAGAGTGAGACAAAAATAAAATTGTTGATAGCCATGAATGGCTTGTTCAAAAGGTGGCTACATATATCAAGGTTTCAAAAAAGATATAAAACAACTTGATCCAACACATATTTTTGAACCTTTACTATATCAGGCAATCCTGTTTCAGGTGCTAGGGGTAGAAATGGCTTTGAAAGAGCATCCCTTCATCTGCTGTTCATATTTTCCTTGCTTAAGATCATAAAACAACTATTCTGTATCCAGCATATCAATATGGACAGTCTCCTCTATGACAAAGATGAATTTTGTTTTAATCTAAAAACAAAATAGGTTCACAATAGTTCTGGCACTTATCCTGATTTATCACAAAGCTTGTGATTTGTTAAAAAAATTGCATTTGTTAAATCTTGGAGGCAGGATAAAATGGAAAGTTGAGTCAATAGCTGGATAATTTTTAGAGACCAAGTAATCAAAGCAATTGTACAGTTGGCTGTCTGGTTTGTCTTGCAGAGAATGAAAAGTCTGATAAAGTTTACTTGTATAGAAAGCCATATGGACTGCCAGAAAGTAACCCTTCAGGCCCAAATTTTATTCTTCTGAATAAGAAAGCACATCTATGTAATGGTGATCTCCCTTGACTTGCCTTCATTTCCCCTTCCTTCTTTCTTTTCCCCCCGATTCTTATGCCCTCCTCTCCCTCATCTCTCTGTCTCCTTTCTCTCTTCCACTGCTCCCCTACCCTCCACTAAACCTTTTAAAATACATGCTTATTTGAATCTTATTTGTGTTTCAGATTTCTGTGTTTCATATCTAGAGTGCTCACGTTTAGTGGGCAAAATGCAGAATTAGTGTTGAGCAAATATCTCAGGATGTTCTGAGTACTATGATCGGACTTTGGTCCCAGTGTGAGTTAGCCCTCCTTGGGATGTAGTACGGAAGCTAGTGTGTGAGTATTCACTGCTGTAGCTGGTAGCACACAACGTGAGCCAGCAAATCTTTAGTCCCTAAACTGGCTGTGTCTTAAGAAGCAGATTTGAAAGCATCATATTGTTTTATTGGTTTCCTGGGAGGGTGTTTCAGGCTTAAAACCTATAGTCAATATAAACATTTCCTGAGAAGTTAATTATAGTATCTCCTGAAAATGGAAGTCCTGGCATCATGTAAAAGAAAGAATGTTCTGATTAAGTCACTTGTTTAGTAAACAATAAAGAGGATCCACAAAGCAAAAAATATAGAAAGAGGATAGTGATGGGAAGACAAAAATCCATCTATGATGTATCACTACAGACTGTGCTGATTGCCAGGAAGGTGGGTGTGACCTCAGGGACCTTGTAGGGAAAGGAGATCCTGGGTGCTGAAAGAAAGAAGGAAGGAGTAGAGCAGGTGCTACATAGACTGCTGTATCCTCGTCCTGTGATAAATTCACCCTCCAAAAGCAAAGGTCCAGGGAATCTGCTGATATCCAAGGTGATTTTTCAAGTGTTTTGTTTATTATTTAAATGTGGTGGGAAATCACTTAATCCAGTATAATCAATATGTAAGAACTGTTACAAAGTCCCTCCTGTCCCAGCAGCTTTGTTAGCATCCTTGAGGGACGACATGGGAATGTAATCAGGCGAGCTACATGGAATTGCTCTGGGTGATTTGCATTCTGCAGAGTTGCCAGATTCCTGTCCTCTAACACAATAATAAGCCTGTCCCCCCAGAGGTGTGAAGTGTGTATAATAATTAATCCTCTGTGATTTAGATGTGATTGGTTATGTCCAAGCCTCTTTAGTATTAAGAATATAATTTTATTGTGATGACATTTTTAAGGGAGCAGCCCCCAAACCCTATTTTAGGGAAAACAAAAGGGGAATGTACCCAGATACATTTTATCACTGTTCATTGTTTCCTCTTCTGTTAAATCCTTTGCCCAGACCTAGGAAATTGAGATTTGAGAAGCCCAATTTTCTGTAAGTCTAATGGCCCCCGATTCAGGATCACTTCAAATATTTTTTAGAGGCCTGCAACCTCTTTTTTTGAAAGAGAGAAAGAGAAAGAGCACACACAAGCTGGGGTGGGGGGCTACCAAGGGGGAGAGAATCCTAAAGAGGCTCCACTCCCAGCGCTGAGCCACACGTGGAGCTCCATCTCAGGCCCTGAGATCATGACCTGAGCTGAAATCAAGAGTCAGACGCTTAACTGACTAAGCCACCCAGGTGCCCCTGCAACCTCTTTTTATACATTTTGAAAAAATCTAAATGAAAATAAATCATTATGCATAAATAATTACATAATAACTTCACTTTGTTTTGGAAATCAAATTTGGTAAAAATCTTCAGTTTGGGGGGAAATAATAGAAGGAGTCTATGAGTTACACAGTTGGTGACTATGGTTTAATTGACTTCAGTTGACAACTATCATGGCATTTCTAGTGTGGTGGACAGAATAGCCCCCCAAAGATGTCCCCATCCTCATCCCTGCAACCTGGGACTACATTGTTTCATGGCAAAAGAGAAGTAAACAGATGGAATTAAACTGGCTAATCCACTAACTGAGATGAGGAGATTATCCTGGATTATCTGGGTGGACTCGGTGTAATCACGAGAGTCCTTTTCAGTGAAAGAGGGAAGCAGGAGAGACAGGGTCACAAAGAGATTTGAGGATGCTATGCAGTTGGCTTTCGAATATAGAGGAAGGGACTGGGAGCCAAGGAATGCAGAGGGCTTCTAGAAGCTGGAAAAGGCAAGAAAACAGATTCCTCCCTAGAGCTCCAGAAACAACCCAGCCCGGCTGACACCTTGATTTTAGCCCAGCGAGACCCATTTTGAACTTCTGGCCTCCAGAACTAAACAGGAATAAATCTGGGTTGTTTCAAGCCCATTAAGTTTGTGGTAATTTGTTACAGCAGCAAGAGGAAACTAATACACTTAGTGTTGTATCTTTCTGGATTTTGGTAATTTTAAACAATCAGTGCATAGTGTCTACTGGGTACCCTGGCATACAAATAACTGGATTGGTGGAGTTGTAAAATACGGGGAAAGTAGAATGAAGCCAAACTTCTGACCACTGTCTGCAAGTCTGTAGCACCTGCCCCTCCTGTCACTGCAGTCTTACCTTATCTTGCTTTTTCACTCACCTGCCTCCAGCTCTTCCAACTTTCTGTCAGTTCCATGGGCTTCCTGCCTTGACCCTTGGTTCATGCTGCTTCTTCTGCCTTGAATGTCATGTTCCAGGTCTCTCAGCAGTTGACTTCTACACATCCTTCAGGTCTTAGCCTAACCTTGCCTCCTCTGTTACTTAGAATGATCAATCGTTTACAACTCCAAATCTTAGTGATTTAAAAAATAAAATTTATTTGCCTTTAGGTCATCACCCAATGTGGTTGGTGTGTGTGTGT
This sequence comes from Canis lupus familiaris, assembly GCF_011100685.1. Taxonomy (NCBI): domain Eukaryota; kingdom Metazoa; phylum Chordata; class Mammalia; order Carnivora; family Canidae; genus Canis; species Canis lupus. Next base: position 42,419,042 of record NC_049235.1, read on the forward strand.
GTGAATCAGAAATAAGAATGGGGACTTCCCTGTGTGCCACATGGCCACTTAGTCATTCCAGCACGTGACCCTGCCAACCCCTTGGCCTTCGGGGAATCCTCTGCAGGACCACCTACATTCACCTGGTGAGAAATAGGAACACGTGGAGGATTGTTTAGGCCAGACCTAGAAGAGGGAAGCATTACTTGCACCCACATTCCACATTCTCCATCGGCCTGGAAGCAAGAGGCTGGGCATGTCGTCTTACTGTGTGCCCAAAAGGAAAACTCACCAATTGGGTGACTAATAGTCTTATTGTGCCTCTTCTCAGAGATGCCTTCTGGAGATACCTAAGCAGGTCTGCCTCGTTAGTCTCATGATGGTACTTTATTTATTTCCTCCATAGCACTTTATTCTTAATAATTTATTTGCCTGTTTATTAATTGTGTTCTCTTCACAAGCCCGGAGCTGCATGAGCACAGGGATCTGTTCTGCCTATGACCATCCGCACAATACCTGGCAATGCCATGTCCTGCACAGAGTGGTTTACCAATCAGTAACAGTTAACCAATGTGTGATGAATGGACAAGCCAGGGGCAGCCCGGGTGGCTCAGCGGTTTAGCTCCACCTTCAGTCTAGGGCATGATCCTGGGGACCCGGGATTGAGTCCCACGTCGGGCTCCCTGCATGGAGCCTCCTTCTCCCTCTGCCTGTGTCTCTGCCTCTCTCTCTCTCTCATGAATAAAGAAATAAAATCTTAAAAAAAAAAAAAGAATGGACAAGCCAATGATCGCACAAATGAAGGATTAAAAAATATAAAAAATAGTGAAAGGGAATAAAGGGGAAAGGAGAAGAAATAAGCGGGAAATATCAGAAAGGGAGACAGAACATGAAAGACTCCTAACTCTTGGAAATGAACTAGGGGAGGTGGGTAGGGGGTGGGGGTGACTGGGTGACGGGCACTGAGGTGGGCACTTGACGGGATGAGCACTGGGTGTTATTCTATATGTTGGCAAACTGAACACCAATAAAAAATAAATTTATAAAAAAATAATAAAAGAGAACTTAAAAAAAAGAGAGGGAGAGACCTTACCTGGAGGGTAGCCACTATTATAGCAATACAGAACTAATAGGCCATAGACTTTTTACAATAATACATTTTAAAAAGCAAACCAAATCTCTCTTTGAGTTAAAAATAATAGACTTTGTACCGGGATTCAAAAGAGTTTGGAATGGCACTGCTCTTTTGGTTTTAGCCCAATTTAGCTTAGTTCAGTTCTCCAGATGAGCACTGGAGAGAAGCAGTGCTCTTTTTCTTTTCTTTTTTTTTTTTCTGTTGGCTTATTCTACTATTATATTTCTGAGTGGGGTGCAAACCCCTCAGACACCCTCCTAATTTGTCTGGCCCTTCTCCACTCACAGAAGCCAAACCACGTGCTCATTTCTCCCCACCCCTCCTCTATCGATATATTTAGAGCGGCCCAGGGGATGGGATCATGCCATCTCAGATGAATGAGTTTTCTTATCTTGCTCCTCCTTTTCCTTCCCACTGCCACTGTCCTTTCTTGGCATAGCATGTGCTAGGATATGCAGCAGAGATGCAGAATGCCCAATCCAAGGCTACCCCTCCTGCACTCTGTACAGGGCTCTAAGGAAGGATGCTATGTCATGCTTAGCTCCTTTGCTGTGAAGGCTAGGCTGTTGCCTATCTCCCGGAGGGGGACAAAGGGGAAGCCCATCTTGCCTGGCTCAGCAACACTGCCCCAGTATGGTTCCCAACTGGCCAGGCTCTGTCAACATAGCAGAGTGGGGGGCTTGAGTGCTGGTTCCTGGAATCAGTGGTCAAGCAAGATGCTCCCTACTTCAAATGAATTTCTCCCACCCCATTCCAGCCCCTCTAGGGCAGGCACATGGCCTTTCCAGGGCGGAGGGGCTTGTGGTTGGAGTAATTCCTGTGAAGATTACAATCAACTACTTTATGTATTTACTTCACTTTCCTTCCCTCATCCTGACTTACTGTGCAGATGAAATACATGATGAACACTAAAATCAAGGATGTGTGCAAAGATGCATCCACAAGAATGCTCAGTAATAGAAAAAAAATGGAAGCAACTTAAATGTTCACATAGGAGAGTAGATAAAAATAAATTATGATACATCTATATAATGAAATACTTGAAAATCGTTAAAATTGATTGTGTAGAAGAATATTAAACGACATGTAATCATGTTCACATTTAATTTTGAAAAATCAGGCTGTAAAGCAGTGGACACCATACGATTTCATTTTTGCAATTAAAAAACTTTTTAAATGTATAATATATAAATGATAAGAAGGATAAAGATCAAAACGGAATAGTCATTGTAGTCAATGGGATAAGAGGTGAAGTTTTCTTTTACTCTTAGTGCCCAATGGTATTTTTAAAAATCTCCTGTAATGAACACGTATTTCTTTTGAAAAAGGTTATAAAAATCTATAATGTTGTTCACAATTTAAGTGACTAACTCCTCCAATAAACACTTTTATATAAAAGTGACTACTGACGGAAGACTAAAGAACAAAACAAGTCATTGAGGAGCAATAAAAAGCAGCCCAATAGCCCCATTTCTGTTTTTATTCCCCAACCTCATCCTTCACCCTTTCTCCCCCTTTCCCTCCTGCCCACATGGAACAAGGGACTGTAGCTCCCCGGGGACTGGCATTGCTTAAGCTCCTCGGCATCTTTGGTCTCCACTGTCTGCATCACTTTCCCACCACCATTGCTTTAGTTGTGTCCCGGGTCATCTTCTGATGGGACTTACCACCAGGCAGGCCTGGGCTCCCATTGTTCTGGATTATGCCAGCCTGTCCTCTGACAGCCTGGCAAATGGGGAGCCACATTAGGAGACCCCCCCCCAAGAGGGCAGGTGTTCTCTGGGAGTCTTTCCTGACAGTGGCCACCTCTGGTCCCAGAATCGATCCTTCTTTACGCCCCATTCTTTGTTCTGACGTTTTAAATGCCTATTGCACATCTTTCTTTTTTACAAACCAGTTTACTGAGGTGTGATGAACATGCAAAAAGTTGTACATGTTCAATGTATACAACTTGAAGAGTCAGTATAAAACCATCACCACCCTCAAGGCCACAGTCATATTCCAAAAATTCCTCCCGCCCCTTTATCATTGTTACTGTGTTTTCAGTTGCACTTCTTGGCATTTATTTTCTATCAGGTACTTCACACATCCTCCATAGTAATTTCTGCAATCCCCATGAGAGTGATAACCCCACTTTACAAATGAGAACACTGAGCCACAGAGAGATTAAGAAACTTGACCAAGGCATAACAGGTAGAAACTGGCAAGAATGGGGTGAAGCCCAGGAAATGCAGCTTCAGCAGCATCTCCATGCTTAACATATTTATGTGCTGCTGCTTCTCTTACTTATGTCTTTCACATGTCTCTCTGCCCTTACCACATTGTGGAAGTGGGAACCAGGTTTTATTAGGCTTATCTTATTTTATTTTTTTTTTAACTTTTTTTAAAGTAAACCCTATGTCCTACATGAGGCTTGAACTCACAGCCGCGAGATCAAGAGCCACATGATCTACCAGCTGAGCTAGCCAGGCACCCCAATATTAATTTTATTTTTTAAAATTACTCAGTGTTCATCAAGATCAGGGTACTCTTAATCCCCCTTATCTATTTCACCCACCTCCCGACTGACCTCCCTCTGGTAGCCAACAGTTTGTTCTCTATATTTAAGAAGCTATTTTTTGGTCTCTTTTTTTGGTTGTTCTTTCTTGTCTATTCATTTGTTTTGTTTCTTAATTACATATACAAGTGAAATCATATGATATTTGTCTTTCTCTGAACGACTTAATTTACTTAATGTAATTCCCTCTAGGTCCATCCATGTTGTTGAAAACGGCAAGATCTCATTTTTATGGCTGAGTAATCTTACATTGTGTGTGTGTGTGTGTGTGTGTGTGTGTGTGTGTGTGTGTACCACATCTTCTTTACCCATTCAGTGGATACTTGAGTTGCTTCCATATCTTGACCATTGTAAATAATGCTGCAATAAACACAGGGTGCATGTATCTTTTGAAATTAGTGTTTTCATTTTCTTTGGGTAAATATCTAGTACTGCAATTGCTGGGTCATAGGGTAGTTCTATTTTTTAACTTTCTGAGGAAACTCCAAACTGTTCTCCATAGTGGTTGCACCAGTTTGCATTCCCACCAACGGTACATGAGAATTCCTTTTTTCCCACACCCTCACAAACACATTATTTCTTGAGGTTTTTGTTTTAGCCATTCTGACATGTGTAAGGTGGTATCTCATTGTGGTTTTTGATTTCCATTTCCCTGATAAGTGATGCTGAGCATCTTTTCATGTGTCTGTTGGCCATCTGCATATCTGCTTTGGAAAAATGTCTATTCAGTTCCTCTGCCCATTTTAAATCAGATTATTTGTGGTGTTTTGGTGTTGAGTTGTTTAAATTTTTAAATGTTTTTGTATATTAACCCCTTATTGGGCATATCATTTGCAAATATCTTCTCCCACTTAATAGGTTACCTTTCTATTTTGCCCATGGTTTCCTTCCCTGTGTGAAAGCTTTTTATCATGTTTTAAATATATCTTTATTTCTTTGGTGCTAAACTCAGAGCTGGCCTATCATGATCTCATAATAAATATTGATTGAATGACCGTTTATGCAACAAGTATGTTATGAGCTTCTACCACATGTCAAACATTGCATCAAGCATCTAAAATAAATAGATAACAAAATGGATCAAGATTCCTGCCCTTAGGGGGGGATGGAGGGTGACTTAGTCCATAGTGAAAATGTCAAGGTCAAGTTGGGTGTTTCAGGAATTATTTACATGACATTTTTAATTCTTATGTGACTATATTTCACTAGATTACGTTTTAAATTGGGGGGTATGATTTGTGACAACTACAGTACTCGACATTAATACAAGCCCTTCCTTTGTCATATCAGAGCTCTGCACCCAAATGTAATTGATCCATCAGTGGTCAAATCCTGACAACCTGATGTTTTGAAATATATTTTTTGAAACTTTAATGCGTATCTGAAAATATCACCTTTCTTTCACTTCCTTATGTTCTTTCTCATAATTTTTACTTTTTCTACTTTCTCCCCTTATTCTCTTGTGAAACTGTCTCATTGCCTCTTGCCATTCCTCCCTTCCTCCCTGCCATCCCTTCTTACCTTCCTTTTCCCTCGACCATGCCAGATTTGTATTCTTGAACAGTGGATCAAATCTCATACAGAACATGTGATTTTCTTTTTCAACTTGAAGGGTAAACATGGCGAGGAATTAATATGACCAAAATTTGTGTCACCAAGGGCTGTAGATTTCATTTTCAGGGCAGAAGGAAGAAGAGAGGCTAGCTTTAGCAGTCCGAGGAACCTCACAGTCGAGAGATTATTTCCATTTTATTAATAATAAAGCAGAGCTTCAAAGGGATTAATTGTCTATAAAGAACATGTAGAAGAGCATGTTCTACAACGTGATGCTTACCACCTTATGTAGAGAGAATTCTGAAAAAAAATTTCTTCTCCTGCTTGAAGAATGCGTTTTTCTGGGGTTCCATTTATTAAAATGTAATTGGGGGTATTAAGGAACTCGACTGTTCCCAAATAATGGCATTATTTTAAAACAAATGGAGTCTTACAGGAATAGAAATAACCTATTATACTTGCAAAACACTAGCTTAAAAATGTACCATCAGAATATGCTATTTCTTCATTTTTTCTTCCCCAGGCTCCAATCTCTACAAATGGAAATTACTCATTCCTTAGATCCTGCATTAAATTCTAATGGCCATAGTGCGGCCACAGAAAGCTTTTGCATTTATCAGTAGATTCCCTGTATCTTGAATGATTGGATTTCAGATATCCAGAACCTTATCATTTGCAGTATTCTTTTTATCAAACTCCATTCCAAAAACATGATCAGCATTTTAACCATTTGCAACTAGACTTGAGCCTCACAAAATCAGCTCACAAGTCACTGATGACCTGCTCACTACCAAACCTTTTGTGCTCCTCAGCCTTCTTGACATATATTCAGTTGCTGGGTTAATGCTTACATTCAGGTTTTGCCCCAAGAACAAACAGTCCCATCTTAAGAAGAGTTGGAGGAGAAACACCCACAGTCCTAGAATTCCCATGAAACAGAGGGACCATGAAATAGTGACAAAATGTTCACAAAGCAGGTGGGGCAAATGGTTTGCTGGCTGAGCTCCCAAAGGTGTCTGTTCACTCTCAGAAACATGCCCCACCTGAGGCCTTACTGTCCCCTGTAGCCCCACCATCCTCTGTCAAGCACTCTGCAGACTGCTAAGCAGGGATGGCCCATTATTTAGGCAAGGCTATAGTCTGGGAAAGCATGCATGTAGAAAAGTGTGGTCTTTTGGACCATGGTACTTAGCCAAGCCAGAAGCAAAGATTAAGCCTACTGAACACAAAGTCATTCATTACTATGATGCTCCACTTGGGAACATTTCTCCCAGAAAGTTTTGTTAATACCTGCTTCTTGATCTCTCCCTCCTGTCCCCTCTGGCTCTTCATATCTCTACCTTATTTCCACTAGGGTATAATAGAGTCTTAAGGTAGTTTATGGGACATAACTCACTATGCATGTTTTCATTTTTGGAAATTGTACCCAATGCAAGAGCCCCTCAGAGTCACAGGGTCTCAACATTCTGTCCAAGGGGTGCCTTCCCTATTTGATTATAGTCATCCTGCCTAGTGTCTTCTGGGAATCCTTCTTTTTCATCTCTTATCCCTAGTACTCATTAATATATAAACCAATATATAAATATGAACTATATATAAACTAACATGTAAACTAATGTTAATATTATAAACTAAATAATATATAAATAATGTTAATAATATCCATGGGCAATATGATCCAGGAGTTGCATTTCTGGGTATATATCCAAAAGAATCAAAAGCAGGATCTCAAAGAGAGATTTGTACAAGCCATGTTCATAGCAACGTTATTCACAGTAGCCAAAAGGTGGAAGCAACCCAGGGTCCACGGACAGAAGAACTGATAAACAAAGGTGTTATATAAATGTGATAATATCGTGCAACCTTTAAAAGAAAGGACATTCTAATACATGCTACAACATGGATGAATTCAAAGACATTAAGCTAAATGACATAGGCCAGTCACCAAAAGACAAACACTGTATTATTCCACCTATATGAGGTACCTAGGTAGTCACATTCACAGATACATAAAGTAGAATGGTGGTTGCTAGGGGCTGGATAATGGGGAAATGGGGAATTGTTGTTTAATAAGTATATAGTTTTAGTTTTTCAAGATGAAAAGAATTCCAGAAATTAGTTGCACAATAACGTGAACTGTATACTTAAAAATGGTTAAGATGGTAAAATTCAGGGATGTCTTGGTGGCTCAGCAGTTGATCGTCTGCCTTCTGCTGAGGGCATGATCCCAGGGTCCTGGGATCGAGTTCCTCATTGGGCTCCCTGTGAGGAGTCTGCTTCTCCCTCTGTCTATGTCTCTGCCTCTCTATGTCTCTAATGAATAAATAAATAAAATCTTTTTTTAAAAAAAAAAGATGATAAAATTCATGCTATGTGGGCTTTAACACAATTAAAAAGAAAATACAAAAAATAAAAAATAAAAAAATCAAATAAAATACAACTTAAAAAATATTAACCTGGGAAGAGTAATTGGAAAGTTACATCACCAACAACAAAATTCTAATCATTCACTTTCAACAAATATTTCTCAGTGATTAACTATATACAATATGCCTGGGCTGAGAGCCAAGCAGGATGATGAAGATGAATACAGTGTGGCTCTTGTCCCCACGGAGATGTTGATATGGTCTGGGGAATGAGATATGCACAGAATATTAATTGACTGAAAATTCTAAGAAGTGGAAATTCTTGTTAGGTGAGAGTTGGAGCATTTGAGATGACCATTTTAGGTGAACCAAGAGAGGTAGGTAGGAATCTAAAGACAGAAACAATTTTTAAAAATATTTTCCCTCGCATTGAAGGATGAATAATTAAGATTTACTGCCCTTTATTTTTCTGCATTCTTATAAACTATTCTGAGATGGTATAATTCCAGGCATCCTCACCATAAAGTGTCACTTGATTAAATCAACATTGTGGGATTACGTGGGCATGATAGTTCTAAGTGCCACCAAATCCCTCAAAGTGAATTTAAGTTTTTTTTTTTTTAAGATTTTATTTATTTATTTGAGAAAGAGAGAGAGAGAAGGAGTGTGTGTGACAGAGAGAGAGAGAGGGAGAGAGAGAGTACAAGCATGGGGAGAGGCAGAGGGAGAGGGAGAAGCAGATTCCCCACTAAGCAGAGAGCCTAGCCCTGGGCTTGATCAATCCTGGGACTTGGGGACCATGACCTGAGTGGAAGGCAGACGCTTAACCAACTGAGCCACCCAGGCGCCCCCGAATTCCAGTTTTAAATATCAGCATTCTCAATATAGAATAAATTTTACAGTAACTTAGCATTCAATTGTGAAAATTTCCTAAATTCTTATGGAATTATGACTTTATCATATTCCTAGAAGATGATATGTTAATTTCTACTTTCCTGATTACCTCACAAGCAAGTATAGTAGATGAGATACCTGGTATCAAGTATGCTTCTAATTCAAGGATCCTCTCAAAGTTCTGATGCTTTACTTTGTAACGGGTATGTCTGAGAGAGAATATGTCAAAACTGCCTGGCAAAGCATGCTTATTTTGATCTGCTCCATCTTTCTCAGCTTTGGCAGGCCAGCCCCCAAATTGCAGTTTCCCTCTCATATGAAACAGATTGCTGAATCATAAGAGTCCTAACTCCTGGCTGAAGGTGAAAATGATTCCTTCTGGGAGCAATGTATATGTACAGTCTACAGAATTAAGCTGATAAGCAATGACATTGCATTAGGAGGTTACAATAATAGAATCACTTTAAATTAAGATCCCTGAATGAATAAAATAAACCTATTACTCTGAGGTTCACTTCAGCCTTGTAAAGTGCCTAGCACATCAGAGGTTCTGGGAAAATGTCACATAGATGACAAAAAAAAAATGGATAATGCAGTGATAGGTTTGAGGATTATCATACATGATTCATTTTTTTCATTCAACTAGTATTTATTGACCTCTGGATGCTACTCTAGGTGATATAGCAATGAATAAAAGAAATAAGTCTTCGTCCTTAGGAATCTTACCTTCTAATGGTGGAGACAGATGATTCAAAAAAATTTGTCAGAATGCCAGAAATAAAGAGATAAAGCAGGAAGGGATTTCTGGAACATCAAGATGGATGTTGAAATTTTAGATAGGGCAGTCCACATATGAATTACAAAATTTCTACAAATTTGAGCATATAAAAGATTATGATGCATAGCACCATTCAATCAGACTGCAAAGGCCATTCATGGGGGTAAAACTGGACAACTGGGTTGTCTTGTTACCCATTCACTGGGCAAGTGAATTCTGGATTCAGGACATAGTTGTCACATGTGCAGATTGGACCATGTGAGCCCCCAGTCTCTTTGAGCTCTGGAATTCCCTAAGTCTTAATGTTTCTCTAATGACTAAGAATATCCTTCAGGATCTTTCAGCTCCCCAGAATTATCAACATGAAAACCAATTATTACCGAACACATTTTATTTGCACTTTCTGGTCATTCAGATTTTGGAAAATAGGAATTTTTGCCATATATCTAATGCATGATGAAATCAAGTCACTATGGTCTGAATGTCTGTGTCTCCCCCCAAAATTCACACATTGGAATCTTAACACCAATGTGATGGTGTTAGAAGGTGGGGCCTTTGGGAGATGATTAGGTCATGAGGGTGGAAACTTCATGAATGGGATTAAATCCTTGACAAAGAGCTCCCTAGTTCCCTTTCACTCTGTGAGGACATAGCAAGAAATCTGGGACCCTCACTCAGCCCATTCCCTAATCCAGTACTTCAAGCCTCCAGAACTACAAAAAAATTAATTTCTGTTGTTTATAAGCTACCCAATCTGTAGTATTTTGTTAAAGCTGCCTGAACAGACTAAGACAGAGGTACTATACATTGTTTAACAGTTATAAAACTGCCATTCTTTTGTGATCATTTTCTTCTATAATTTCAGGTATGGCAATTTGATTCTCTTCATTGGAAATAAATATAGAGAGAGTGCAATTTATGCAGTATGACTTGATTATAGTGCATTTTACTACAATTTAGTAGTGAGAGTGAAGAAGTCTAGTTAGAACCACATACTCACTATGACACCTATTTTCTGACACAATTCAATATCCTTAGACATTGTCAGAGGAGATATAATTATCCAAAATTCTGAGATTACTTGGTTAGACTAGCCCACATGCTATGGACCCATGGCATCTTTATACTAAAAGCCAGTTTCCAGGCAAAGTTGAATGTAGCCAGGGTTGCTGTCCCAGTGTGATATCTAACTTAACTGAATTCATACAGAGAAATATGATTTTTGCCACAATGTCAGGATCATACTTTTGACTTGCCAAAGCAAATAGCTCAGCTTTCACAGAATATGGATCCTTCCCCATCACCTTCGTATATTTTACTTCTTCTTTTTCCTATTTGGTGGGGAGGGACCTTAGGGGAAATTGGGGGGAGGGCAATCATGTGGTCCCTGGGGCTTTGTAAACAATTATTTGCTCTGCTGATAAAAAAGTGTTTTGTTGCTATAAAAAGGAGTGTAGGTAGCCTGAAGAGAGGTTTCAATTTGGTCATTGTACTAGAGTTCTGGGAAAACAGACTGTTCTTTTGAATTTCTAAACAATAATAATTTGTTTTAGACATTTGCACAATCACGATAAGTAACACATCTTGATAAGAAAGACTTGCATTGGCAGAGCAGCTGTAGAAGGACCACACTACACAGATAATGAGCACAGTTATGCTTAAATTAAGTGGGCACTGAGGGATAGGAATAAGTAGGGAAGGAGGAAGTAATTGAAGCAGCAAATAGTCTGATGCATAGAAATGGAAATGTGGATAAACTGCAAATTTTAAAGTCATTTGGTGTCATAAGCCTTTTTATTAATTTCTCTAGAGTTTTGCATAGGTACAAGTAATGATTTAATGAAATGACCGTGGAAATGAATCAACAAATGCATCAAAATTGAGGAAGAAATCTCTTTGTACATGCCTCATTAGGATCAAAGGGTGTTTCCCAGATTCTTGCTACTCAAAACGTGGTCTGGGGACCAGCAGTATTCAGCATCCTGGGAGTGTGATAGAAATATAGACCCCCTAGACCTCATTTGGGACCTACTGAATCAGCATCTGCAGAACAAAGTCTCTAGGTGATAATATGGATATCAGAGTTGAAGAAACATTGCTCTAGAGTTGTTACAACAGTCCATTCATTCAGTGAGTGTTCTTGGCAGCCTTTTCCACATGCGCGACATTAAACAATAGAAGGGAGAGATAGGAACAAACATGAGTAAGACATGGTCCCTGCACTCAAGGGACATATAATTGGAAAGGAAATATGAGACATAGTGAAAGTTAGAGTTCATAGAATTTGTGCTTGACTGGGAGATGCCAGGGTGGGGAATGTGGATGATGTCCTAGTGTTAGCACATGAGTGTCAATGGTGTGTTTACAGCTGACTAGGGGTAGAAGAGAATGTGTCTAACCTTTAAATGTTGAGTTTTGAGGTAGCTATGGGAATTCGCAGATGGAAATATCTAATAGGCATTTGGAACTGAGAGTAGGGCTTAACAAGCTATGGCTGCACAGACCAAAGCCTGCCCTCTCTTTGTTTTTGCAAATAAAGTTTTATTGGAATACTGCCATGCTTATCGGTTTACATATTGTCTATGGCTGCTTCCATATTATAACGACAGAGTTGAGTAGATGCATCAGAGGCCAGAGACCATGTGGCCCACAAAACCTAAAATATCTTCTCTTCAGCCTTTTACAGGAAATGTTTGCTGACTTCTGTCCTAGGGCACGGTCCAGAGATCTGGGTTAGAGACAGCCATGTAGCCATAGCAGTCAAGGGGAGTAGATGAGACCATCCTGGGAGGACATTCAGTGAGAAAAGGGCAAAGTCAGAACCCCTAAAAAGACATTCTTTCACCTGCCTTTTGTGCTTGGGGTAGCTCCCCTGACTATTCAAATTCTATTTTTCCTTTTGGCACTTGCAAATTTATTAAGCCCAGAAACTTGCAATGGTTCAGTGAAGCATCCTGTATGTAATTTATAATCCTAATAATTTAGCAGATTCTCTATGGTAATAAATAACTATTACCTTTCCATGAAAGCTGCAAGTAACATAATAGTTTGGGCCTAATAACAGAAGAATGTCATCATCTCATGAAATAGAAAGGAAAAATTTCGTCTCTCATCAATTTGTTTGGTCTGACTCTTGTGAGTGGCAAGGCTTTCAGAGGTGCCTACCGCTGCTGCAAAGCCTGCCCCCTTAATACGGTGCCAGAGCTGAGCTGACCACAAACTGACATGTTCTCAGGGCTTTAGTCAGTCGTGAGGCTGCCGTTCCCCTTAGATACACAGAAGAGAGTTAGACAGAGGGGAGCTGAGAGGGGAAGCAGATGCCCCGGGGGCAGGAAATTGTTTAGGGCAGAAACAGGGAACTGTGTGTGTAAAATCTGCAAATTTAAAATTCATTCAATATCATAATCTCTTAGATATTCCTTAGGAGTTCTGCATAAAACATTTTTAATGGAATCACCACAAGAAGAAAGGGATTCAGGTCTCAATTCTTAGCCTACCTTCCTTGGCTAAATAGCATAGACAGTGTTAAATACTGGGCTCCAAGGTGAGGTTGAGTGGTCTCTACATGTTGAGGTGAGGAGGAGAGAGAGTGTGGAGGTGGAAATCAGCTCAGCACCTTAACTATCCATGCAGAAATCCAATTTTGCCCTAATTTTCATACTAGCATGAAGGAGTTCTCCATATTCTCTGGTGCTAGGCATGGTGGATGGTGCCTTCACAGACACTCTGTGGTTTAACGTCCTTGCTGACATGATTCAGACATAACAGAGCTGCCAAAATTGCTGATTTTAATTTGATGTGAGATATTTCTGATCAATTCCAGGGGTTCTTTCGATAAACCTAGGAGACAGCAGTAGGTTGGCATGGGATTGCAGCGCTAGGTAGAGATGCTGAGTTTGTCTGCATTTCCACACAACTACTCATTTTCAGCATTTCTCTCCAGTTCCCTGAGTGCCTAAAGCTGTCTGTTCACAATATTGCAGTGTTGGGAGTTTTGTACAGGGCGATGGCTCATCTGGGCATTTGTTTACTCTGGAACCGAGTGGCACCAAACCCTCTGTCACATCTCGCTTTTTCAGGGTGAATGAGCCAGTGTTGCAATGCCCAGCTCCTTTGTGCAACTTCCTCTCCCCTGCCCTCACCAGCCCCTATCTTTTGGTTATTTCTCCATTTTTGTGACTCTCCATGAGAAGGTAAAGAGGAGGATTGATGGGTAGAATGATGATCATCAATATTTAGTGAGGAACTGGGCTCAGCCTTTTACACCACTGAGCCCTCCCAGTCCCTCTGGGGTAGGTCCTATAGATTTCTCTATTAAAGAGGAAGTAATGGAAGTGTAGAGAACTTAAACAATTTGCCTGAAGTGATACAGCCAGGAAGTGATAGAGTAGCATTAGAACACATCTCATCTGTCAGACCAAAAGTGTGGCTCTTTATCACCATGCCGATGGACAACATGACTTTACAGGCTGGAGACTGGAGTCCCAGAGCCACCAAACTAGCTTCTGAGTTTTGCACTTTCTGCTTGCAGGGAAGATATCCATTTGTCACTCTCCTCCGCTGGGGTTTAGATACACTGCTAACCAGGGGTGATAGACCCTGCAGTTCTGAACAAGGGTAACATGGAAGTTTGCCAAGGTGGCTTTTGGCTGGCATCATCAGATTTGTGACTGAATATTTTCTGCAATTTTATGATAAAATATTCTTTTATTGTACGAGCAGAAGCCAAGTAAATATTAAAGAAATGTCAAAACCAACAGAGCAACTTTTAGCAAATGTCCTCACTAACATCTAACAACAGTTGGACAACAGACCTTAATTGGAGTAGTAGGATTTGTTATCAAAACTGTCTTGCCACACACCTAAATGCACATTTCCCTGGGGTCTGTCTTTCTCTGTGTCTCTCTGTCTCTTTCTTCCAATGCTCTGTGAATTGCTTCTTGCAGGCCGAGGAAGACAGAGTTCTCTCAGATGGTCATCATGTGGTCTTCTCCCTCCGGCCTTCCAATGTATACCTTCTTCCTTTTGCCTCACATCCTGTTTTCAAGGGCGCGTCTCTTGCAACCATGGAGACCACATTGGTCCCATCTTTAGTTGTTTTCAAACTTCAGAATCTAAATCACTTAAAATTAGACCCAATGCTGGGAGCAATTAGGTAAATTTCTCCCTTGTGGCAGAAAGTGGCTTTTAAAAAAAAAATGTATTTATTTGTAGAGAGAGAGAGAAATAGAGTGCAAGCCACGGGCAGAGGGAGAGGGAGAAGGAGACTCCTTGCTGAGGGTAGAGCCCAATGTGGGGCTTGATCTCACCACCCTGAGATCATGACTTGGGCCAAAACCAGTAGCCAGACACTTAACCACCTGAGCCACCTAGGCACCTCAAAAGTGGCTTTTTCTAAAACTTGCTGTAGAATGACCTTTCTTGGGCACCTGAGTGGCTCAGTCGGTTAAGCATCTGCCTTTGGCTCAGGTCAAGATCCCAGGACCCTGGGATCGAATCCAGTTTTGGGCTCCCTGCTCTGTGGGAAGCCTGCTTCTCCCTCTCCCTCTGCCTCCTTTCTCTCTCCGTCTCTCATGAATAAATACATAAAATCTTTCAAAGAAATGACATTTCCTCAAACACCATTATCTCTTCTACAAAACAGCCTAGAGTAGATCCTTACAGATTACTAGCAATCCTGGTGCAAATCTTCACTGGTGGAAAATAGTGGGGACTTTTTGGCAGAAATTAGACTTCTGGGTTACCAGTGCACTACATTTATGAATGCCTTCCTAATATTGCTCTCTGGTGCAGACAGCCCAGGATCTTATGGCAGGCAATTGGAGAGTATATTGGTTTTGACCACCAAGATGAGGCCTTGCTGTGCTCTGTCGTATACGGACAGCGCAGTGATAACGGAGGCCAACAGGTGAAGCACACACCCAGGGCCAGGCACTCATAGATGAGCTCATCTATTCTCCACAGCTCTCCTGTGAGGGAGGGCGTCCTCTGATGAGCCCCATTTTGTAGATGGGGAAACCGGGCACAGAACAGTTGACCGACTTGCACAAAGTCACACAGCTCCTAGGTAATAGAGACGGAATTTGAATCTGGGCAGTCTAGTTTCAGAGACTCTGCCCCTACCCCCTCTTCTGTACCTCCTGAAGCAAGGACAAGGAAGATTTAACACTTCCTTTACAGATTTTAGGGATTAGTCAGAGAAGCATTTGCCAATCTAATTTAAGGCATACTGTGTTAAATACCATGGTAGAAGCATAACATAGGGTGGTCTTAGCCCTGGATATTTTCATGTGATGTTAAAAGCCATTTTTGGAACTGCCCTCTGTCCCAGAGAATTATCAACCCCTCAGATAATTGAAGAAAATGAGGTAAAATAAGGAGAAGGGTCCTATCCAAGCCTGTTTTTCTTGTAATTCACCACTAATAACGGTCAAATGGCTTTCCTCACGCTGTTTCTAACAGCTCTGCTTGTCTCTGCCAGTGGGTCCCTGCTTTCCTGGAACCAAAAGTTCTAAGCCAGTCCCTGTTCACTGCTGCTTTCAAATGTCCTGCAGAAAGGTAGAATGTAGCCTTTACTCATTAAAATAAGAGATTGGGAAAGAACAAGATTACAAATTCCAAATTTCAGATTCCCATCACGACAGAACAGCCCTTGCCAAATCTCCTCAAGCTTTCCTGGCTACAAAATGAGCAAAATAAAACTTGCTTCCTCCTCCTCCTCACCTGGTGGGAGTATTGTGAAGATAAAAGGCAATAATTGGTGTGAAAATGCCCTGAGCTCCATAGATGAAAGCTCTATATAATCCCAACATATCATTAAACGGGCTTTATTGGGATTTTGATACAGTTCTGTGGCTCAGAGAAGTAGGTCTTTCAGCTGGTAGTATGAAGTCTCGAGGCTTTATTCCAGAAAGAGAGTATTTACTGCAAATACTGTCGGTAACTCTAACCGAGTCAGAGCCAGCCTGGTTAGAGGATGGGTGTCCCCCTTTTGGGAAGCACTGTCCACCATGCCTGAAAATCTCCTGTGGTGGGGAACACACTCCCTCATCACACAGCCACTGGAGACCGTTAGAAAGTGCTGCCTTGGATTTGCATTAATTCCATGTCTCTGCAGTTCTGAACTGCACAGAACATGTCCGTATCTGGCCCTTAAGCTATTTGAAAACATACCCCATGCTTACTCAGAGACAGGGCTAACTCAGCTCCCTCTAACTGTGTCTTACATTGTGAGGGGTTGATTCCTTTCATTCTCCTCATTGTCTTCCAGACATATTCCAGTTCTTCCCCAATATCGTACAGTGCAGGCCCCAGAACCACATGCAACGCTCCACGTCGTCTGACCAAAGCAGATGGCCACCTTCACATTAGCACAGTCTAAGATCAGAGTTTTCTGGTAGCTTTGTGATACTATAATGGCTACTGAAGTCGCTCCAGTTATAACCTCTGCATCTGTATCGTATGTGCTAGGTCAAGTCTCCCCAACATTGGCAATGACTTTTTTTTTCATTCTTGGCAAAAAGTTACATTTATCCTCTAAAATTAAATTTTATTGAATTTGGTGCTGGATTATTCACATCTTTTTAAACCCATATTTTGCCATAATTCAAATTTCTGGATCTTTATTCCAGAAGGGAGAAAGGGCATACTTCTTACAAATATAGTGACATTTAATTAGTTCTCCTGTACACAGGCAATTATGATAAGCTCTCGCTTTTACTTAAGCCATTAATAAAAAATATTGCCTGGGATAAGTCCAAGAAATATTTTTTCATCAACCGTTTTGTGCCCTTTGTAAATGGTCAATAATCAAGTTATTAATCTGCCTAATTGCACTGATCTCTAGCCTGTGTTTTGTAACCTTGTCCAAAATGCTTTGCAAAAGCCCCTCTTAGCTACTTCATTTTATTTCATATCCCAAACTTGTGACTTTATTCTGGAAAGAAATTCCTGGCATTACTGTGACTTGGGTTGTTCTTAGTGAAACTGGATTGCCTTCTATGGCACCTCCATGATCAATTCCTTTTACAATCCATCCCATTTATAATTTCTGGGCTCAATTTCCAAGTCAACCTCCAAATCTTGGAAAATGTTCCTTTTATCTCTTAAAAAAATCGAGACATTTGCTTAATTCCTTGCTTCTGGCCCCACACTCCTGGATCATGTCTTTCTCAAAGGTCTCTGCCAACAAGTTGCCCATCCCATTTGCAGATTTCCCCGGAGCCAACAGTGCAGGTATGAGATTTAAATTCAAGGAAGAGATTTGAATTCATTAGGAGCAGTTAGTTGTTCTCTTTAGTATGTCACACTGGGGTTCTGTTTCCTTTTTGCAATATTTCTATTCTTTGCAGTGCAAAGACTATTCTCCTAAGTAGGGAAGACAACGGCAACTGGCAAAGGAATTGTGTGTCTTTTTGACATCCATCAGCATCACACCAGGGATGCCAAGCAGATGACCCAGGTCTTCTTTGATGTTCTTCTGATTCTAAGCCTCACCAATTTCATTTATTTATTTATTTATTTATTTATTTATTTATTTATTTTAATTTATTTTTTATTGGTGTTCAATTTACTAACATACAGAATAACCCCCAGTGCCCGTCACCCATTCACTCCCACCCCCTGCCCTCCTCCCCTTCTACCACCCCTAGTTCGTTTCCCAGAGTTAGCAGTCTTTACGTTCTGTCTCCCTTTCTGATATTTCCCACACATTTCTTCTCCCTTCCCTTATATTCCCTTTCACTATTATTTATATTCCCCAAATGAATGAGAACATATAAATGTTTGTATTTATTTATTTTTAAATTTTTATAAATTTATTTTTTATTGGTGTTCAATTTGCCAACTTATAGAATAGCACCCAGTGCTCATCCCATCAAGTGCCCCCCTCAGTGCCCGTCACTGAGTCACCCCCACCCCCATCCCCTTCCACCACCCCTAGTTCGTTTCCCAGAGTTAGGAGTCTCTCATGTTCTGTCATGAGACACCAATTTCTTTTAAATGCTACTTTGAGTCTTTAAGTGACCCTCATTAAAATGCAAATATCTTTGAGAAGGGTCACCAAGCTAACTCAGCCCCTGCAGTACCCCCCCCCCCCCCAGGCAGTTTCTAGAGCGAGGGTAGGTTTCAAGGGAAGCCACCCTTAACTGCTCCTTCATGGCTGGGCTGAAACATTCACCCTTTCTGAGACTCCTAACCTGGTTCCACTGAATGGAGAAGAACCCGATCCTGCTTCATTTGGGGGAGATGTTCCATTCCTAGACTATTATTTGCAGGAACTAAAGGAAGAAGAAGTTTTGCAGAGAGATATGTAGATTAGGAGTTAGGAGACTTGGGCCATAGTCCCATGACTTGCTCTGAAATAGGCTCAGAGAACTCTGTATCCTCATCTATAAAATGAGAAAGTTGGATCAGCTGAAATTCATCTGTAGGGTCATTCCGAGCATGATTCTATGATAATCCAATCCTATCCTTTCCACTATAGTTGACTCGGTTTCCTCTATGCAAGTTGTGTCATCTCTCTGGGTCAGTTTTAAGAAGAGAGGAATGGGGCAGCCTGGGTGACTCAGCAGTTTAAGTGCGTGCCTTCCACCCAGGGTGTGATCCTGGGGTCCCGGGATCGTGTCCCACGTCGGACTCCCTGCATGGAGTCTGCTCCTCCCTCTGCCTGTGTCTCTGCCTCTCTCTCTCTCTCTCTGTGTCTATCATGAATAAATAAATAAATAAAATCTTAAAAAAAAACAAAAACAAAAAGAGAGGAATGGCTGGTTCTGTGGTTTTCTGAATGAGCAAGACTCACAGAAGCCTCAGAAGAAGTGGGATAGAGATGGGGAAGAGGGACTTTCTGCCCACACCTTCCCTGTTCAAGCAGAACAACTCTATGTTTGCCTAGTGGTCTTCTGCATAGGCTTTCACCAGAGCATTGTTGCTGCTTTGTTTTGTTTGTCTGCTCTTCTTGCCTACTAATGGGCCATATCCATATGGTATAACATAGATGACCCTGGAGCCTCCATCTACCTCAAAAATTAGATATTACACTCCTTGAGACGGGGATTGAGGACTTGTTGTCATTGCATCACCATTACCCTTGGTAGAGCCTATAGTAGATGTTCAACAAATGATTGTCGGATAAATATATGATGATAATAATGATCATTCTCAATAAGTTCTCATTCCATGCCAGGCATTCAGTGCTTTAGTGGATAATTAACCCTTAGATTAAACGTATGGGGCACATATAATTTTTGTCTCCATTTTATGGATGCAGCAAAGGAAGTACTAAGACTTGGGCTGAATAGAGGCAGTACTAGAACCGAGACTCTTCATCACCTTGTTACATGACCTTGTTTATGTCTATGGGACATAATGAGTAAGCCTAGGGATAGGGAGGCTGAAAAGTAAAGCCAAAGGTAGCAGGGAGCGGTCAATCTGAACATAATACCTGGGAAGGGGGATGAGACAGGTGTATGGGAAAGTGCTTAGACCCAAGAGGGATGGTCAGTTCTCTGGAAGAGAGTCCCCCAGATGGCCAGCATCAGCAGCACTCAAGAACCTTTCAGAAATGCAAATCCTCAGGCCCTAGCCCTGAATCCAAAAAGCCGGAGGTGGGCCTCAGAACTTCGTGTGTTAATAAGCCCTCTGGGGACTCTGATGCATGCTAACATTTGAGAACATTTGAGAACCACTGCTTTGGACCAACTTGTGTTGACTTTGGTTTTAACTCTGAAGAGTGGTAAAACTTCTGGTTTTTTCGCGGTTGTAGTAAAAGTTCTAAATTTACACCAATAGTTGCCTCTTTGGTATTTTTAGAGGAGACTGTACAAGACATTTGCTTGGACTGAGGGATTCTAAGTCGAAGATTCCTTTTCTACCTTCTGTTCTTACAGATTGTAAGCCGAAGCCCCTCCCTTAACTTCTGATTCTCTGCCTGTAAAATGTGCTTAATGATGCCTCACTCTCTTATTGGGATAGCCAGCGGATTGTGTAATTAGTGGTTGTGAGGCACCTGGAGTGCCATATAAATACTGGAAGATAATAACCAGTTTATGGCCTAAGTGCCGCCTACAACTTGACACATTTAACATTTCTTTCCTGAATTATAAAGTTTAAAGTGAATTTAACAGTTTGATATTTGGGCTTATTTTTTATTCATTCCTTAGGCTGAAATTTTGTGTTTGTGTTTGTGCGTGTGCTTCCTTCAACCATCCAGAAAAAGTGGATTTTTAAAAAAAGGTTTAAAAAATCAGGACCTTCTGAGAAAATAACCACTCCAAAGCATGGTGTTTGATTGATTATCAAACATCGATTCTACAAAGCTGAAAG
Source organism: Canis lupus familiaris (assembly GCF_011100685.1). NCBI lineage: Eukaryota > Metazoa > Chordata > Mammalia > Carnivora > Canidae > Canis > Canis lupus. The sequence goes on from NC_049235.1 coordinate 42,439,627, forward strand.
CGATTCCTTAGGCACAGAGGTAGCTGGTACCTATGGTAGCTCTGGTTCTTTGAGATTCCATGCTGCAGCTATATAAAGACAGTTCTTGTGCAATGGTTTCATTTCTGCTCATCTTCTTAGCAGTGACCCTCTTTTCCCTATTTAGAATCCAAGAAGTCTGAATTTTATTTTCTACATGGTCATTCTTTATTCAACTTAGGCAAATACTTCCTTTTTTAGGCAAGACTGCTTGTCCTATGTATACACTCATTTTAGATTAGATTTACAAGAGTGCAGGCTAGTCTCTTTCACTCTAGTGTAAAGTCTTTTTTTACTTTAATCTTAAGCAGATAACTGGCCAAAAAAGACCCAGATGGAGACACAGCAAAAGCATGTTTTTTGAGAGTTTGATTAGGGCTGAATTCATATGGAGGATACAAATGTGGATAGATAAGCAGAGATACGTGGATAAAAGAGGTTTTTCTACCAACAGTGTGGTACGAAGAAAAAGTTTAAAAATTTAACTAACCATAGTTTTAATTTTGTGTATTATAACTTTAATATTGGAACATAATTACTGGGCAAGGGAAAACCTCCACCCTTCTATTACCATTTCCTGACATTTTTAAATTGTACAGTATTATTGAGTTAAAAAAAAAAAAAAAGAGCAACAGAATAGAGATCATCCGGACCCTGAATCAATTCACTAATTTATAAACCAAGTCTCGAGTAAACAGGCTTGTTTCTCCTCATGCCTTATGCTGGAGGTCAAATGCTTACAATAGCCTAAAATAACAAGTTGAGACATGTTTTCATAATTGGAAATAAGAAATTCAGCCATCTGCTAATGGAAAGAAAAGTTTTGCAATAAAGCTAACAGCTGCTGTCATTTCTCAAGAAACATCTCTAGATTCTTCAGAAGACAGTAATGGTGCTTACGACAGCTCAAAATCATTCAGGGTGCCATTAACTAATTATGAATTACCTGGGAAATCATGCTTGCACTTAGAAGGGCCACATGGAATCCTTTTAGAAGTCAGTCTAACTTCACAACTGCCTGGGGTCATTCGCTGTAGACCAAAGTGTCTCCTTTTCAAGTTCAAATAAGTCACAGTGAATTGGACAACTGATTCCCTGTAAGGGACAAAGAGACTGTGCTTTTCTTGAAAAGCACCGGCTAAACCCAAGAATGGCTTCTGTTTCCACCAAGTTTAATGGAAATTTGCTAAGCACTACAGTGAAATAGTAGCAGGGCTGGCAGATTTTGAGGGTTGACAGCAAACAGAAAGGAAGAGTTTAACTCCTCCTCATCTTCCATGCTGGCATTACGCCTTCAGATAAGGCAAGAAAAATGGTCAGCCATAGGAAAGGTCTGCCCCTCATAATAGAAGATGAGCCGGCCAGCAATATTTTCTCATTTCTCTGATCACCTATCTTCTCAGGGCTTGTCTTTTCTTATCAGGTGTAAATTATTTGTTTGCTACATTTCTGAAATGGCTCTAAGAAGATCAATAGAAATGTGGTGAGGGAAGAGAATATAATTTTACTTTCCTCACTTCACTAAAGGCTGCCTATTCTCACATTGTGTAGATTTCCTGCCACCTCGGTAATAAGTAATGCAGCGTGTGTATGTAGTCTGTAGAAACTTATCAAGAAATCAGTGTATTTAATCACTGTTTGGATGATCAAGCATTTTGATATTACGGTGTTGAGTCACCAAACCTCTGCAATAAAGAAAACATATTGTTTGATGGAATTGGGTTATTTAAAAGTTCCTCTTGTAATTTTTTAAAACAGGAACTGTTGCTTTTCAGGAAATGAATGTTTTTTCTGAAGGAATCGGTTGGCAGTTTTCTGTGGTTCCTCTCTTTTTGAATTCCCAGAGCCCTCTCTGTCCAGACTTTTCACTTCTTCCCCTTCAGTGCCTATTTCCAAGGGTTCTCTTTTTGTGTCCTAACCTGACCAGATTATAAACTTCTTGAAGGTAAGCATCGTGTTTCATATTTCTTTATTTTTCCAAGTGTCTACATTGGTAGCTTATCAGGCTAGAACCAGATTTTATGTATTTAATCACATTTAATGATCTGATCCACTTCTTATTAAAATAGTTAGTGCCACCTCATTCTATTTGAGTATCATAAAGTCATCTTGAAATGTAGTATGTTTGCCAATCTCTTTTCTAAAATGACTCTGGCCTTGTTCAGCATTGTGGTCTATAGTAAAATTCTTCAGTCATGGGCTCTGGAGATATAATGTAGTCTGAGTATTATACCTAAAAAGCCTGATTTGAACCAGTGTTACATAATTGAATGAGCTTTATCCCAGTGCACAGGGTCAGACTAGGTAATTTCTGTGTGAAAATAATTGGAAATTATTGTTCCTACTCTGAGAATCTGCCATGAGTGGAGAACATAGGAAAGAGAGAATGCCCCTCTTAGGTGGATGTTCATTTATTTATTATAATTAATAAAGGATTAACGAAGTTGGCCTTTCTGAAACTTGTTTCTGGAATTTAATTTTGGCCCCTAGTTGACCTTCAGGAGACAAACTCATGTTCTTGGGTGTTGTGTATGTGTCTGTGAAAAACAAAGGAGTCAATTTAATATCAAGGACATATCATTTAAGTTCTTAGAAATCCCATAATTGCAAGTTGTGGCATGCATATTATATAAAGAAAAATAGCCACCTAAACTTTGAGGGCTTGCTTATGCTCAGAATATATCACAAAAGAGTAAAGGGGGGGAGTTGGTGAAGTTGTTACATTTTATTTTTAGAAAACCCAAGAGCTCAGATGAGAGCTTCCTTACATTGAGTTACTTTAGAAGTGGTATATGGTATAGCATGGGAAGTTCATTACAGATGTGAAATTATGCAGTTCATATCAAGGGTAAATGTTTATTCATTTTCTAAATTTAACCCACCAACATTTAAATGCTGCAATTGGAGGTGAATTTACTGTTTTGGCTTATGAATTTGAAATTCTCCCTGCATTGCCATGTGGAACAGAGGCATGGACACTGGAAGGATATCAAAGCTCCCTTCCCACCTTTGGACATTTTTAATTCTATAAAAAGTGAGTCAAAAGGCCCTACAAAAAAATAAAGACATTAATCCTGCTCAGGTCTTGTTTCAGAGTATTTTAACTCTTCCTAAAGTCTAGGGGATGCTAAAAGGTATGTCAGGATCCTGGCAAGGGACAGAAAGCATTCTCAGCTCTGCATGTTGAAGAGATGCTAATGAAGGGACTTGTTCCAGAGGAGTAGGCAGGCCAAGAGAACCAAGAGATTCTGAGGCCCCCAGGGATTGCCAGCAGTGGGAAGCTGTGAACACTCCTGGGCCTGAAAGGTTAACTGGAGAAAAACGTGTTACTGGAGCCTGAGAAGGGGAGCAAGGAGCAGAACAGTGGTCTCTGGTCATTGGGGAGGGCCATATCTGCTGGCTACAGTGCAGTACCAGAACAGGGAGAGAAATGGAATAGCATCTCTCTTTTTCCTTTCCCCCCACTTTCTATCCAGAACTCCCATTAGCTAAACCCATTTAGAAGTCAGAAGCAAGAGAGTCTAAGTAATGCATTTCTTAGAACTTAACCTCTCCCCACACGTACACTGAGAAGACCCCTGGGAGACACAAGAGCCACTCCTGTCAGGGAATCAGTTCTTCTCTTCGAAATCGGAGTTGCCAACACAGTGTTTTTGTTTTTGTTTTTTTTTTTACTGAATTGGCTGAGGAATAGGGATTGATTGCAAGGGATGACAGAAAGACAATAAGCAAAATGTCTCTTTAAGAAACCAGGATTACGGTGATTTGAAAAAAAAATATGAATGGTACAATATGATTTATATCCATAAAAAGGAGAAAACGAACCAAGAGCTGCATAGAGTAATAGTCAGGAATGCTTGCAAGGGACTGAAACTCTCTAGGTGTGACCCCCAGCTTGGCCTCTTGCCAGCTGGGCTATCTGGGGCAAATTTTTATCTGAGGGTCTAGTTGCATATTTTTAAGGTAGTTATAATGATCATGCCTACCCCATATTGTTCTTGGAAGGCTGAGTGAAAAGGTAATTGTAAAGTTCTTGGCCTGGACATAGTCAGCACTCAGGAAATACAGCCTGCTAGCTGCTAATCCAAATTACAGAGAGGAAAGCTCAATCTTGGCTTGTAATTCTGGCCCGGAAGGTGTCCTTTCTTCTGCACCAGGAGTCAGAATGTGGGTGAGGAAGAGCATGAGGTATTTGTGTTTATTAAAAGGAAGCATGGGCTGCCATCAGCTGAGAAACATCCACTTGCTCCTCCATCCTTAGCACTGAGCGAGGGGCTTGCTTATCTCTCCAATGGTGGTAGGGAGGTAGGGAGCAGAGAGAGTAACTATGGAGGGATGTGTGCTAAGGTTCCTACCTGGTCAGGGCTGGACCCGGGGTGTGCAGAGCAGCACCAGAACTGGGCAAGTCCACCCCGACTGTGTGGGGTGGGCACCCACTTTCTTCACTGCCTTCTCCCACTGGGTCCTGACCCACTCTTTCTGAGCTCATGGCCTCATGAGCCTCATGTTGGGGCTGCTGTTGAAAGGAGTTCCAGGACCCTGCTCAGAATCTTATTTTGAGAAAACAACCACTCTTGGGAGAAGAGATGACAGGGTGTCAGTGGGAGAGATACAAGCAGCTAACAGCAGGTCAAGAAGAAATTGGAGCCTCTTGAGAAAAAAGAATGTAATAGAAAAATCTAAAGATGGAATTGGGTCCTCTAAGTTAGCTGGCTTTCCATTATATTTGCAGTTTTTAAAATAAAAACTGGAAGCAACTTGGATGAACATAACGGCACTAGCAGATTTGGGAATTAGGAGCAGAATTTTGCTCTAAATTTATGAAACCATGGCACAGTTTCATACTGAACATGTTCTATTCCCACCACTAGCATTTCCCTGGCTGATTTCTTCTCCAGCCCTAGACTTCTTTCTGGTTTTACAATTTATGCCTCCTCCCTCACCCTCCCCAACCTACCTGCAAGCCAGCAGCAACAGAGGCAGCGCCTTTGTAGCAGAAATCTTTGAATTTTCAGCAGTAATGGATGAGAGTCGAGAATGAGATGAGCGCGTGTGAACTAGTGAGAAAGGACCCAATGATGATGTGCTCTGGGGCTGGCAATCCTTGACATTTTGAAGATTACCTGGCCTTTGACAATCAGTAGATTTGAGCACCCCACTCTAAGATTCAAACATGTCTTAAAAAGCCTATGGTAAATACACTCAATCTCGTAATGACTATTTCACCATACAAGATGAGTGTAGAAAATTCTGACCAAGTTGTGTCAGTTTGACATCACAAAGCTACAATGGGTGAGGAATTAGGAACATTCTTCTTGTAACTCTATTGGGAAAGAAATGGTTTTAGAAAATGTCCATCGGATTTCATGCTTGTCACATATCTGTCTCCTACGGGTGAAGATTAAGGTCAAAGGACTAGAGCAGAGTGAGAGAGTCAGATGCAGAAATATGCCTCTGTGTGGATCCAGGAAGCCCATGCATGGGGTGGAGGGGAGCTGTATACATACTGTTTGTATTTTGTTTAAAAGGCAGTATTGACACCTTGCGTCATTTACCAAGTATGAGAGATAAGTTATCTTCATCAGTGGATACCTTTTAAGCATACTGTGAGTGCAATAGCTTTGAAAATATTGGTGATATTAAATGCATTTAGAAAGGTATTTAAAATTCCATAGTAAAAAGCTCAGTGGTGGTCAAGATCACAGGATACCTTCTTTCCGCAATTATTTATTCAGGGCAGTGGTGCTCACAGGAGTGGAACAATGGAGTCCTCTGTCACTATGGTGGCACATAAGGAAAGCCTATTACAAGGGAACAGATGAATCCTGAAAATAGAACCAATTCCTAAGAAGCCAAAGGTTGCATATGAAAAACCCACAAACAGCTCCTGCTGAAGGCTGAGCCTCTTGACCCAGCAAATTAGGACTAGCTTGGCACAAGCGGTCTGTCGGCACACAGAGGAACACCCACTTCCTGCCGGAGGATACACATCTCTGGACATGGGGAGCTCCCACCAACTGCTTGGACCCAGACGCTGGAGATAAAGGATCTTTCACTGTGTTAATTAGGGGCTCCAGATCTAGTCATTTCTGGCTGATTTCTTTGCTTCTTCCTTTTCCAGTTTTTGAGTTCTGACAGCCAAATCCTAGCTGCACTAGTTAGTGGTCTTTATTAGAGGCAGGTAAGGCACTCTACAAATCCTAGCTAGGAAGGAGACTTCCAACATGCTCAATTGTTGTTTTCCTTTCGAGTCCCGTCAGCCAGCCTGTGACAGGTCACATGGGCACTGTGAACAGTGGAGATGATTTGCCTCGCTTGAACCTTGCCCTGCAAATGCAGTACTGATGGCTGGAATGGCCACACGGTCAGTCAAACAAGCATGAACCGAGCACCTGGTGTGTACAAAGCTCCACTTTGGGAGACGCTAAAGAGAGTAAAGCTGCAGGGGAGCATAGGGTTTGGGGGACACCAGGGTGACTTTCCCCTGGGGCTCATGCCTCGCCTCGATCTCACTCCACTGAAAGCCAGAAGACACTCACTTGGAGTGACGATGGTGGAGGTTCTGCTGCGAGCTGCAAGAGTGAAATGGGGAGACGGGTTGTCTTTAAAGAATTTTCCTGTGACCCTTTCTTTGCCCCTTAAGAGATTGCAAGTAGCCTTTCCATTCAAGTCTGCTGGTCCCTCTTGTATTTGCCCATGCATTACAGGCAGGGAGAGATGGCTTTTGTTAAGGCACAAACTCCACGTGGAAATGGTTAACTAGCTTTTGTGAGAAAACATTCCTTTGTCAGAAACGCTCACCATACAAGCCAAGAAGTCTCCTTCCTTCTCAGGATGTCTGAAGCAAAACCAATGTCCCAATTGTTCCCTTTTACCCCTATCTTCCTCGCCTTCCCCGTAACACAGTCTAGCAAACTCCTACTCATCCTTCACTGCCCAGCTCCGATGTGAAGTCCTCCTCATTACCTTCGTTCCCCACTGCCAAGGGCCTGGCTCCTTCCTTTAGGCGCCCTTGGCACTTGTACACATCCATCCCACAGACACCAGTCAATTCTATTCCCTCTACAAATGGGAGCTGCTTGAGGAAAGAAGTTTGTCTTACTCATCTGTGTGCACCCAGCACCTACCCTGGGCTCAGGAACAGAGTGACGGGGTAAATGTTTGTTGTGGGTACACGTTAGGGAATTGACAAATGATCTTTGATAAAGGCACAGGTGTGTAAATATACTATTCCTCCTACGACAATGCTGCTGAAAATAGATAAGCAGAGTTTGCAAGTGCGGACAGCCTCAGGCAGGAGGATAATATTAAGGAAAGATTTGTTTTAATATTTGGGTTCTGGTTCTGGTAGTAGAAGCAGGAACTTTCACATACTGTGATTAGGAAGACAAACGTGCCACTGTGCAAACAGCAAGAGGATATGACCCTCCCGCCAGCACGTGGTACAGCTGTCCCAAGGGCTGTGAAGACAAGCACCACTGAGATAACAGCGGGGGACGGAAAGGGGGGATCTATTCTTCTTGCCCTGTTACGTAATGTAAACACTTTCTCCTTCAGAAATCATTGGGACCACTTTTTGTTTGTCTAATTCTTAACCCTTTCATTGGAGACCTGCTGGTGCTGTCACCCACCGTGCCTCAGCAGTGACAGGAAGGCCCTCCTCCCTGCACGTATCTGTTCACGCACTCCATGCAAGTGATAAATGCAAGCTCATGCAGAGTTTCATGTTGGGCTTTAAATTGGCACCTTGCAGGTTGGGAGGGATTGGTTGGACTCTCAAGGGTTCGCTCTCGTCTCTCTTTCCTGTACACTGCAGTTGCACTTCCTGCGCTGTTTTTGTCGCTGTGTGGTATGGCTGATGAGATGTCTGAGGTGTTGCGTGTGTATGTGTGTGTTTGTGATCTTTAGAAATATTTTCTCTGTAAGATGTTACTTTTAAAGCCAGTGATAAGAAACCACAGAGCGCTGAAACCCAGGAGAAAAGCAAAACTTGAGGTTCTTGTTCTCAGGAGGACTCAAGTATCAGCCCCACTAGACAACCTGACTGGGCCTCATCCATGTTTACTTGGCTGACAGGAAAAGGTTGAGTTTAGGTTAGTTATACATGAAGACAGAATTAATATAACCTTAGACCTACAGTAAACAGGTTTAATATTGTGAAGCAAATGTATTTAATTCTTGTGGTAGAACATGATGGGTCTGCCTTCCGAACATGACCATTGGGTATAAATACATAGTATTGTTTTTATGAGATACAAATAAGTTGGCCAGTTTTGGGCAAGGTACAGCCCTGGTGGTCCTCAGATTCCATATCTGTAAAATGGAATAATAACACCCACCTTTCAGTGGGAAATCCTGTGTTATAATATTTCTGAAAGGCCCAGAATGTAGCAGGGATCAGTAGGAGAAACAGGATTCTATCATGGAAAAAGCATGGTTTTCTGAGTTGAACAGACCTAGGTGGGAAAACTCAGCTCTACTATTTATTAACCCTGTGACCCTGGGCATCCTCACTGCTCCTCAGTTTACTCACCAATGCAACAGGACTAATAATCCATGTTTTATAAGCTTGTGAATATTAAATAAGACCACACATGAAACACCTAAGAACATCGTGTAAAGAAAGCCTTGTCAGTAGCGGTTAAGATATCTCTCTGTTTCTGATATAGCCCCAAAATTCTCTCTCAAAAAAGAGGGTGTCATTTGAAATTTTATTTTGTACCAATCTCTCTTATTATAGGGTTTCTCTCTCAACTCCTTTATTTTGAACACCCGACTACTTTCTGAAAAAGAGACCCTAGACCTGAAATCACCATAATCAATGATAGTTTTACCCACTTGTAAAGGTCCCTTAATGCAATCCTTTTTTTAAAAAAGAGGCTGAGAAATTTTGTCCTTGAGAGAGTCCCAATTACAAATGTTAAATGTAATTGTACATAAACTTTTTAAAATATTTTTTCTTTTTCTTTGAATCCCAATGATATAAAAGGGTTCACAGTGAGAACCAGATCTCCCTGCTTCTCCTGACCCTTAGTTCCCCACTTTCTTCCTGGGACACACCAATCTCAACCTGTTTCTTCCAGAGCCGTCTTCTGCTGTGCACCTTCTACACTGGCTGTACCTTGCTTTCAAATGTAACATCTTAGAGAGCCTTCCATATCCGCCATCTCATTCCTTTTAGCACCTTCATACTTTTCCATACACAGACTTATTTTTTTGTTGTTGTTTTTTAAAAAGATTTTATTTATTTGAGAGAGAGAGAATGAGCAGGAGGAGGGGCAGAGGGAGAAGCAGAGGGAGAAGCAGGCTCTCCGTTGAGCAGGGAGCCGACCTCGGGACCTGAGCCCAGGACCCTGGGATCATGACCTGAGCCCAAGGTAGATACTTAACCACCTGAGTCACCCAGGTGCCCCTACAGAGACTTTTTATTTTTTATTTTTTTAAGATTTATTTATTCATGAGAGACACAGACTGAGAGAGAGAGAGAGGCAGAGACAGAGGCAGAGGGAGAAGCAGGCTCCTCTCAGGGAGCCTGATGTGGGATTCGATCCTGGATCCTGGGGTCACGACCCGAGCCGAAGGCCGGCACCCAACTGCTGGGCCTCCTGAGTTTGGTGTCCCAAACTTTTTAAAGATAACTTTAAGAAGCAGTATGGCCAGTGGGAGTGTTGCAGAGACCACCTGCAGGATGAATAAAAAGCCAGGTAGCTACTCGCATGTCATGTGAACACTTGGATGGGCTGAGAAGACGTCCAGTGGCATCATCGTATATGGACTTTTGCAGTTTTTACTCTGAAAAGGCTAATGTAAAAAATAGTATGATGTACTTTGGGAAAAAATATCTTAGGTGACTCAAAAAGTGCCAGAGATACATATGAAATATTTATTTTTTTAAAAGATTTTATTTATTTATTCATGAGAGACGCAGAGACAGACAGAGACCCAGGCAGAGGGAGAAGCAGGCTCCATGCAGGGAGCCCGATGTGGGACTCGATCCTGGGACTCTAGGATTACACCCTGAGCCACCCAGGTGTCCCCACATGGAAAATTTAAATTGTTGCTCCATAAAATGCAAATTGATGAAAGCAGTATCTCTAAATCCGTGGATTATGTTATACCTGATTTTAAATATGCATGTATAATTAAATGAATGAATGAAATATTACAGGTAGATACCTGACAATTTCATTGATATCTTTATAAGTTTAAATATTCAGAAAGTTTGCGGGGCAGAGTGGGGGGGAATCTTCTCCTTAGGAAAATGGAGGCTGCCTTCTGCTACAGGTTGCTTGAGGCCCAATATTTAGCAGTCCTATTCTAAATAAGCAGAAATAAAAATAGACACGGGCTAAAACGTCACCTTTATTACCAGGGACAGACAGGAGGGTTGTTAGCTAACCACTGAACCCCAGCAGCAAGCAGGCTTCCCTGTCCCCAGGTACTACAGAGCCAGACCACCAGTAAGGCAGCCCTCCTCCTCTAGGGTAGTGCTCCCAAGGGCTGGCACAAAGCCAAGAGGCAGATCACTTCCATCTCCTCAGGACACAATACAGGCCCAGAGAGAGCCCAAGAATTCACTTACTGAGGGGCTAGGCCAGGAGTAGAGAGGGGGCCTCCCCCACTGACATGGTATACTGGGGCATCTATTCCTTTAGACTAATCCTCACCACTTCTACAGGGCACGTATGTTGTTCTATGGCGTGTGAAGGGTCCTCTCATTCCCTCAGGGCAGGAAGCATGTCTTCACCAGAATTGTTGGCATCAGCATCCTGCTTTTGACCTCCAGGTCAAATGAACAGCTCTGATCAGAGAATCCGGGGCAGCGAGATTGCAGCTGCTTCATGACTGAGAATTTAAGAGATCTTGCAGCGGCTGCACATCACCCAGGAAACTGAGAGTTTGGGGACTTTTCTCAATTATAACACTTTCCAGAGTTTATTTTAATTACTTGTTTAATGTTTGCCTTCATTGCTGGACTGAAGGTACCTTGAAAGCAGAGACTGGGCTCGCCTTGCTTGCGGTGTCATCTTTATCATGCAACACAGTGCCTGGGACATAAGTATTTGCTGAAAGGATGGATGGATGGATGGATGGATGGATGGATGGATGGATGGACGAGTGGGTGGGTGGGTGGTTCCATGGGGAATGTGCCGAGAGATGATTCAGGAAAATTGTAAAGATTAGAGATAACACTATAAGGGACCCACCTCAGAATCTGGAATGTACCAGGCACTTAAAGATCCCTTTTCAGGTTTGGTAGAAAACCTCTCTTCCTCCTCTATCTCTGCATTAGGACTTTCTCTATTTGACTCTCAATATAATACAGCCAAGAGATCTTTCTTTCCCAGCCAGTAGTAACATTGCCAGGACCATGATTTATGAGCTGCTTTCATGAGAATTTAGTCTATCACTGCTCCAACCACTATTTTTCCGAAGAGACACAAATGCCCTGTTGTAATAACAGAAGAAAGTGGCTCTTCTAAATGATAGGAGTGAATCTGGCTGGAGGTATAGCTAACTTGTCTTCTCTAAGGAAGAAGACATGCTTTCCTCAGGAAGGAGATGAATATAAGAATAATTGTCAAGAAATAACCGAGTGCAATAATCCCTTTTCCCTGTCCATTTCAACAGCACTTTTTGATCTAACTTTGCTATGTAATGTGCCACTTTTCTACCTTGTGCCCCAGTTACACGCACCTGTGGCCAGGAGCCGGATGCCCAGTAGGCAGGCAGTTCACATTTGTTGAATGAATGAATGCGTTGATGTCTTTATTTCATCTCCCTAACTGATTCCTTGTGGTTAGATTCTGCATCTTGCCTTCATATCTACACCAGTATCTAGTGCAGTATTTTGTGCCAAGTAGGCTGTAAGCTCTAGGTAAATATTTGTTGGATGAATAAATGAATGCCCAAAAGGGCTTCTGGAGGAAAGCCAAGAAGACATTCCTCTGATGAAAAGAATTTGTAAAGAGGCAGGCAGATGCTGGAAGGGAGAATGTGGGGGTGGGGGCTGGAGGAGGAAAGACAGGCCTCTAGGCTGAAGGGAGGTAGTGGGTGTGGGGTGGTCTCTAAAGAAATGGCAGAAAGGGAATGATAAAGGAGGAAATTATCCAGTAGGAAACAGCTCCATCATGCCAGGAGGAAGCTGCATTTTGTAGAAACTTAGGGCAAGGAAGTAGGGAGAGGGCCCTAAGGGAGAGGGCGACCCGGGACATGCAAGTGGTTTGGCAAGAGGTAAAGGCTAATGATATCCAATGATATCCAAATTACAGCTCCTACATCTTTTTCTTTCCCCCGGCCCTTGGCTTGGCCCCTTACTGGAGAGAGCTATTCGCCTCCATATCCCTGCCATACCTGCCTGAAGAGCTACTCATACTCACAGATTCTATTCAACAACTTTCATTCACTTACCCCATTTCACCCACCCACACTGCTTTGCAGGGTCATCAAAAACCTCCTTGTTGCTGAAGCAGTGGGTCCTCGTCCTTATCTCACTCAAACAGCTTCTGACACTATTGGTCTCTAAATGTCTCTGGCCTCACCTTTCATGTTAGTCCATCTCGTGGTTTCTCCCCTATCTCTCTGGTCCCTGGTCATTCCCCTCTTCCTCTCATCCTTTAACTATTTGTGCTCCTTGGAGGTTCTGTCCAAGGCCTTCTGTCCTCACTCTGAATGCTCATCTCAGGTCATGTCTCCTACTTTCAGGCTACAGCAGCCATCTGCATGTTGGGGCTTCCGTTTCTAGATCCCCAGCCCAGTTCTCTCTTCTGAACTCCACACCTCCCAGATATGTTCACTTGGCTGTCCCATGGGCATCTCTTTCCAACAGGGAAAAAGCCAAATGCATCACCATCTGCCAGGCCTACTTCTTCTCTGGTCTGCCTTGTTTCTGTGAATGGCATCACTCTCCATCCAGTTGTTTATGCCAAAAACATTTGTCTTCTTCTGTCCAAGCTCAGTGTGATTTTCTCTCCTTTCCTCCTCTGTTCACATCCAGTTCATCACCACGTCTTGTGGATTCTATCTTCTCAGTGCCTTTTGAATCCACCCCCATTTTCTCCATCTCCATTGTCACCATTGAGTTGAGACCACTCGTGTCACCCATCTGGGTTGCTGCCTAGCTCCCTCATCACCCACCCACCCCCTCTTTTCTTCCCTCTTCTCATTTTCTTTCCTTCTAGTCCTATTTCACACTGCACCTGGAATGGCCTTCTTAAAGTACAATCTAGATCCTGTGTCCTCACTGTTTATATTTCCCTTTCCCTTTAGAACAAAGGTAAGCCCTTAGCATGGTTTTAAAAGCCCTTAATTATCTGACCCCTACTTATCTCTCTAATTCTTAGGTACTCTGAAACCTACACACACACACCCCATAGTCTATGTTTCAGCCAGCAGGCTAAACCACTTCTAGCTGTGAATGCCATGTTCTGTTTAGCCTCTGGTCCTTCCAGGCCATACCTTGGTCTGTGAGTCATACTCCATGAGCCCGTTTGTCCACAAAGGCACTTTTTGCCATTGGCTACTGTAGTAGATGTCCGGGTGATAGAGCAACTCTCTGACTAGGCTTAATGTGCTATGGTACCAGCAGTTAGTTATGTTTCTCTCAGTCTTTGGATCCTATAAGCCTTCACATTAAACTCTACTCCCCTTGGACTATTCTTTAAGGAGATCTGGACAGAGCTGCTGAAGGCCAGATGTAACTGACCAAGGCATGGGAAGGGCCTAATTGCCCTAGCCCCACTCAACCTTCCAAAAATTGGCAAGTTTTGCCACAGACACCCTCCTATACATCCTCTTGCTGTATGATTGTCTCTTTATTTATCCCTTAGCAGAATTCAAGTTTTGAGTCAGGGAACAATATCTGTCTTTCACTTATCCTCTCATTATTGAGCATCTAAATGTTGTATCCTGGGATACAACATTTAGGGTCATTCCTGTTGTGCTGTCTGTGCCCAGCCAAGGGATGAGTTGGGGCTAAACCCAGCCTGGACTCTCCTTACCAGGCCATGTGCTCTGTCTCAGGGCTCTGCCTCCCAGAGGAAGCATCTTTCTCACACAAAGGTGCTGTCCAATTGCCAAGGCATTGCCAAACCTGCTTGAAAAGGATGCCTTTGTCTAATCACAAAAGGTACTTTATAGGCTAATGGTGACCCAGGCATCAGAGAACAAGATAAAGCACAAGCTCTTGCTCTCATAGTGCTGTCTGAACAAAGAAATAAACACATAGTAAAATTAATTCACATGGTAAAATGACTCTGCAAAGAATTAGAGGCTATCTGAAAGACACCTTTAGATAAGATGGTCCAGGAAGACATCTCCGAGGAGCCAGAACATTTAAGCTGAGATCCAGATATTAATGAGGCCAGCCATGTGGAAATCAGAGGAAAGAAATTGTATGAGAGCTGTAAGACTGCATTGATCTTGATGGATTCAAGAATGGAATGAAAGGCCAGAGTGGCTGAGGTATAGTGAGCAAACAAAGAGAGAAATGAGATGACCAGGGAGAGGGCCAGGGGCCACATGACGCAGAGCTCCATAAGCCTACTTGCCTTATTCACTGAGGTGTCCCCAGGGTCTGGGTCTTCATTGTGCTCAGTCAATACCTGTTGAATGGGAATCTCCTCTTGCTCTGTATATCAAACTAGTGGCCCAGAACTGAAGCTCTGTGTGGCCCCAGTGCCCTCTAGTGACCACAAACTCCAGCCCACGGCCCTCAGTAGCTTCATCGTCTTCAGAAAATTCTCAGCCTAGCGTTGTCCTTGGGGCCCAGCCAAGTTTCTGGAATTTGTCTTATTAACTTACTACTTTCTGTTAGTTTCTGGAATTTGTCTTATTAATTATTCTCTGTAAGTAGGACTAAATCAGTTACAAAATCTCTGACATACAATCCACAGTAAGATTGACACCAGACCTTCATTCTTTACCCAAGCAGCAGTTTTCAGAGAGAACACATGGTTATCTAATTTCTCAGGGGAATGCAGGGAACGTGTACAGGTGGCAAGCATTAGAACACATTTCTGTATTCCCTAGCCAGTGTGACAACCAGAAAGCTCTGTAGCAGCCTCCATATCTCAATGTGTTGTGGCAGTTAGGATGATCTCCAGGGCATCATGCGGCTCAGGTGTGGCAGTGATTGGCTAGAATGGCCTGACAAGACCACAGCCACAGGCTACACACTAGCTTTCACATGACTTCTGAAGACCCAAGCTTGGGCATAGCGTGCATGTTGAGGGCATACTGCAGCGTGTGCACAAATGTGACATACTACTCATCCTGTCGGCGTTCAATTTCATTTGGATCCCAACCCACTCTGGGCCCATTAAGCTAATCACCCAACAAATTTTGAACTGTGGTCTCGTTGCAAGGCTGTCCCATGTATGATTGAAAAACCTGTTTTCCACCCAACTTCCCTGGAAGGAGCTCACTGACTGCAGCCTATTTGCAAATGTGTGCATCAATTAATCAAAAGTGACAGCAGAGACCTGGCTCTTCTGAGAGAGGGGATGGCAGAAGGAGGGGGCCAATCTTTTCACCCTCTGTTTCCAAATAATCCCCCCACTGCCCCATGCAGTAACTGATGCAGATTTATTTGAAGTATCCTTAAGGATGGGTCATTTCCAGCTTTCCTGGTAGATCATTTTCTCTCTAAATTGGTGAATCTTTCACTGCTCACATTTTCCAGAGGCGCCACATGTGTTTTTCTGTTGGTGTAGTCATACACCACTGAGCCAACCAAAGGAATCTGGCTCTCCTTGATGTTTACAGGTGTTTCCTCCTTAGTTGTCACTTACTCAAGTGTAGCACATGGCGTTCTCTAAATTTTCTTCATTAATCAGTCCCCAAATTCCTTTACACTTGCTCCTCCGGTGATTCCACCAAGTCAACATATTTCTGGAGCTGAAAATGCCTGGAAGATTAGAGCCTTCCAGCTGCAGCTACCAAAATGAATGGGATTAATGTGTTTCCACCTCACTCCATGGCCGTATGTTTCCACAGGTTCACTCCCAGGAGCATTCTCTGCTTCCATTTGCTTCCCTGCAAATGCACACTTAAGCTTATCTGTGTATTTTCTAATTGAGTCTTAAGTGCATAAAAATTGAAATGTATACTGATGATAGCCAGTGTTATTGAAGGTGTGGGAATACAGGCATTTGTTCACACGTTGTTGAGAGTTCCAACTGATACAACTTCAGAAGGTCTTTATTTATTTATTTATTTGAGAGAGAGAGAGAGGGAGAGAGAGAAAGGGCAGTGGCAGAAGGAGAGAGAGAATCTCAAATAGACTCTGAGCTAAGCACAGAGCCCGACTCAGGGCTCCATCTCAGGACCCTGAGATCATGACCCAAACGGAAACCAAGAATCTGTCACTTAACCAACTGAGCCATCCACGGAAGGTTATTTTAACAGCTTTTGAAACAAAAAATACAGAGACCCTTCACTCAGCATTTAACATATCATTGCAGCTTTGTTTTTAGTAATGGATACTTCAAAGTAGCCTAAATGTTCATCAGCTGGAAACAAGCATAAATGAATTAAATACATTTGAGTATACTCATAGAGTGGAAGACCAAGTCACAGGGTAAAAAAAAAAAAAAAATGCCAATACAGATCTCTGTGTACTGACATGGAAAAGATGCCTAGGGAATATCATCAAGTTTAAAAGCAAATTGCAAAACAGTGTATGTGATAGGAGACCATTTTTATAAATTTTTATTCCAGCCATTTATAGGACAAAATCTAGGCAGAGTCACATAAATTGATTAATGGTACTTTTTGTGAGGTTGATGGCTTTCTAAGATATACATTTTTCAGTTGTTGGAATTTTTCTGTTTTTCACCAATGTGTATTCCTTTTAAGTTCAGTAAAAACAGTGGAGATCTTAAATTATTTTTGTGATACTTTCAATCTAGAAAGATGACTTTTTATGACAAGTGCTCTGTATGGCCCCTGTTGCCCTGTCCTTGGGTCTCAGCTGTGGAGGAGCTTTCCATGCCCTGACACCAAAATTCTTTGTCCTTCCCCCAAAGCTCAAAATGGCAGTGCTTCTCCTCAGAGTTTAGTTATTTATGTTACTTACTTAACAGGATTTAGTTACTTTAGTTAATTAGCTCAGCACATAAGGTTTTCTTGATTACTTCCAAGTTTTAAGGTGCACCTCCAGGTCTCTTTAACCAGCTCTGCTTTGCTTTTTGTTTAGTATGTTTGGATTATTTATTATTTCATGTGAGTGGTCTTATGACCTGTTTTTGTAAGATTTTGGTACTTTTCTGAAGATCTATCTTTTTTCTCTCCTTCCACTCCCTTTCATGAGAGGAGGTATCTGTTTAGAATTGCTCATTAACAACCTGTTTAGAATTGCTCATTAACATTTATTTCACAAATTCTTTAAAAGAGGGCCAAAGGGATTTGGCATGGCCTTTTGCGACAGAAGCCCTTGTCTTGTTTCTTTTGCTTTCACTCTTAGCTCTTCCTGAACTAAAACTGTACATGCTGCCTGTGTTATTGTAAGAATTATTTTTGTTGGGTCTTTTTTTTTTTTTTTTTTTTTTTTATTAATTAATTTATTTATTTATTTATTTATGATAGTCACACACAGAGAGAGAGAGGCAGAGACACAGGCAGAAGGAGAGGCAGAGACACAGGCAGAGGGAGAAGCAGGCTCCATGCACTGGGAGCCTGACATGGGATTCGATCCCGGGTCTCCAGGATTGCGCCCTGGGCCAAAGGCAGGCGCCAAACCGCTGCGCCACCCAGGGATCCCTTGTTGGGTCTTTTTTACTTCTCCTTTATTTTCAGAGTGCTCATTGATTGATTGATCCGAGAGAGAGTGTGCATACTTGTACATGTGTGTGGGGAGGGACAGAGGGCAAGAATCTCAAGCAGATTCCTGGCCCAGGGAGGAGCCCGACACGGGGCTTGATATCATGACCCATGAGATCATGATGTGAGCCAAAACCAAGAGTGTCACACTTAACCAGCTGAGCCACCCAGGTGCCCCTAAAAATAAAATCTTAAAAAAAAGAGAAAAATCACCTGGCACTCCAGGGAATTTATTTCTTATTTATTTACATTTTTATACAAGCAATGTAATCAGAAAATTAGAAAATGCAGCTGAAAAAAATGAAGAGAAAAATAGAAATCACCTATATTTTGACTATCAGTTATAGCAACTGTTAATAATTGAGTTTATAGCCTTATAGATAATTTATATATATACCTATCTTTTCTTTAAAAAATGGGATTATACTTACTAAATTATTTTATAACCTGACCCTCTTTGTTAATATTTTTCTTTATTTTGTCTTTCAAGCTTCACAAGAATCAATGTAACAAACCTGCTATACAATGTGTATTTTTCTTGATTCAATACATATAAATGAGGGTGGGATGCCTGGCAAAGTTGTCTGATGGGTCAGAAGCCTGGAAGACAGAAAGCTTCAGGCTTTTATCCCTCTTTGGCCTCTTCCTTGTTTATGACCTTGAGAAGGCCCACTTGATCATTCTGTGTTTCATTTTCCTCATTTGCCAAATGAGGAAGGTGAACTAAATGACCTAGAAAACCTATTCCCGGTTTGAAAAAAGAAAAAAAAAAGTGTCAGGCTATCCCAGTGTAAAGTAGAGCTTTGAAAAGTATTCCATGAACTCAGGGCAAATGTGCATGCTGGTAGGGAAGTGTTGGAGGCAGTTTAAGATGTATTTCAACATATTAAAAATATTTTGCGCCTTGTCTCTTGACCCAGGTCTCGTAACAGTGTGCTTTAGTGGTTTGCGAAACATGTCTCTAAGACCAAGGTAATTATAGATGTTCCACCGAAGCATGACAAATGGCCTCTCACTTTGAATTCTTTAATGGGAAAGAAAAACCTTCCATGACAACAGCACTGGAACTTAATTACAGGCTCCAGATCCAGGGGTACGAATAGAGATAGTCGTGGCTATGGCTTAGGGACAGAAGACAACTGGGAAGAACCAGGAGAGGGGGGTGATGTAACACTGACAACACAATGATGACATCAGTGGGGCTACATGAAGAACTTGCTATTTGCTGGGTGCTGTCCCAAGAACTTGAAATCCCGTATCTCATTTAATTCCCACAGTGACTCTAAGAGATAGGTTAGGAGGTAGGCACTTTTATTTCTTCTGTTTTACAAAGATGCGCATTGGGAGGCTCTTAAAGAAGTTAAGTAACCTGCTTCAAGTTATTCAGCCAGTTATTGCAGAGGTAAAATTTCAACCTTGAGAGTTTTCTTACTTAACACATGCTATTTGAATGTCTGTTACATGCCAGGCACCTGTCTTGGGGCTGCAGATGCCAAGAGTGAATGAGGCAAAATTCCTGTTTACATGGAGTTTGGCTAATAGTGGGATGAGCCCAGTAATAACAGGCCAACAAATCAATAAATAATTTCAGACAGCAATAAATGCTATGAAGGAGAGTGACCAGAGGTGGGGGAAGGCTACTTTACACAAGATCGCTGGGGAAGGCCCCTGGGAAGTGACATGTGAGCTGAGCCCTACATAATGGAATAAGTCAGCCATGCAAAGATGTATTAGAGAGCATTTTATGTGGAAGGTCCACAAGAGCAATGGCTGGGGACTTGGAAGAGCTTGACTTGCTCTAGAAATAGAGAAAGTTAGCATTTCTGGGTAAGTGTAAAAGGGCAAAATGTCTGCAAAAGAGGCAAAGAGCCAGCCAGGGACCAGATGACCGAGGATCTTGTAGACCACAGTAAGGTTTGTATATCTTATGCCAAATGCGGAAGGAGGACATTGCAGAGTTTTAAGCAGGGAAGCCCCATGATCTCTAAGTCTCTATAGGTGGCCTTCTTCACCTCTATGTAATATTGCTAACAAGGAGCAATTAGAAAGGAATAAATTGTTCTGTAGCATTCAGGGCAGCCTAAATGAAAGTTATAAAGTTCAGAGCCAGTGTTTCAGATGAAACAAAATGCTAGGTTTTTCACAAAACAGCAAGACTCTAATGGACAGGGAGAGATCCTTTAATCTAAACTTCTGACTTTGGTTAAGAAGACCTTTGGGGCACGTCGGTGGCTCAGTCAGTTAAGCATCCAACTCTTGATTTCCACTCAGGTCATGATGTCAGGCTCTGCGTCATCAGGCTCCATGCTCAGTGGGGAGTCTGCTTAAGGTTCTCTCTCCCTCTCCCACTGCCCCTCCCTCCCTCTCTCTCTCTCAAGTAAATAAATAAAGCTTTTTAAAAAGATAAGACCTTAGAAGATCTATGTGGAGCATGTGAGCTATATTTAAAACCTACATTAGGAAGACTCCTGCTTCTCTTTGGGGACCTTCCCTCAACATGCAGAGAATTGCACTCTAGGTACTAAACATTCTTGACCACATCTTGGTCTGGGGATTATGCTTCCTCACAGAACAAATCTCATCCCAAATCATAAGACATTATAGCTTTGTGTAGATGGCATCTCAGGGATTTACATTTCTATACAATCTGGGGTGTGTGTGTGTGTGTGTGTTTGTGTGTATTGATCTTTATCTTTGAAAATGTTGGAGGGGAAGTGTGGGGGGGATGGGATAACTGGGTGATGGACATTAGGAGGGCACTTCAAGTAATGAGCAACTGATGAATCACTGAATTATACCTCTGAAACCAATAGTACAGTATTTGTTAATTAAAATGAATTTAAATAAACAAAAATAAACTCACCTAAAAAAAGAAAGAAAACTATTTTTGAAAGTGCCATCAACATTTTAACATACACAAAACAAACAAACAAAAAACATTTTAACATACAAGACCTGACTTTTCTGGTGAGGTGACCTTGTGTAGATGTTTTTATTTTTTTGTAAACTTGGCAACTTGATTTATTTCACTTGAATGGTTTTTATAAACAAATACTCAGGTTACTTCATTAAAGTTGGTTTCTGTCATATATAGGGTGAAATTAGTGGCCGGTTTGGGGTAAAAACTCACTATTACAAGATACTGTTCTACTTTGATGAAACTATTAAGCATTTCACTTTTATGGGCAAACTAAGTTTGAATAACAGCATAAACCATTATTAATGCACTGTATTTGAGTGTGCACTTATGTGGCTGATTATCCATAGGTAAGTTCTATACAGACCTAACAATATGGATTTATTTGAATGAAACTGCATTTGGAGGCATTTAGTTGCCTCTGTGATTGGGTGAGCCCCAGAGAGCAAGACATTAATTGTGAAAGAATTTAATTTAAGCTACACAACTGTAATTAAGTAGGATTTGGGGAAGTTCACCACTCTTGCATTAGTTTTTCTGTAAATAGCATATTTGTTTCTCAGGAGGGGAAAAATTCTCAAACTATCTTGGTGCATGAAGTCAGAGAAGATCTAGTCCTTGGCATGAAAGTAGTATGTGACAGTAGCATAGGGACAAAGGTGGTAGGAGGATGGCTGTCTGATGCCTTGGGGGTACAGAGTGACAAAAAACAGTTCCCTCATATAAAGGTGCTGAATTAGAGAACTCTTAAGGCTCCCCTCAGCTCAGTGTTCATGATTTGAGGGAAAGGATTCTCCCCTCTGGCTGTTTAGGCTAAGTATGTTTTACCAAGGCCTTAGCTACATGTTCAGGACGGCTCTAATAATTCCGTCAGAATTATAAATTCAGCTGTCAGCACGGGGATTGTTGAATTGACTGAACAAGCAGATTTTCTCCCATTGTCTGTTTTCTAGATTGATGAATAACAATTTTATCCTCTCCGTTTTGTTGTAACTCTTTCACTCTGACACTTCTGATTGCTGAGAGGTGTTCTAGAAATTTCCTAAGTCACACATTGGAGTAAATTCAAGGAGATAATACAATTCCAATTGAATCATCAGTGTCTCTGCTGTCAGACCCAGTCATTTTAGGAGTTCAGTTGGTGGAGGAGTTGCACAACTTCCCAGATTTAATATTACATACTTGCCACTTTACGTCTTGCCCTCAAGTCTTAATAAATGGGCTAAAGGTCTGATGGGAAACTGTGAGATAAATTATATGTTTATTATGCCAAGTTAAGTAAATACTGTTTGAAAGGATTACTGGAGGGTACAATCAAGTTAATTGCTTTAAAAATCTTTTCTGATTTACTGAGCTCTATGAAAATGGTTAAGCAATTGATTTCTGTCGTGGTAAGTGATCTGAAGAGAGTGGTGTTGAGTCCACCAGGGTTGCCATGCGCATTTCCTTCCTCATGGCTGGAATTGTCCCATAAATGAGCAGAGAGGGCCCCCTGGGACCAGAATGCAAGTACTGCTGACAGACTGTTGTTCCTCCAAAGAAGACACATGTTGACAGTTTGACGTTCAGGATGACAGATTGATTTTTTTTTCTTTTTTTATTCTAGATGCTGAAGAATACCAGCCTCCAATATGGAAATCATACTGTGAGTATTTGAAATGAGAATCTCCCCAGAAGTCTTCAGTAGGTCTGCCTTTTGAACAATTCTTGCTGTTGATTTAATGCACACAAGGAATCCCACATCACAGCACTGAAAACCCAAATCTTTCTTTTTCCACTAAGGAGAGATTTTAGTCAGAGTGAGCTGTACAGCACTCTCCCCTGGCCAGGACCCCAAAGGGCAGGCTGCCTGTGACCCCCTTCAGGAATACTTAGGAAAAAGAAATATTCATTCTAACTCCCTGCCTTTTGATTTAGGTCTTTCCTTTTTTTTTTTTTTTTTTCACAGAGTTGGTCAACAAGGGCAAATGTGCTGACTTCCATGAATTACATTCTTAGCTGATCATCCTATAGCTGTAATATCATATGACATTTACCACAGAAAATAGCAACAGATAGTAAAGAATAATATTTGGTCACTCAGGGTGACACCTTAGAAACAGATTATATCTGGTCATCAGTCAGCAATTCAACTCCCTTCAGGAAGGCAGGCAGTTGTCATCACATCAAGCTCATTTTCTCTTTCCTTTGTATAATCTGCCTAAGTCATTCTCCAACAAGAGAGAGAAGGAGTGTGGTAGATGGGAAACCCACTGTGCTGACAGCCAGGAGACCCATGTTCTTGTTCAGGCTCTGATTCTGGACAGCAATAATAAGAATAATTATTACCATCATTATTGATGTTACCATTGTTTCTACCACCCGTGAGACCTGCCCTGTGCCAGCCGCTGTGCCAGCTGTGTGCCTGAACTCTCAAATTCTCACCACAGCCCTAAGCGACTGCTGCCATGATTACCCCTGTTTCGCATACAAGGAAACCACAGCTCAGGGAGGTTCAGTAACTTGGCATATGGTCTGCATCTCTGAGTGCATGGGACTGGCATGCAGAGTGAACCCAGAAGCAAGCCTGACCCACAGCCTACAAGTTTTCAGGACTTTTTTTTTTCCTTCCACTTTACTTTTTAGAAAAGATTTATTTATTTAAGAAAGAGAGACAGGGCGCCAATGTGAGGAGGGCAAGGGGCAGAAAGAGAGAATTCCCAAGCCAGCTCCTCACTGAGTTTAGAGCCCTCCATGGGGCTTGATCCCATGACCCTGAGATCACAACCTGAGCCAGAACCAAGAATCATACCTATAACCCACTGAGCCACCCAGGTGCCCCTCCACTTAAAATTTTACACATCAATATATGCATACACACAAACAGAGACACATATATACATATGTTCATGTATAAATCTGTTACAAAAGCAAAACAAAAAAGCAAAATAGACAAAACATTACAAAATGCATAAAACTGAGAGTGAAATGTGTCATAATTGACAAACCAACCTCTACCCCATATTCCATGTCTCCTTCCTACTTCCCCGTCAATTTTGGAAGGCATATCCTTCCAAGTGTTCAAAATATATATGCCTAATATTAAGGCATTTTGCTGTTGTTCCCTTTTGAAAAAAAAGTGGGTTATGCTGTACTTGGTGTCCTTCAACTTGCTTGTTTCACTTCACAAATACCTTGCTTTTATCTTTCCATGTCAGCATATATAGAGGCACCTCATTCTTATTACATGAGTCTGTTCTTCCATCTGTGAAATAAAGGGGTTGTGCTGGGTCTCTAAGGGCTCTTCCAATCTAATGTTCTGCATTCTGATCTTCTATTTTAAAAGGCAGTGCTAATGACTTAGTAATTGGATGTTTTTGTTTGTTTGTTTCCTAATGGAGTGTGAAGAGCTCTGACAGTAAATCAACAAAATATCTGTAGTGAGAGGCACTGGGTGTTCCATGACTTACTGTGCTTTGCACACTGCTTTGCACACAGCCTTGCATACATTAACTAGCCAATAAATATTTGTTGAGTGAATGCCACCGCAGAGAGCTCTGCTGAAGCGAAAAGATGGCATTGGCTCAAATTCATTTTGCCTTTTGCTAAGAAGCTTTGGCCACCCAATACATCTCTTAAAAGTGCTACTGTGTCCTAAGGAAGGTAGAAAACACATTGCTAATTACATGTTTACAATATCAATTTCACCCTAGTGTATTGGTTTTAAGTTTGATCTAGGGGTCTAACCGAGTTGTGCTTTTTAAAAAAAATTATTTGCTCTGAAATCACAAAACTTTAGACAGAAGGGATAGTTGAGACCATTTAATACAAACTTAATGGCATATATGAAACTGCTTTTTATTACATCCAACTAATAGTCATCCTGGCTCTAGTTAAGGGCCTCTAGTGATGCAGAACTCCAAAACTGAAAGGAGTATGTGGCCAGATGTACCATTCATGGCATCAAAACCACTTTGCCTAAAGGTATATACAGAGCATCACTGAGAAAGAACTCTCTTTTGGCTGTCCTGGATCCATAAATTGAGTTTGAGAGCTGGGCCACTTATAAATTCACGTGACCATATTATTCCCAAGCTCATGCTACTCTATTATTCCCAAGACTATCATCCATTCATTTGGTCTTTCAGCAAACAACAGGAGTACCTCTTGCATGTTAGAGCATAAATATTAGGAATCAAAAATGACTAACTTGTGATCCATACTTTTCTCCAGTTTACAGTCTTGTAGGGGAGGCAAATATAAACCAATTAACTTATAATGCAAATGGCTTTAGTAACAATATACTACTCCTCCACTTCCTGGAATTAGAGAAGGCTATAAAACAGGTTAAATTTGCATGTGGGTCTTTTTTTTTTTTTAATTGCAAATAGGCTCCACACCTAACATGGGGCTTAAACTCATGACCCTGAGATCAAGAGTCATATACCCTATCTACTGAGCCACAGACGCCCCTGTATATGGGTCTTGAAGAATGAACAGAAGGAGGAATCTTAGGGCCTTGCAGAGCTTCATGAGATACTTTTCAAATTCAAATATACTAAAACTGTAGCATTTTCCTGATCTGAAAATCCAAAAAATTTCGGAGTGTGAAATTTGCTTTATTTTAAATAACCTGCTGTTAAACCCATTTTGAACTTCAGGAATCACCAAGCCTTTCTCTTTGAAATGTTCACAAACCATCCTTTGAAAGTTAATTTTAGATATTGATGTCAAACTCATTAGCGTATCATTTATGGAATACACGTTTTTCCATCACACACACTTTTTTTAACTCTAGTGATTATTTGGTTCTATGAAATCTCTCATATATTTACTAGAGGCAGTACATTTTTACCATATTATAGGACTTCGTTCTAAAAATTATGATTTTTAATTGTTATAGAAGTGTTTAGGTATGTCTTAGATTTTATTGCCTATTATTAGACATAACTTTCACTTATGTGATATCAGATTTTTAACATGAGGTGCTAGTCCCAATTATGACATTATTCCTAAAGAAAATTAGTCTACTTGATGACAATCCACTTTAAAAAGTGGTTTCTAAGTTTTAATGCTAATTGCAATGCTCTTGGTTGCAAGTATCTACAGTTTACTTTCCTGATACTTTAAGCGAAGTCTTAGAATTGAGTCTCAGTCTCGATTGACTTGCGTTACCCATTCCTAACTCCAACGCTGTGGTCAAAGAATTGGAATATGCTGCTGCCCTGAACTAATCAGGGATGAGCCATATGTAATCCACATAACTGGAAAATTATGAGTACTGTTGGAATGGGAAAGATGGAAATGGATGTTGGGAAGGCAACCACAAATGTCTGGCTTAGAAATTTTAGGAATAGGAACCTTAAAAATCAGCTCTCTCACTATTTTATTTAAAGTAGATTGTTCATTCATCACTCATTCAGCAAATACATATTAAGTCTTTGCCTTAAGCCAAACACTGTGCTTAGAGTTGTGAGACCAAAGGGATGGATAAACCCCGGTCCTGACTCAGAGAACCACGATGTCATAAGATGGAGTCCTTTAACTTCCTGAATTCTCTGCTCCCTTCCCTTTCTTAAAACCTAATGCTATCACTTACTGGGCTGTCTCCATAAGAACAATTTTGTCCTAAAGTATCATATATCTGCAGCTAGTCCTTAATATTCAAGACCAAATCTCAAAACATTGATGAAGGCCCTAAGAATGTTTTGGTTTCAGTTTTTTAAAAGAAAAGCTATCTTCAAGTTCACTTTAAAAAAATAAACAAGCACATGAGAAAATGCTCTGCTTCACTGGCCATCAGGGAAATACAAATCAAAACCACAATGAGATACCACCTCACACCAGTGAGAATGGGGAAAATTAACAAGGCAGGAAACCACAAATGTTGGAGAGGATGCGGAGAAAAGGGAACCCTCTTGCACTGTTGGTGGGAATGTGAACTGGTGCAGCCACTCTGGAGAACTGTGTGGAGGTTCCTCAAAGAGTTAAAAATAGTTCTGCCCTACGACCAGCAATTGCACTGCTGGAGATTTACCCCAAGATACAGATGCAGTGAAATGGCAGGACACCTGCACCCCAATGTTTACAGCAGCAATGTCCACAATAGCCGAACTGTGGAAGGAGCCTTGGTGTCCATCAAAAGATGAGTGGATTATATAAACTAAAGAAGCTGTGGTCTATGTATACAATGGAATATTCCTCAGCCATTAGAAACGACGAATACCCACCATTTGCTTTGACGTGGATGGACCTGGAGGGTATTATGCTGAGCGAAATAAGTCAATCGGAAAAGGACAAACATTATATGGTCCCATTCATTTGGGGAATATAAAAATTAGTGAAAGGGAATAAAGGGAAATGAGAGAAAATGAGTGAAAATATCAGTGAGGGTAACAAAAAATGAGAGACTCCTAACTCTGGGAAATGAGCAAGGGGTAGTGGAAGGGGAGGTGGGCGGAGGGTTGGGGTGACTGGGTGATGGGCACTGAGGGGGGCACTTGGCGGGATGAGCACTGGGTGTTATGCGATATGTTGGCAAATTGAACTCTAATTAAAAAAGTAAAGAAATAAAAATTAAAAAATTAAAAATAAATAAATAAATAAGTAAATAAAGCCACATTCTAAACTTCAAGCCAGAAATGCATGAACTGTACATCCTAAGCAGAAACGTTCACAAGTCAACCACCCTGGGTATACTCTGAAAAATTTTATTTTCTAGGAGGCTGAGTGCCAATTAGACAGCAGATGCTGGTGCCAACAGCTTTCCCAGGAGACCCTCCTGGCCAGTAGGTCAAGCAGTCACAGCTTGTGCCTATTTTCCTAAAGAGGAGTTTAGAACCTCAAAACTCTGCTCCACTGAGCCTCTGAATCAGAATCTCGGGATCCCTGGGTGGCGCAGCAGTTTAGCGCCTGCCTTTGGCCCAGGGCGCGATCCTGGAGACCCGGGATCGAATCCCACATCGGGCTCCTTGCATGGAGCCTGCTTCTCCCTCTGCCTGTGTCTCTGCCTCTCTCTCTCTCTCTCTCTCTCTGACTATCATAAATAAATAAATAAATAAATTGAATCAGAATCTCCTGGGGGGAATATTTATAATAACAAATCATCGGCCCTACACCCCCCAATTTCTGAATCAGAAGAGTGGGGGGGGGGGAGTCTGCAGTTTATCACACCCCATAGGTTTTTCTGCTGCACACTTACACCTGAGACCCCGCATTATGAGGCTACATAGCCTCATCCTCAGGTTTTTCACAGTGCCATTAGATGAGAGGACTTGGTCCCATTAAGACTGGGCATTCTGTTAGCAAGGAGATTGGAGGTGGGGTTAAGACAAGACAAACACCTACTATTTCTCACTCACACCCATGGGTTTTTCCCATGAAGACTGGGTAGACATGGGCAATGATCAGGGTGGAACTGGCTCAGTGTCACAACCAAAAGGCTAGGTTGGACTCCTGGATCTGCATGCCTTCTTTAGAAAGAAGTGGCTATTAGAGGCCATTCTTGAAGGGTCTTTAATGAGCTGATAGGTGTGACCTGGACTTTAGCCTCGCCCAGGCCACAGGCTTTCACTTGGCATCCACAGGAAGTGGGGTAGTTATTGTTAGAAGAGAGTGAGTTGTTTTCTTATTGAAGAAAAAGTAAAACATTCTTTCAGTGAGCTCTGGGTTTCTCAATGTGCTTCCGGTTGCTGGGGGAGCAAGGACTCCTCTTCCCCACCTCCATGTTCTCCAGTGACCACGCCCCCCCCTGCCAAACAGCTTATTTCAGCGCTAAGAATTAATCATGTGCAGTAGAGTGCCCAGGGCTGAGGAGTTGCCTGGAACATGTTTGGAACATTGCTACAGCAGCAGATTCCGTCATATCACCTCTTAGCCCACACAACCACCCAAGAAGTGACATATGTCATTGCATTTTGCTTGTGATATGTGTTTGTTGAACGACAACAACAACAAAAATTCAAGAAGGGACACTTTCAGATTATGTGACATGTTCCAGTTTGTATTCAATGTGCCTCAGAGGTTTTTTTTTCACGGATGGTGGTTTTGTTATAGCTAACCTTGAAATTGAGGGACAGAGACCCTCACTCAAAGCTAGGATAGGATATAGGGCCCATTTTTTATATGGCTACCATTGCAGTCAGTTGCCATCTCATTATCTTTATAGAGACACATAATCCAGATGGTTAACAGGCTTCTGTGCCTATTTGCCAACTTCTGTTGCTTGGAGCGGCACCGAACAGATCGGTTCCTGAGACCTGCTCTCTGAGAAATGGTAATCAATTGATGATGTGTGCTGCCCAGGGACCAG